>NC_045633.1:5485602-5819756 GCF_009829155.1 Mustela erminea
GCGGCAGGTTCCTTCTGTGTCTGAGGAGGAGGAGGAAGGAAACGCATACTGCCTGAGAAGCCGTCAGGGGCCAGGCTCTGTGGCAGGGTTCCTCTTCACAAGAACCCTGTGTCCGCATGCACGTGAGAAACAGAGTCTCAGAAAGAAAGATTAGACATTCCTCAACAGCCCACAGCTCGCCCCTGGTGCTGCTGGACCCGCCCTCACCCCGTTCCCGCCTGTGTCTTCCCAGACGGCAGACTGGACGGCTTCGTGCCTCCGGGTCCTGAACGTGGCCCACAAGGTCCTACTCACTCCTGAAGGCTCCCTCCGCCCGCTCAGAGCCTCTGCTGCCGTCCCCTCCCGAGAGCTCCCCCCCCACACACACTCCTCTTCAGCTACTTAACTCTGTGTTCTTTTTTTTTTTTTTTAGATTTTTATTTATTTATTTATTTGAGAGAGAGACAGTGAGAGAGAGCATGAGCAAGGAGAAGGTCAGAGAGAGAAGCAGACTCCCCGTGGAGCTGGGAGCCCGATGCGGGACTCGATCCCACGACTCCGGGATCGTGACCTGAGCCGAAGGCAGTCGTCCAGCCAACTGAGCCACCCAGATGTCCCCAACTCTGTGTTCTTTAACTCAGCTTCTCCGGGGACTCTCGGGCCTGGGGAGGGGGTGCTTTGATAAGCACGAGAGCTGACAGGCGCCCAGCATTTGTCCACACGCTACGTATTTTCATTCGGTCTTTACAACCACCGCTGAGGGAGAGGTATTATTACCCCCACTGACAGAGCAGGACACGGAGGCACCAGGAAAGTGACTGGCTCAAAGTCACACAGCTAGAAAGGGGTGGGGCTGACAGGCAAAGCAGACATTCCAGCTCCGGAGACCCGGCCCTTTATCACCTTTACCGCTTCTGTGAGCTCAGGGCACGGGGTCCCCCCCGCCCGCCGCTTCCTACCATGTTTCATAACCACGCATTTTGGGCAGATCATTTGATGACATCTGTCTCACCCACCAGGTGAGTGAGGGGGTAGCTGATGGGGCACCAGGGTGGCCCTGTCGATGAAGTGTCAGGCTCTTGATTTCGGCTCAGATCATGATCGTAGGGTTGTGAGATCGAGCCCCACGTCGGGCTCAGCGCTGGGTGTGCTCCCTCTCCCTCTGCCCCTCCCACCCCCACTCCCCAGTGGTTTCTCTCTCAAAAAAAACCAATTAATTTAAAATAAAATAAAATAAAAATAAAACATAAGTACAATAAATAAAGGTAGCCAACGTATCGGGCACTTGGTCTGAGTTTAGGCACCGTATTGAGCACGTTTTGTGCATCACCTAGTTTCACCCTCTCAGTAGTTCTGGAAATGAGGTACAACTGTCCTCAGTTTGCAGCTGGCGCACCTAAGAAGGAACTTGCCCCCCCCAGGCTACAATTCCCAGAGGGCAGAAACCTTGTTTGTTTTGCCCATCATTGAGTCCAGAGGGACTAAGTCAGTGCATGGCATACAGTAGGCATTCAATAAATGTTTTGGGGTTGGTTGGACGGTTGGAGGAGAGATGGGAGGAAGGGAGAGGAGCCGAGAACAAGGGGGGCGGGGGGCCGGGATGAGCAGCCCAGCAGCCGGGGCCAGGTGCCCCCGCCCCCTGCCCTGGCCCGGGATGGGGACCAGGATGCGGCGGCCACGGCAGGGGACCGACGCGGGATCTGGCTGCGGGGTCTCCGTGCAGGCGCCATGATGCTGGTGAAGAAGTGCCTGGTGAAGTGCCTGCACCGGCTGCAGAAGGGCCCGGGCTACTCGTACAAGGAGCTGCTGGTGTGGTACTGCAGCAACACCAACACCCACGGCCCCAAGCGCATCATCTGCGAGGGGCCCAAGAAGAAGGCCGTGTGGTTCCTCATCACGCTGCTCTTCACCTCCCTGGTCTGCTGGCAGTGGGGCGTCTTCATCAGGACCTACCTGAGCTGGGAGGTCAGCGTGTCCCTCTCCCTCGGCTTCAAGACCATGGACTTCCCCGCCGTCACCATCTGCAATGCCAGCCCCTTCCAGTAGGTGGTCCCTGGAGAGCCAGGCTGGCTTCCCCTGCCTGCCTCCCCCTCTGTCTCTCTCCCTCCTCATTCCTGCCTCGCCACCCCTCCCGCATCTCTCTCCACTCTCCTATTCTCCCCCCTCCCTTCCTTTTTCTCCTCCATTTCCTGTTGACATCATCCCTTTGCAGCAAGGACCTTTCAAAATTCATAAACTTCCTAGGCTTAACGAGGGGCGCCCGGCTGGCTCGGTCAGTAGAGCATGCGTCTGTGTTTTGGTTGATTTATGTAATTCTGATCCACACGACCACCCTAGGGGTGGGCACGACCGTGTTAGCCCCAATTTATAGATTTATAGGGCGGGAATTGGAGATTCAGAGAGGCGAGGGAACTTACCCAGAGACACACAGCGAACAGCCGTGGCGTCGGAACCCCGGCCAGATCTGACTCCGGAGCTGCCACTGCACAGCCACGTGATGGCAAAGGCCTATGAACAGGACACGGCGAGGCAGCCGGCCTGACCGGGGTTGAGGAGGGGCAGGGGGTCAGCCAGAGGAGAACACCCCCAGGTATGGGGAGACACCCGCTAGGTGGGACGCAGAGTGGCCCCCAGTGGAGGATGGCTGCCAAGGCCCTGGGACGAGACGGAGTCTGGTGCTTTCCAGGAACTGCAGGAAGGGCCAGTGTGGCTGAGTCACAGGGAACATTCTTGCCCGAAACAAGGTCCTGGAAGGGAATTCATACTTCCTGATTGCATGCCTAGTGATCAGAAAGTCTGTTCTTTCTCGCGATTGGGCTCCTGCCTGCTTGGGTGGATCCCTGGGGCCTCTCCAGAGAGCCCGCAGTCAGCGCAGGACAGCACGGCCCTGGCCCGACCCGGTTCTCCATGCTGTAGGGACCTCACCTCACTGAATCCTCCCGACAGCCCTCCAGGGTCAATATTTTCATCCCCCCGCCTTGTAGACGAGAGCAGAGCCACAGAGCCGCTAACATGCCCCAAGGTCACACAGATATCAAGTGACATGTTGGGATTCGAACCCAGTCCTCAGGCCCTGTCCCACCTGGCTCAACAGCAGCTCTGGACATCCGGGCTATCCTAGCAGCCCCCGCCCCCGCAGCCCACCGCCCTCCCTGAACCCTCCTCTTGCTGTGTACACAAAGGTGGCTGCTTTCACACTCTGGGGACAGGAGGTGTCCGCAGCTGAAGCCACTCTCAGGTGGGGCTGCTGTACCCCTTTGTAGCAGGATGTGGGTCTGTGGCCAGGCTTTAACACACACTCCTGCAGGCTGTCCTCCAGCCAGAGCTGACCGGCCCGTGGGTGGGACCCTCCCTGGTCCGGACACATTTCTGCCAGACTGACCAGTCACCATTCCCAATACGGGAGCTCTGCGGGGGCTGAGAGGAGCTGCTGGAGCCCAGCCCCACAGTCCCCGACCACCTTCTCCCTCTTGAGACTTCCTCTGCTTCCCAAAGTCGCTGCTGGAGCGTTGGAGCCAGGAGCTGTTAGGAGTCTTCCTCGTTACAGTGTGAACTTCGTAAAGGAAAGGGAATGCATGTGGCTTGTTCGCTCTCTTATCCTCTGTGCTTTGCGCAATGCCTGGTACCTAGTAGGCGCTCACTGCATACTCGGTGGATGAAGACGTGAACTGGCGGATGGCAGGAGGCATGGTCACCTGTGGTGGGGAGAGAGGCAGGGGCTTGGGTGCAGCGCTCTCCTCACACATGGTGGCTGGCAGCTGCACTGGGGGGGGGTGCAGACTGGGGTTGTTCTCAGCTGCCCCTCAGCTGCCCTTGCCCCCCTGACTGGCCCCCTCCCCACCCAGGTATTCTAAAGTCAAGCATTTGCTGAAGGATCTGGATGAGCTCATGGAAGCGGTCCTGGAGAGGATCCTAGCTCCCGAGCAGAGCTATGCCAACGCCACTAGGACCCTGAACTTCACCATCTGGAACGACACACCGCTGGTTCTGATCGACGAGCAGAACCCCCACCGCCCAGTGGTCCTTGACCTCTTTGGGGACGTCCACAATGGCTCAGCAGACAGCAGCCTAGCGCCAGGAAGGACCTGCACTGCCCAGGGGTGCAAAGTGGCCATGAGACTAGTAAGTGGGCCCCAAGCACACATGGAGCAACGGACCCTACCCAGGGAGGCTGAGGGGAGTTTCTTTCCTTTAATAATCTGGGTCTTGTTGGGGAAAGGTAGGCTGGAAGCCAGTGCCCATTTTGTATGTTTACAAAGTTTCGATTTTTTTTGTTTTTAATAGAAAGAGCTGGTATATTAGTCAAGACACTGTTGGATGCCATTGACCCAGGTCAAACTAGCTTAAGCAAAACAAGGAATTCACTGGCTGATGGAGTGAGGGGTATAATGGGTTCAGGTATGGCTGGATCCAGGCACTCAAATGCTGTCATCAGGACACTACCTTTCTCTATTTTTGTTCAGCTTTTCTCCCCACTGACTTGACTCTCTGTCAGGCTCTCTCCATGCAGAGGGTCTTGGCAATGCCAGACATACACCCCATCAGCTCAGCACTCTCCCCCAAGAAACAGAACTCCTGTTTCCCAATGGCCCCAGCAGAAGTCCTGGGAGGGACTCATTGGGTCACATGCTCATTCTGCAACCAATCACTGTGCACTGGAGAATGCGCTCTCATGATTGGCCAGTCCTGGGTCATGCGCCCTGGAGCTGGGGTGATGTCAGCCTCTACCAGGTGGACACAGTGAGGCAGAAAAGGGTGCTTTCCTGAAGAAGGAATTAAGTCCTACTATCAAAAGACAAGGGCATAAGTACTGGGCAGGTGAAAACCCACAGCCGCGCAGTGCCGTCCAGTGCCAGAGCGTAACTGCCCTGGGCGGTTCTGCTGGGACGCCTGCCAGCGTGCCAGGGGTTAAAAGATTCCCTGTCTGTGCCTCTCAGTCTAGGGAGCTCCCTAACTGACAGATCCCTGGGCCCCACTCCCAGGGAAGCTGAACGGGCCTAGGAATCTGTATTAACAGCCTCCCTGGTGATCCACATGGTCACCCTTGGTTGGGGACCCGGGCTGTGGCCATACACTGCGCAGGAGGAGGTCACTGACCTTTACCGGGTCAGGGCTCCCCGTATGTCTCTGCAAAACCAGCGAAGAGTTAGAGGCTCCAGAGTCCCCACGCCAACTCTGATCCCGTGCCCTACTGATTTCTGATGCTGTTACCTGGCTTCCCATGCCCTGCTCCTCGTCTGTGAAGCAGGCTTGTTCCCGCTGGCTGCCCCAGCTCGCGGGGTCAGGCCCGTATGTGTGTGCATGTGGTGCACGGTGTGTGTGTGTGTGTGTGTGTGTGTGTGTGTGTGTGTGCGCACGCGCCCCTGTGTTGTGGGAGGAGGTCTGCTGGCCTCAGTTTCCTCACGATGATGGAGTAGAATGACTGTACAAATCGAATGCGGTAACAGAAAGCCCGCAGAACGCAGTCTGGGACAGAGCGAGTGTCAAGTACTACCGTCCTCTCCCTAAGCTGTCCTTAGGAGACCTCCGGGAATGGGCCCAAGGACAGTGCCCGCGGCAGGCCCTGGGGAGGGGACTCTCAGAATGTGGAGAAGCTCCTCCTGGCCTCCTGGGTTCCACTGGAAGGCCCGCTGTGAGGGCCGATAGAGGCAGAGTGGCCGAGGCCAGAGTCCTGGGGCTGTTTCCATGCTGCGTCTACAACAGTGACCTGGCCGCTGTGGTGGGCCGGCTGTGGTGAGGGGGAGGGGGGCCCTGCACGCCTCACCGGGCTCAGGCTGACAAGGCCCAGGTCCTTTCCCTGGTGAGGGGGAGGGAGCCTTGAGCCTTGAGTCCTTCGTGCCACACGGCCCCCAAGGAAACGCCTCTGGAAGTCTGCAAGGATGCCAGGAAAGAAGAAAGTGGAGGGTCCTGGGGTGTCTGCCTGTCTGTGGGCCACAGGAGCGTGACTGTGGGTCAGCGGGGTATGTGGGCGGGGGAAAACATTCGGATATGAGTGTGTGTGGTTGTGACCGTGACATCGTGGGGCTGTGGATGTCAGGACGTGGGCGAGTCTGTGTGTGCGCGTGTGCACGCGTGTGCGCACTCGCTCAGGCACTGGGCTAGGATACGGGAGGCCGGCGACACTGTGTGAGACCCTGTGACCGAGCAGCCGTGTGTGAGGGGACAGCCCCCGAGCCCTGCGCGTGTGCGTGTGAACACATCCCCCACTGGCTCTGCAGCCGCTTGCCCCCGCGCCAAGGTGCCGCCATGGGAAGGGCAGCTGGCCCTTGGGGACGGTGGCGGGGGCCCAGCCAGCCCGGGCCTGCGCCCACCGGAACCCCTCCCGGCCCCTGCAGTGCAGCCTCAACGGGACCGCGTGCACTTTCCGGAACTTCACCAGCGCCACCCACGCCGTGACGGAGTGGTACCAGCTGCAGGCCACCAACATCTTCTCGCAGGTGCCCACGCACAAGCTGGCGGAGATGGGCTACCCTGCCGAGCGGCTGATCCTGGCCTGCCTGTTCGGGTCCGAGCCCTGCAGCTACAGGTGAGAGCCGCCCCGGCCCCCCAACACCCCTCCCTGCCCCGTCACAGCCTGGCGTGGCCACGAACCAGCACGGTGCCCTGTGCCTCGGGGTCTCCGGTCGCATTTCCTGGAGGCAGAGCCTGAGACAGGGATGTGGGGAGGGTCCATGTCATAAAAGGCAGGTGACATGGAGGCCCCATCCCTGGGGCGTCGGGAGCATTAGCCACACAGGACGGTCCCCCTGAGGGGCCAGCCTTTTGTCCCTGCTGCATCAGTACCTCGTGGGGGATGGGCTGAGATCCCATCACGTCCCAGGCAAGGGGGCTGCAGAGGGGGCAGCTGGGAGCCGTTGGCCTCCAACACCCAGCGGCTGAGGGACCCGGGCGGGCGAGGCGGTACCTCCTGCCCCGCTTCTCCTTCCCAGACCGTCCCGCCACCTCACCCGCCCGGGACGAGAGCTGAGTTGGCTCAGGTCAGCACCGAGAGCCGGGCCCTGGGAGAGTTCGCCCGCATCCCTGACAGCCCCCCAAGGTTGAGAGGAGGGCAGAGGGAGAAGAACATTCACCCCAAAGCCTGCGGCTCTTACGACGGGTCCCCAGGTCCCCCCTCCTTCCCCACCCCTGCTCTGACACATCGAGCCCCTGGTGTCTCTGGGGCAGGACCGCGGCCCAAGTGAATGCCAGGGGGACCCTCTGTCCCCCCAGACGCACAGGGGCAGGCACTCTGCAGGCAGCGCCAGGGACTCCGGAGCCCTGAGGCGCCAGATCTGCGCACCCGGCCGCATGGTGTGAGCTAGAAAGGTGTGGCCCGCAGGCGGAAAAAAGCAGGCCAGTGTCCCTGGTGACAGGAGGCATCCTGCTGGTGGCGTGGGTGGCTGCTGGCTGGCTGGATGCCAGCCCCTTACTCTCAGCCAGTGGCCTTTGCTCCGCGTGCCCGTGGTCAGCCACTCCTGGCAGCCCTCCCAGAAGGCCGCAGGGAGCCGGTGGGCCAGCGTTGTCACATTGGCGCGGCCACCTTTGCCCTCTCAGCTAGAGAGAGGGGTCAGCCTCTGCCTTCAAGCCTGGGGTCCTTCTGCTCGGTGAGGAGAGACCTGGCTGTTGCGGGGCGGGGTGGTGAGGTAGGAAGGGGAGGGGTCCATTAGGGTCTGCTGGGTTCTACCCTCAGTCCCCAGGGCCTGCACTGTGCACAAGGCATGGCTCCATTCTGGGCAGCTCCTGCCCCCGCACCCTCCACAAAGCAGGTCCTGTGGGGGCCCCAAGACTGAGAGTGAGGAATGGGTGGTCCCCCAAAGAGAAGCAGAGGAGCCTTAGCAGAGAAGGGGGAACAGATGGTGTTGGGGCAGGCAGAACACCCAGCGTCGGCCACGCCACGTCTGTGGTATGGCTGGGGCCGGGGGTAGCTCTAGCGAGGGGGTCAAGGCTGGGCTGTGTGGTTAGACCACTGGGCTCAGATCCCTGCCCTGCTCTACAAAGCCATATGACCCTCAACAAGCTTAAACTCCATGGGTCTCGGTTTTCCTCTTCTGTGAAATGGGGTAGTAACATGTCTACTCGGTGGGGGTATTTTGAGTATTAAATGAGGTGAGGTGCCCACAGTAGGGCTGGCCTCAATAAATAATAGCTATTACTGCCATTCAACCCACATTTGATCAGAAACTCACTATCCCATAATAATGCTAGCGTGGATCTAGCCCTGCTGCTGTGTCAGATGCTATTCTTAGCCCTTCACAGGTGTAAAATTAATTTAACCCTGGCCACAAGCCCATGAGAAAGGTACTCTTTTGTCAGCCCAGGAGGCAGCCACGGCCCAGAGAGGTTAAGCAACGTCTTGGAGGTCACACAGCTGGTGAGTGGCAGAGCCGGCAGTCTGGGCCATCAGAAAACCAGATCATCATCTGCCTTCCCCACCCACGTCTCCCAAGCCTGCTCTTTGTCACTTGCCTTCTCGAGTCAGCCTCAGATGTGGTGCCAGAGGACACACACCGCCCTCTGCCCTCCCAATGCCGGGCTCCAAACGCTACGTCTCCACTTCCTCACTGTCCTTCTGACTCCATCCTCTCTCCCTGGACCGTGACAAAGGCTCACGAAACAGCAGCTGTAATTAGGAAACAAGGAGCCACATTAGGACCCCGATGCCACAGCGCCTGGATTTGAATGCCCACTCCGTGTGCTGCTGGGCCCGCTTCTTGGCCTCTCTGGGCCTCAGTATTCTCATCTGGAAAATGGGGATCGTGCCATGGCCTCCTAGGGCTATCGTGGGGATGGAAGGACCTAGATGCTGTGTTATAGAAGGTCCCTGATTTGGGTTTATACAGACTAGATGGGTTTGCGGGAAGAAGGGCACAGAGGTGAGGTGCTCACCTCCTCCCAGCCTCCTCCGGGGGGGACACCGCCCAGGATATTGACCTTCCTCACTTGGTTAAGGGACGGGGTGGGGGCCGCCTTCCCTTCCACGCGGAACAAATCATGTAGTGGAGCCCACGCTCGGGGGGAGATGGGGTGACAGGGAGCAAGGGGCACTTGGCTCCTGGTCTCCTGGAGGCAGGAATATAGACTCTTTGGAATTCTTCCGTGGGGAAGGGTTCCGTCTTCTTTCCTTTTTCATGTTATTCAATCACTTATCCTGGTACCGACTCGTATATATTTGCCTTGGGATCCCATCCCACGTTATTTATTTTCTTACTCAAATTCTTCCAGCTTTGGCTAGTAGCAGGGCCTTGCGTTGGGCTCCTGTGTCTCTCTGACACATCCCCATCTCTCTCTCTCTCTCTCTCTCTCTTTTTTTTTTTTTTTTTGGTCTACTTCCTTGCTTTCTGGCCCCTGATGATGCCCCAGCCCCAGAAGCCGCCGTTTCTCTGAGGAGCTCTGCTTCCTTCTCCTGGAGAACGGTATTTAGAAACCGAGATCGAGGCATGTATGTGCCAGCAGCAGCAGCTGCTTATTACTGCTTTAGGGACCGGCTAACCAGCTTCCGCCCTGGGAAGCCTTTCCCAACCCCTACCACACAGTACCACCGCTGTTGTACGTCTTCCTGCCAGGAAGTCTTTTCTGGAGGTTTTGCGCCGGTCTGGGGCCACCATGCCTTACGCCTGTCCCGGGAAGGTATTTTGGGAAAAAGCCTGGCTCTGGAGCGAGAGTCGGCAGGTGCTGGGAGCAGCCCCTCCAGGGAAAGGGCACAGTCAACAAGCAGACAGTTGGCTCACACGGCGAGACGGAGAGCACGGCCCTGGGCAGGAGGGGGTCTGGCCACGCCCTGGGCGGCGGCCGCCTGCTCCCGGGCCGCAGATGTCCAAGACGGTTTCTTGGGAACACTGTGTCCCCACATGCCTGGGGCGGGGTCTCTCCTTCTAGAACAGTGCCCGGCTTCGGCTGGTCTGCCCTTCTCTCTTCCTCCTGCGGCCACAGCCCTGATCATCCGCAGATGAGACTCGCTAGTACCCGCCCAGAGCGATTCCTTCCCTCTGGGCCTTCGCCTGTGCGCTGCCGGCCTGATGTGCCCTTTCTCCTCTCTGTCCCCGAGGCTGCTCGCCTACCTCTTAGCCATGCTTAAAAGTCTCAGCTCGGGCCTCCCCTCCTCCAAGAACCCTTCCATGACCCACACGCCCACACACAGCCCAGCGAGAATGAGGTGTCCCTCCTCCAAGCTTATCTCTGTTGATCCACTTATCCCGTATTATAATTCACCCAACAAATATTTACTGAGTGTCTGTCTAGTGCGGGCCGGGCTCTGAGGACAGAGTGTGTAACCCAGCACTTGCTGAGTATTTCAATACGCTCGCCATCCAGCCCTCACCTTGGTCCTGTGGGATGGGTGCTGCTAACTACCCCAGCGTGACAGGAGGGGCCGGCGAGGCTCAGAGAGCCCAAGCTCACCAGTTAACTCGGTGACAAAGCCGAAACTGGAATCCAGACAGGCTGGCTCCCAGGCCCGGGATCTTAGCCTCCAAATGTGATTCCTCCTTCAAGACAGACAACTGCCCTCCTTGGGCTTACCTTCTAAATCAGGAGGCCGTTGATAAGCAGTTAACTAAAGAGGATAATTTCCAATTTGGACTCATGCTCTCAGGGAATAAGCAGGTAGAAATGATCCGGTAACTGGGGAGGGAAGTGACTTTGCCCAGAGAGTGCAGGGGGTTGGTCTCAGAGCTGGTGAATCCCAAAGAATGAGAAGAAGCCACTTACTGGGCTAACGGATCGGAAAATATTCCGGGCACCCAGGGACCTTGAATTTGGAAACACCTTGGAGTGCTGCCGGAGTGTAACAGACAAGGAGGGGAAGACCAACGTAGGGCATTGGTGTTTTCTTCTGGAACTGCAAGGAGCTTCTGGAGGGTTCCCAGTGGAAGTGTACCCTTCTCCAATTCACAGTTCAAACCATCACCCTGCCCGCCGTGCAGAACAAGAGGGGAACAAGAGGGGAAGGACTAGAACTAGAACAAGACTACTAGAAGGACCACTACTAGAACAAGAGGGGAAGGACAGAGGCTCCTGTAGGAGGCGAGCAGGGCCGGGAGCTGGTGGCTTGAACCCTGTTGCAGGGGGAGCCTCAGCCATGGAGACAGGTGGACAAGCCAGAGGCACATTCTGGAAGGGGAGCATGGACAGAACGCTGCTCTCGCCATGCCGGGTCCCCCCGCTACACGGTGACTGTCCAGGGCAGGACTCTGTTGTTTACCTCGGTTGTGCCCAACCCAGCATCTGCCTCAGTAAACACCTGTGGAGTGAAGAAATGTGATTTTGTTCTGATTTCCCTTTCACTATTGAGGACACCAAAGGCCAGACGTGGAGTAAGGCGCTCACATGTGCCCAGGATCAGCTCCCTGCTTAGATGTGGCAGCCTGCCCGGGACCCACCTCGTGTTCTGCTAGCGCTTGGGGGGGACACAGGTGGAAGGAATGGTTTCCTAATCTGAACACTGGGGCAAATAACAGCTGACCTCACCACGGGGTTACTTTGAGGATCAAATGAGAAAATGCATGCAGAACTATGCAACCCGGGCTGGCCCCTAAAAGTTGCACGGTCAAGGTTTCCAAATCCAGGGCTTAGAAGACCATGTTGCAATCAGGCTCCTTTCCTTCCTGTTTTTAATAAGACAAGAAAACAAAATAAAATCACGCAAAGACATTCGTGAAGCGATTCCTAACAGAGGCCCGAGGACACACCTGCAGACAGAACAGAGCACGATGACCTCACATGGATGCACCATCCCGATTCCAGAGCTGCTACTATCTCCCCCTCCTGTCCATTCTGCAGCAAAGCCCAGACTCCAGGGTCTTTCACCTCTAAAAAGCTCAGAATGTATCTGCAAGAGAGAAAGACTTTTTTTTTTTTTTTAAACCAAACCACAGTGCAATTATCCCATCCAAAAAAAGAAAACTAACAATAATTCCTCAATACCATCAACTATCCAGTCGCGTCCACACTCATCAATGTCCTACCTTTTGCTCATCTGTGTGTGTGAGTTAGGATCCAACTAAAGGCAGCATGTTGTGGTTGCAACCCAAGTCTTAAAGTTTCTGTTCATCTGTAGGTTGTCTTCCTTTTCCTCTCTCACAGGGTGTTTGTTGAAGAAACTGGGATATTTATCCTGTTGACTTCCCCAAGGTCTGAATTTTACAAGTTGACTTTTCCTTGGTGTCTTTGAACCTGTTCCTCTGTCTCCAGTATTTCCTGTAGATGGTGGTTACAGATGCTCGGTCCTGTTCCGGGAGGATTTTTGTGTTTTACTGGCAAGGCCACCTCCTCGGCAGCCTGTGCTCGTCCATCAGGAGAGGAGTAGCACTGGCCACCACCGGTGGGCATTGACCAAAGCCATTCATTCATCCAGGGTGCGAAATGTTGATCCCTTTACTGCTTCTCCAAAGAATGAGCTGGGTCAAACCAGAACTGTTTTAACAACTATATGACAAGGAAAAAAAAAAAAGATGGAGGGAGCCATAGATTAAAAGAAACTCGAAAGCCCCGTCAACCAATCACATTAACCTCATTTGAATCCCGATTTAAAAATTGTAAAAACAAAAATCGACACGTAGGAGATGGTTAGAACTTCAAACTGATTATTTAACGATATGAAGGAATTTTTGTTAGTTATGTTTAACGTGGTAATAGTATTTTTAAAAAAGAGTTCTTACTTTTCAAGGTACATCTGGAAATGTTTATAGACAAAATCATGACGTCTGAGGTTTGCTTGAGAACCACATGGAAGGGAGATGGGGCGCGGCGGGTAGGGATGAAGGTTCCTTCGTGGCTCTGCCGTGAGGATTCCTGAAGCTGGTGGTGGACTTCACTGTCTCGACTTTTTTGTGTTTGAAATGTTCTGTATCCAAGGAAGTCTTTTTCAAGCTGAATTCTTTGAAACTGCAGGATACCGCTACTACTGCCATGAGCATCTTTATTGGAAACGTTTCTTGTGGTAGCTGACTTCCTTCCTTAGGAAACATTTCCAGGACATGAGAGAGGACCCTGCGTCGGGTCCCCATGTGCCTCCTTATAAAGCTGTGCCTTTCCTCAGCCTCCGGGGTGCCCTCTCCTGATTTACCCCCTCTCCTCCCCACCGTGTCAGCCTCTTCCCTCTCGGTGTGAGTCCCCAGCTTGGGCAGCGCACCTGGCTGGGATCCGTGGCTCCCTCCGCCCTCTGTAACTCCACCCTGCGTCCTGGACAGCAGACCAGCTGGGGCGGGCCCTGCTCTCCAGCTCATGGTGTTTCTTTTAGGAACTTCACGTCCATCTTCCACCCAGATTATGGCAACTGTTACATCTTCAACTGGGGCATGACAGAGAAGGCGCTCCCTTCGGCCAACCCCGGAGCTGAGTTCGGTAAGTCTTGGTTCACCCTGGGGCCAGAGCCAGGGGGCTTGAAATCCCCACCACGTGGGGCTGAAAGACCTAGTGACCGGGAGCTGTTAAGGGGCGGGGCCAGGGTGAGACAGCAGGTGGCCCACGGAGGGACGGCCACGGCTGGGTCTCTTCTGTGTGCGCCGAGCTGTTCCACTGTCCCTGCAAAATGAACAAATCCTTTCAAAATTTTAGAAAGAAAGGAAGCGTTTTATTCAAGCCCAAGTTAGGAGAGCTGCTGGGGATACACAGTCTTCACCAGGAAGAGTGCTCTGGGAAGGGAGTGTTTGGAGCGGGATTATATATGGTTTTGACATAAAGGGTTACAAATTATCATGAGCAAGGCCGTTCCAGAAAGTTATAGACATTATCTTGTGGTTTTAGTATGTGCAGGTCTATATGCCTTTAATTTTATGGGAATCAGGGTTGGTTTGTTTGTTTTTTTCCCCTTATGTTTGGAATGCTCCTTTTGATTATTTAACAGAGGAGATGTACAATGTGGGCTGCCCGGGGCAGAAATAGAGCCTCCGAGGTTTCGATGGAGTCATTTTGACCTTGGTGACTGTTACACCATAGTTTCCCTTGGGAGCCCAGGAGCAGGGCCCGTGAATGGTAGAACAAAAATCGGCTCTATCACCCTCCCAGAACTCCTGTAAATGTCTGGGCTAGGGATCAGTGCTCCCATTTTTCTGCTGAGCAAGGCAAGGATTCAAAAGCAGTACAGCTCAGGGATCAGAGCCCAAGCTCCTGGGCCCAGGTGAAACCCCAGCCCCACCACGGACGCCACCCCCCCCCACACACACACCGTAAGCCTGAGCTCAAGACTGAACTTCCGGAAGCCCTGGTTGCCCCATTCAAAGACAGTATATGTAGCCCAGGAGAGCCTAACAAGTAGAGCTCACAGAGTCATTGCGATGTAATACTATCGCCCGCTTAGCACAGAGGCTGGCAAGTCCTATGTGCTCGGTATATGCTGAATAGTCTTTGAAGGCTTAAAGAACTTGCCCACGCACACAGCTGGCCCATGGCAGAGCCCGTACGCTTACTGAATCTCACTGTGACATGGTTCTTGAGCGAGACAGAAAGGGGGTGAAGCCAGAAGTGGTTGATGACAGAGGCCACTGTGTGGGCCTGTTTCTGGGGAAAGAGTCATGGTGGCCTCAGGAGGGCTTCGGCGATCCTTTCTCCCCTACCCCATCAGCTTCGGACCTCCCCAGCCTCTAGGAGTCAGGCTGTCATTCTAAGCATCAGGGCTGTTGGTCAAGGGGGGCCCAGAGGGGATGCTGACCGCCCCTCACCCAGCCCCTGTGCCCCCGAAATCACTGTGTGTCACAGAGGTGCTGGTCAACTCGCTTCACAGGGACAGATGATTCGGACCAAGGAGCTCAGCCGCCTGTGTTAGAACCCCAACACTGCCCCTTCTCCCCTGGGTGACCCTGAACAAGTCCTTTTCCTTCTCTGTGCTTCAGTTTGCTCACCTGTAACATGGGGATTGTAATGCCCTTGCTCCTGGGAGTACCAGTAGGATCGTGTACAGAATAGCATTTGGCCCAGCACTCGGCACATAGCAAGTGCTCGGTGAATGCTAACCTGTTGTCCTAGCCACTCAGCAGAGCCCTCTGGTACATAAGATATGGGGTCTAATCTCTGCCCTCAAGAAGGGAGCCATCCGGGGCGTCTGGGTGGCTCAGTGGGTTAAAGCCTCTACCTTCAGCTCAGGTCATGATCCCAGGGTCCTGGGATCAAGCCCCGCCTCGGGCTCTCTGCTCAGCGGGGAGCCTCCTTCCTCTTCTCTGCCTGCCTCTCTGCCTACTTATGATCGCTGTCTGTCAAATAAATAAATAAAATTTTTTAAAAAATGTTTTAAAAAATAAATTAATTAAAAAAAAATGGGAGCCATCCAGTAGGGAAGGAAGATAGACAATAGAAGAGTCATATAAGTGAGGGACGTGCTTGGGAGGAAATTTCCAGAGATGGGAGACCTAGTCTTGGTAGTCAGGGAAGGCGTCTGGAGGAGGCGACACTTGGGCTGAGATCCGAAGGAAAAGCAGGAGGTTCTAGGGGAAGGGTGAAGGCGGGGACATAATTCCAGAGTAAGGGAACAGCATCCTTGAGGGAACAGCATTAGCAAAGGCCCAGCAGCAGGAAGGAGCTTGGAAGCCAACAGGGATTGAATAAGAATGATGTGATTCGAGGTGGGGCAGGGCAGTCCTGCTCCCCTGCCACATGGAAAAGAGATTGTGGAGCTGGGGGGAGCCAGGGTGGCTTGAGCTAGGAAGGGGGCCTTGGAGAAGGCAAGAAGTCTCAATTTTCGCAAGGCAGAACCAGCTTCCTAGGTGGGCCGTAGAGGTCTCCTTGGGAGGGTGGGGAGAAGGCCTGGACAGGTGGGTTTTGGGGAGCGAATTCAGGCAGCCCTTAGCCTCACCTTCCCACAGGCCTGAAGCTGATCCTGGATATAGGCCAAGAGGACTATGTGCCCTTCCTCACGTCCACGGCCGGTGCCCGGCTGCTGCTCCACGAGCAGAGGTCCTACCCCTTCATCAAAGACGAGGGCATCTACGCCATGTCAGGGACAGAGACATCCATCGGGGTGCTGGTGGTATGGCCGCGGCCCGAGGGCAGCCTGAGCGGGGCTGAGGGGGGACGCCTCCTTGTGGTCCGTTCCTGCCGTGTCTGCTGGCCAGAACCCCCACCAGGACCACCATGCTGTGGGGGAGGGTGGGCACGGCCTGGTACCGACCGGGCCTGTGGCACCGACCCCCGTGCTTGCTGGGAGGGAGGTACCAAGGGGGCTTCCTGGGGAGGGGCGGGGCCTCCAGGAGCAACCTCTCTGGACACAGGACAAGCTGGAACGCATGGGGGAGCCCTACAGCCAGTGCACCATGAATGGCTCCGACGTTCCCGTGCGAAACCTCTACAGCGACTACAACACGACCTACTCTATCCAGGTGGGAAGACAGTGTGGGCCTGGGGACCTGGGAACCCTGGCAGTCCGCATCAAGCAGGCCCAAGGCCTCAGGGCTCAGGGTCCGGGGCGGCTGGGCCTGGGCAGGACTGGCTGTACTGGATTTTTGTGGGTGACCACAGGGTAGTTTGGTGGGGTTTGTGGCCTTTGGGACTAAGCCAGGCCTGTCCCTGGGTGCTCACCAGGGCCCAGGGCCAGCCACTGCTCGTCCCCACCAGGCAGCTGTGCCCCTGGGGATGCCCAGAACACAGGGATCTCACTCCGGGGTCTCCCAAGAAGAACGCTTGTGTGGGAGACAGGGTGTGCTGAGGGTTCACGTGTATTACATGATCCTTTCTTCCCGTCTACACCCCACGGGAAAGTAACAGCATTTATTATACATACCAGTTACTTGCTACAATTCCTAATATCCTGAGAGGATCCGGCACATCGTGCGCTGGTCAGGCACTGCTGGGGCCTTTTACATTCAGTGATTCATTCACTCCTCACAGCGACGCTAAGATGTAGAGGATATTATAGAAATGAGGAAATCGGGGTGTCCAGACCCCAATACAAAGGTCTTATCACTTTACCTGAAAAGTCCCTCTTCATATCCGGCCTCGATCTCCCTTGCTGTAGCTGGGGCTTCCCTCTCGCCCTGACCTTCAGGGGCAGCCTGGGGGGCCTGTCCCAAGACCCAGCCCCGGCGGAGAGGATCATCTAAAGCCTCCACGCAGGTGACGAACGTGACCCTGGCTGACCCTTCTCCCCCAGCCTGGGCGGCCTTTGCAGATAAAAGAAACTGAGGCTTGATGAGGGGAACTCCAGGGCCTGCCTCTGTGCCTGCGAGCTCTGGGCATGGTGTGGGCTTCCCTTTTGCCCCAGTTCTGAAAATCGCGCACCACCCTGCCCTCCCGCCCACCCTGTCCGGCTGACCTGCGCACCCCACACCCTGCCCCAGCTGGTTTGGCCGCCTTCTATCTGGAGGCGCTTCTGCCTACAATGGGGAACTTGGGGGAACCTTCTGAGCTAATAAAGGCATAGACAGGCAGCATAGGGAGGTGGGGAGCACCGAGGGGGGCCACGGAGACATCCGTCAGGCCCAGCCTTAGAGACCCCGTTCCAGAAAAACCTCCACTCTTGCTTTGTCCCATGCAGCCGTCCCTCTGGTCAGACCTTGGCAAAGACCAAGGCCCTGGTCGGGTACTCTGCTTGCATCCTCCTACCGCCCCCGCCCCCACCCCCAGCCTCTGCTGTGGGGCCTGGAGAGGATTCCTCCTTTCCAGGGGACACGGTGAGGTCTGGAAGACTGTGAGGCCCTGGCCCCCGATCAGAGCTCCTCGTCCGACCCCGCTGGCCCCTCACTCCTGCTCTTCCCCTCCCGGCTGTGCCCGTAGGGAGGCCGCGGCCCTGTCAGAGAGAACAGGACGGGGCGTGCTAGGTTGGGGAGGAGCAGCTTGGGGAGTAGGAGAAGCTGGGGCGGAAGGGGCCGGCTCTGTGCCGGGCGGGGCAGAGCCCAGAGCAGGGGACAGTAAGAGTTGGAGCAAGGGTTCCTCCGCGCCCCGGACTCGGGAAGCTGGACAAGAGGAGACACAGGAGTACCAGCCGCTTCCATTCCCCATGCGGTGCCAGGCCCCCCCGACCTTAGCCCACAGAGGCAGCTGTCACCCCTGCTCCTCCCATGAGTGACTGCGATTGGCCTCCAAGTGCTCTGGAAGCAGGTCAGGGTGACCTGAGACCCCAGCACGAGTGGAGTCATCCCACGCACTCCCAGGGCGCCAAATCCACTCTTCCTCCCCCGTCCCCACGAGGGGACACTCTGCTCCATCAAGGCTGGCAGCCTGGTTATTAAGAACTACCGAAAGTTGGCTCTGGCATTTGGACCAAGCCACCCCGCCTCATGTCCTGTGTGGGGCTCCAGCTCTGCAAGGTGGCGGGGCCATCCTCAGAGAGCTGGGTCTGGCCCGAGTCCCTCCGTGGGGACCAGGGACCAAGCAGCACAGCGACGACGCACAGGCTGCAAGGGGTCAGGAGGTGCAGCTCCTGGGCCAGAGGGTCCTCTTCCCTGGCTCCCCGGCTCCCCTGGCCTCGGCATGACCCGCCCTGGGCCCCTACCCTCTGGGGCTGGGGGCGGGGCGTCGCAGTCACAGCCGTGTTCTCCTGCCCTCCTACCGCAGGCCTGCATTCGCTCCTGCTTCCAAGAGCACATGATCCAGAACTGCAGCTGTGCCCACTACCTGTACCCACTGCCCCGCGGGGAGAGATACTGCAACAACCGGGAGTTCCCAGACTGGGGTGAGCGCACAGTCCTGGGCACTGCTGCCCGGCCAGCTGGGGCTCTGACCGCAGAGCGGGGGGCAGAGCTCCATGTCCTCAGCAGGGCCAGGTGGGGGTGGTGGTGGCCAGTCCTGCCCCTCCACGGTCTGCAGCGCCCCAGCCCAGGCTCTCCTCCCTCCTGTGTTTGTGTGCCGTGTAAACGTCTGCACACGCATGAGCTTGGCGTGCAGTGGCTGGTGAGGGCACGTGTGTGTGTGCACACATGCACGGGAGAGGGCATTTGTATGCATGCACGGGAGCACTCGGGACCGAGTCTGCACGTGTGTTCACGCATGGGTGTGATTGCTTCCAGTGTCTGCAGCTGTGCACGCTGGTTTGCGTGCCCACGTGTGTGCGCGCGTGCGTGCAACCACAGTGCCACACGTACGAGCCTCAGAATGTGTGTCCATGTGTGCGAGCTCACAGGGTCTCTCTGTGCGCTGCTGGGTGGGGAGACCGAGGTGGCCTCCAAGAGTTTGAAGCCACAGAAGGAGAAGCCCCGGAGTCCAAACATGGTGGATGTTTTGGGGAGCAGAGAGCGCCCCACCACCTCATAAAACCAAGGAAATATGCAGCCGAGAGGGGAAACTCTACCTCCCCATCACCCATCACTTCATGCATGACCCCATCACCCGGCCCACCAGCCCCAAGTGGGGATGACAGAGGGAAAACTGCTGTCAGCCTGCTGAGCTGAGTCTGGGGTGTTTGGGTCGAGGCTCCCCAAAGCCAGGCTGGGGCAAAAGGGCTGGACGTGGGGGGGGCAGGGGGTGCGGGATGGGAGGGGATGACCCTCCACGGCAGGAGAGCTTGGACGGAGAACACACCCCCTCCCACTGAACCACTGGCCTCGGGTGGCCATGGCCAGGAAGGCAGGGGACAGCCGGAGGCCCGAAGAGGGAGAGAACATGTAGAAAGCCCTGCCTCTAACTCTCCCTGCCTGCACCCCCCCCCCCGGCCCCCCGCCTTGTCCTTTTCAGCATATTGTTACTCACGCCTGCGCATGAGTGTGGCCCAGAGGGAGACCTGCATCAACATGTGCAAGGAGTCCTGCAAGTGAGTGGGGGGCACGGAGAATGGGGGGCAGGGGCTGGGGGTGCAGGGACTGGGGAGCCAGGGTGGGGAGCACGGAGACTCAGGGGGCAGGGCTGTGGGGCATGGCGACTGGGGACCCGGAGTGGGGGGCATGGAAACTGGGGGGCAAGGGTGGGGGGCATGGGGACTGGGGAGCCGGGGTGGGGGGCAGCGCTGGCAGGGATGGCGACAGCCACAGGACTGCCTTCTCTCTTGCAGTGACACCCAGTATAAGATGACCATCTCCATGGCCGACTGGCCTTCCGAGGCCTCTGAGGTGAGGCGGTGGAGTGGCCGGGCTCCTGGCCGCCCACCTTTGGGCTGGGGGACAGGTCTGGGCACAGGTCTGCAGGCTGTTTGTCCCTCCACCTGTGTCTCCCAAGGCGCTGTGCTGGGGACACAGCAGTGAAGGAGAGAGGCAAAGCCCTCTGCGCTTAGGGAGCTTACATTTTAGTGGCAGAGAGGGACAATACACAGAAATTAGATCATCTCCAAGTTGATGATGGTAGGAAGTAGACAGGGTGAGCGGAGAGTAACCAGGGGAAACCACTTTAGACAGAGTGGTCAGGGAAGACCTCCCAGCAAAGGCGACATTTGAGTGAAAGCTGCAGCATGAACTGAGCTGGCCTCGGTGGGCTGGGGAGGAGGACGTGACGCGGGCAGAGGCACAGCACACGTGAGGGCCGGAGGTGGGTGAGAGCCAGCGCCATGGCTGGGCTTCTGGGGGAGGTGTCTAGAGCCCAGAGCGCCTTCTCCCCGCAGCAGCAGCCAGTGTGCACTATGACTTTTATCCTGTGCCAGCACCGTCCCAGGGGGCTTCGGGAAGCTTCGGGGCTGTGGTCTGTCCCTGACTGGGGGCAGGGCCCACGACTGGGAGGCGGTGCTGCAGGTGCATATTTTTTCAGCTGCCTTCTTGGATTCCAGGACTGGATTTTCCACGTCCTGTCTCAGGAGCGGGACCAGAGCACCAACATCACCTTGAGCAGGTGGGCCTAGAGTCTGGGTGGGGCTGGGGGAAATGCAGAAAATGGGCGGAACCAGAGCCTCAAGGGAGGGGTTTGGATACAGGGCCGCGACTCAGACACCTCACACTGGTCAGGTCCAGGAGGAGGCCTAGAGGAGTTGGCCCTGGGAATGGGAGAGAAGCCAGCGCATGGAATTCAGGGTTTGCCACTTCGCCAAGGAGAGCCTGTCCTCCAAATGTCACCTGTTCACCACCCCCCAACCCCCATCCATTCAACCTTCCATTACTCATCCATCTTCCCACCCATCTCGCCGTTTGCTCCTCCGCGCACCCATCGCTGCAGCCCCGCATCCCTCCATCAACTACTCGTCCACCCATTCCTCCATCTTTTCCTCCATCCAACACGAACACGAACTGAGCACAGAAGACACAGGTCCATACTCTTGGGAAGAAGCGCCAGTGCAGAGAACAGAAATAGGCCCACAGGGCTGATGGGGGTGGGAGCCTGTGTAAGACCTTTCCTTTGGGAGCACAGCAGGGAAGAAGCTACGCGCGGAGAGGGAGGGGGACTTGAGCTAACTCTCCGAGGAGGGGCAGGAACTGCTCAGACAAATAAGAGAGGCAGAGGTGTTCAGGGAGGACACTGGAGGTGTGGGAGAGCGGAGCTTTCCTGAGGACTACTGGGTGCCAAGGGGAAGCCCACGCAGCCGGCGGCCTGGGCCCCAGGTCCCTTGATGAAGGGACAAGACTTAGGACTCCACGCAGAGCCTACTGTGTATGTGCTGCACCCCCGCCCCCGGGGATGGGAGAGGGGAGCTCAGAGCCGGTCCTTGGGGCCCCCAGAGGGGATGCTGTGCAGAGATGCCCTTCGTGGCCCCAAGGCCCCGAGGGACCAGGGAGGGCCACACTTTGGGCCCTTGCTTGGACCTCACCCATCCTGGGAGTGGACATGTGAGCAGCTCAAGGTCGAGGACTGGGGCAGCCCCTTGGCTGTCCTTCCTGTGTGTGCGTGCGTGCGTGCATATGTGTGTGTGTGTGTGTGTGTGTGTGTGTGTGTGTGTGTGTGTGAGTCCTGGGGAGGGGACACCAGTCCTTCCTGCTGCTCCTACAGGAAGGGAGTGGTCAAGCTCAACATCTACTTCCAAGAATTCAACTATCGCACCATTGAGGAGTCGGCAGCCAATAATGTGAGTCTGGGGGCTCCTGACACTTCAGCCCTGTCCCGCTGCCCCTCCACCCTGCACCCTGAGGTTGGGGGAGGGTCCTGAGCCCTACAGGGGAATTGGGAGAGTCCTGGAGTCCCAAATGGTTTCCGTGGGTCGAGTCAGTCACCCTGTCCCCCCCTTCCTGGCCAATGGCCTACCTCCCAGGAAGCCGTGAGGCGGGGTTCAAGGCAGGAACCTGTGGCCCGACCCCCACCCTCACCAGGCCGTCCACCCCCTGCTCCCCACAGATTGTTTGGCTGCTCTCAAACCTGGGTGGCCAGTTTGGCTTCTGGATGGGGGGCTCGGTGCTGTGCCTCATCGAATTCGGAGAGATCCTCATCGACTTCGTGTGGATCACCGTCATCAAGCTGGTGGCCTTCGCCAAGAACCTGCGGCAGAGACGCGCCCAGGCTCGCTATGCTGGCCCGCCGCCCACCGTGGCCGAGCTGGTGGAGGCTCACACCAACTTTGGCTTCCAGCCTGATGTGGCCAGGCCTGGCCCCGAACCCGGGACCTACCCTGATGAGCAGACCGTGCCCATCCCGGGCACCCCACCTCCCAACTATGATTCCCTCCGTCTGCAGCCGCTGGACATCATCGAGTCCGACAGTGAGGGCGAGGCCATCTAGACCCGGGGAAACCAGAACTCACACCCGAGAAGCCATGATCGTGGCCCCAAGCTTCACTTTGGGGTGCTCTCTCCAAAGGGCCAGGACAGTGGGTATCCAAGGCCAGAGTCTGTGTCTCTCTACAGAGAGACCAGCAGCTCCCGGCCAGTCCCAGGCTGAGGGCCACGTTGCGGGTACAGATGTGGGAAATATGTGCTCATTTGGTTCCTGCCCACACCCCCAACCTGACCTGATCCTTGGCTGGGACGTCCCCAGCCTGGCTCGAGAGACCCTGGGACACTGTCCCCTGCAGCAGGCTAGTTTCTTCCCAGTGCACTGTCTGCTCCCGAGACAAACAGCCCGGCAGGCTGTGCTGTCTGTCCCCACAGTCTTGGCTGACCTCTGCGAGTGGGTTTAGTGAGGTGAGCATCTGTGGAGAGCAGGAAGAGTATCGGGCCCAGGGGCAGGGTGGGGGGTGGGGGGACGTGCTGCCGGGTGGCCCGTGTTTTGTTCTAGAAAATAAAAGCAGCATCCATAGTGGCTGGAAAGCAAGGGCCTGGCCGCGGGAAGGCTCTCAAGCAGGTGATTTCGGCGTTGTCCCCACAGTCTACTTGTGACTTAGTGCCATCCGCCACTCTTCTCTGGGTGGCAAGGACAGAGAGAAAGAGAATGAGGCTCAAGCTGGCTTAAGTGAGAGAACCTCAAGGACCTCAAACGGTGTCTCTTGGTCTCAGCTTTCCTGGGCAGGCTCCCCTCACACTGAAAGTCCCCTCAGCGAGTCCAAACTCACCGGGTAAGGACCTCTTTCCCAGTTGTCTCTGCAAGTTCCTAGGCTGACTCTCATTGGTCACTGATTGGGTCACATGCTTGCCTCTGAGCCAATCAGTGTGACCGGCTGCTTGGATGGGCCAGACCCTGCCCATACCTGAGGCCAGGTGGCCCCCAGCAGAATCAGGTGGTGGGGACACCAGGCCAAAGATTGCCGGATAAAATACAGGCCCCCAAGTTAAATAGGAATTTCAGATAGACTATGAATTGACGTTTTTAGTGTGAGTATATCCAAGTAGTATTTGGGACAGGGGCACCTAGGTGACCCAGCAGGTTAAGTGGCTGACTTTTGATTTCGGCTCAGGTCATGATCTCAGGGTTGTGAGATCGAGTCCTTTATGGGGCTCTGCCTCAGTGTGGAGTCTGCTTCAGATTCTCTCTGCTTCCTCCTCTGCCCCTGTGTGTACGCTCGCTCTCTAAATGAATAAACATATTTTAAAAATTTAAAAAGATATTTGGGACATATTATACTAATAAAATCATTTGTTGTTTCTCTGAAACTCAAATTTAACTGCGTGTCCTGTATTTTTAATTGCTAAGCATGGGAACCCTGATGGCTCTCCAAAGAGAGACCAGAGAGCTGTTACCAAAGAAGCATGGGGCTGGTCAGGTGCGGAGAGCGGACCACCTCCCAGCCCCGGTCACAAAGCAGCGCTGGCTGTAGAGCCTGGACCTCTGAGGGCCCCGCCCTGCTGCTGGGGAACACCTGGGTCCTTGGCTGGGAAGGCAAACAAGCCGACCTCCCATGAAGTGCCCACAGTGGCACCTGTGGAGGAAGGCGGTGCCCCAGACTTGGTGCCACTCCAGCCAAAGACAGCGCCGGGAAGCATTGTGTGGGGAGGGCCTCGGGGAACAGGGTTTCCCAGCTCGGGGCCAGGCGAGTCTGCAGGCTGGGGTCCAGTTCTCGGTGGCTGCCACGCTAACTCCCACGACTACTACTTTTATTACTAGGGATAGTTGTCACCACACAATGATTATTTGTTGTCGTTATCAAACAATGGCTACACTGTATCAAACACCACATGCCAAGCACTAGGCCAAGTACTTTGTACGTCTTTTTTCAATTAATTCTCAGAATGACTGAGAAGCATTATCACCCCATCTTAAGGGTAAGCACATTGAGACTCAGGTGAAGTCAGGTGCCCCAGACCACTTCCCCACTAGGTGACAAAGGTGAAACTCCAGCCTCATCCCCTTGCCGCCAGCAGTCACAAGAATACCCTTCTAGGAGTCCAGAGCTTTCCTATTTTCCGTCTCATCTGAAGCTGTGGGGCAGGCAGAGCAATGGTTATTATCGAGCTCCTTTTGCCAGCTCTTGTGTCACACTAATTCGAGCTGACTTAAGCTAAAAAAGGAAGTCCGTTAGTTCTTGTAATAAAAGTCCAGTGATATCAAGTACGGCTGTTCCTGGGGTTCACCTAGATCTGGTGCTTTCCCCAGCTCCGGGCGGACTCAGGTGACTCCATGTTGATGTCCCTCGCAAACAGGTTCCCTCCACGTGCTGCTCCTCCCCGCACAGTTCCAGGCTCCGTTCCCTCAGCTCAGCAAATATACATGGTGAGAAGAAACCTTCTTCTTCACAGTGTCCCAGCAAAAGCCCCAATAATGGAGGTCACTGAATCAGCCCGGGACACACATTCATCGCGAGCTGTGAGAGGTTCTGTTCAGAGACACTGTGAAGCAGGAGTGGGAAGGGGCACTTGTTACGTGCCTTACCCCTGCCGGACCTCACCAGTTCTTCAAATAACCCTGATTAGGTACTACTGTGGCTCCCATCTTTCACAAGAGGAAATGAGGCTCAGAGAGGGGAAGCAACTTCCCTAAGGTCACACAGTCGGGAGGTGGTGAAGCCAAGAATCAAACAGCTCTCCTGGACACTGGCACAAAGGTCACCCCAAAGAGGTTTCCACTTTGCATAGTACATTCTGCCTTCCAGGTTTCCAGCTCTCACTTCTTGAAGGCAGGACCCAGGCTCGATCCCTGCCAGGGACAGCCCAGGATCCACCACATGAGAAAACACAGTATTTTTCTTGGTGCGGGTTCTTTCAGGGCCAGTGGATGTGGGGACAGAACGTGGGGAAACCCTAGATGACAGGAACAGCATGGCACTGGCCCCGGCAGCCTGTGAGGGCCAGTTCCCGAGAGGCTGTGGGCACAGTGGTGCCACTTCGGAGGGCCAGCACAAGCTGACTGTCCTGGCCAGGATAGGTGTCCTGTGCTCGCCTTGCGTCCCATGGTGAGGGGCACAGGCACCGCGGGCACCAGGCAAGCCCCTAACCCGCCCACACCTTAATGCCTTTGTGTGTAAGATGGGAATAATCCCCGGGGCCGCTGAGGCTTCCCAGAGAGAAAGAAGCCTTTGCTGCAGGAGGAACGCCTGACACATGAATTCCAATAAAGGACCCCACAGACACAGTGGTGCCCCCTTCTCTTGTTTTAACAGAAACCGGGCCTGCTCATGGCATCAGGGCGCCCAGCCTAGGCAATAAGTCCTGCCTGGTCCACGTCAGGATTTCCATGCTGGAGGGGAGTCCAGCCCTTGGGCACGGTCCGGAGACCTTTCTGGCTGTCCCAGCTGGACAGCGCCACCGGCGTCTGGTGGACAGAGGCCAGGGATGCCACTGAATGCCCCGCGACCATCCTGCCCAAGAGAACCCCAGCTAGACGTGTCCTGCTGCCCGCGCTCCCAGCCTTGCTTGCTGCTGGGAGGATGCCCGGTGACCAAGAACCCACCAGAGACAACGAGGAGACAGCCATGGGGGCCCCTGGGGAGGCCTTTGCCGCCAGGGTGAAGCGACGGTGTCCCTTCTGCCATCGTCCCTCCCCCTGGACCGCGGTGTGATGTCTGCAGCTGCAAGAGTCACCCTGCCCGGAGGAAGGAGCCGGCACGTGTAGAAAAGGTCAAAATCACAGGGAAGTGCTGGTCCTGGTTCTGACTCCTCCAGCCACTGAGTTACTGCCCAAAGCTGGCGCCACACTTCCTGCTCTTGAGAAAGCTCAAATGCTATTTTCTTGAGTCACTCAAATTACCTTTTTCTGTTCGTCTTAACAGAGAAGCTACTGGCAAAAACACCTGAGGTCCCCATCACCCCCTGAGTTTTCGAATGAGACAAAGTAAAAGCTCGAGTCCTCATCATGGCCAACAGGCTGGTCCGTGCTCTGACCCCCAGCTCCCCTCTAACCTGATTTCCTACTTCCATGCCGCTGACCTTGGATGTGACCCAGGGCCTGGTCTGCGTTGGTCCCTCGCTGCCAGGCATGGCTCTGATCTGTGGGTCTGGGGGCTGCCCTCCACCCTGATGCCTCTTCCTCGCTGGTTTCTCTGGTGATTCTCCCCCCTCCTTTCTGGCCCGTGTCCCAGGGCCTGGAGCACAGCACATGGAAGGCACCCAAATACTCACTGAGCAAAGGAAAGAAAACAGCCTGCTTTCATTTCACGGTATTTATCAATCTTCAGATCGGATCATTCAGAAAATCATCTGAAAATCCTGCTCTAATAAATAATACGCCTCTAATTTACAACCCCCCCCTTTTGATTATACAAACGAAACAAGTCTTTTTGAAATGAATCGTGCCCAATCCCAGGCGGAAGTTTTGAACAAATCCATTCTGGAGAGCTGTTGTGACCCCGGAACCCCAGCCTCGGGCCTCTTCTCAACCAGGCTGGGGGGTTGGGGGGCTGTCAGTAGTCCACGCTGCGCATGGTAGCCACTGTGGCGGCCAGGCGACGGGGCAGGCCTTTGCTGACCTGCCTGTAATCCTCCGGTTTGATCTTCAGGAGAGTCACGATATTCTGAAGGGTACGGGACGGCTGCAGGCCGAGGGCATCCATCACGTTGATCAGGTAGTCTGTACGGATGGGGAGCAGACACACACAGCTCAACAGACTGAGCACCAAGTGGGACGGAGACAGACGTCCACCCTGAACCCCCCAAAATGCCAGGTGTCCACTCTGCCCCGAGCAGCCAGGCCTTTTTACTCTGAGCGGTTTTCCAACAGGATTAAACCTACTGTCAGCTTAGGAGCACCTAGGGGACCCAACTAGTTGAGCGTCCGATGCCGGATTTCAGCTCAGGTCCTGCAATCGAGCCCCACGTCAGGCTCCACGCTCAACACACAGTTTGCCTGGGATTCTCTCTCTCCCTCTCCCTCCGCCCCTCTTCCCTGCTCCCCTGCACTTTCTCTCTCAAATAAATAAATTAATAAACAAATTCTTAAAAAAAAAAAAAAGAAGAAGAACGAAAAAGAAAAACCTGTCAGTTTGGCCCAAATCTGGGAGTTCTAATTGCATATAGGACTGGCCCTCCCCCACCACCCACTGCACACTCAGCTCTGCAGCTGGACGAGCCCACAGTGCTACACTGGGACCACACTCCCCAGTGGACCCCACTGACCACATGGAGACCCCAAGGAGTCCGGGGACACACGGGGTTATACGAGCAGCGACTAAGACTTCCCAGCACAAGCTCCCCGTGTAGACGAGGACGGTGTCCGGGTTGGGGGCCTGGTGCGCTGCACGTTCCCACACTTCCCGTTTCACCCCTTGGGGCCCGAGCTAGAGACCGATTCCCGAGCCCACCCCAGACCACATCGGTGAGAAACTCCGAGAGAGGGCCCAGGATCCTTCTAAGAGAAGCCCCACGACTCTAACCACCAGGCAAGCTTGTGCGACACTGGCAGAGTGCGGCAGGTGAAAACTGGTTTCCAAGGTTGGGGTGAGCTCGGTGAACCCCTCTCTCTGAGGCCCTGCATCCATCCGTCGATGCTGCACTGTCAAGAGGATGAAATGGGCCAAAGGCCACAAGAGCACCCGATGTGTCACAGGCGACAAATGAGCGCTGCCCTGACTTCCTCCCCGCAGGGCACATCTGAGCCAGACCTGAGGGGAGGAGTACTCTGTGGTGTCCTCGGGCTCCGCCTTCATCCCCGTCCTCAAGGGCTGCAGACAGCACCCCCCCACCCCCCCGCCCAAAGCCCCTGCTGCCCTTCTGTCCATGGCCGGCTCCAGCCACAGCCCACCGGAGGTGCCTGCTCTGCCCTGGCGGGCTGGCTGGCTCACGTCCAACTCAGGCTGAGCGGTGTCCCAGGCACCTGTCACCCGCCTGAGTTTATCCGTAAAACTGAGCTCTGCTCATCCGGGAGCCCGGTCCCGGCCATGCTCCCCGCTGTGGAAGCTCAGTAAGCCCAGGGAGTGGCTAAGGCTCCAGGCTCTGTGGCTCGCACGGAATGGCTGCTTGGTCAGTGCCGAGCGGGACCAGAGGTTCAGAGGGAGCTGAACACAGAGGGAGAAAGAACAGGGACTCCCGGAATCTGCAGGCAATGCCAGCATCTCGCTCGTCCCGACTGGTTCCGTCCTCAGTGCGCCTGCCTGTACCAACAGGCGCCGCCTCCGGGCGCCAGGATTGCCTCATCCTTCCTCCCTAAACACAGCCCAGAGCCACAGTGAAGAGCTGGCTGCTCTCTGCGACTGCGCAGGGCTGACTGTGAAGTCAGGACACTGGACTCCAGGCCTGGCTCCGTCCCTAGTGGCCCCGGGACCCGGAGGAAAGCACCTCACTTCTAGTTCTTCTGTAGCAAAATAGCCTGGTTTGGCCCCGTGGATGTCCAGGTCACAGCTCTGTCTGGGTCCCCAGGGAGCTGATCTCTAAGGCTCCTACGACCCTCTCCCCACCACCCCAAGAGCTGCTTCAGGTAAAGAGGAGACGGGTCCACGGAAGGATACCAAGACCCTGGGGAGACTCCCCTGCCTCCTGCCCACAGCACCCACAACCTCAGGGCCCCGCCTGCGGGGGGGCGGGCGCCAGCAGGAGCAGGTGAGCATGTGGCCCTCTGACCAGGGAGGCACACAGGCATCGTATGTGGCCTTGTTATTCAGCTGTCCTATGCCTCCGTGTCCTCACCAGCACTGGGGGCGGGGGGGACCTCCACTGTGCACCAACCTCACAGGGGGGCCCTGAAGGTGGCCTTCAATGTGGGTACAAGGGTTTGGCTCAGTGCCTGGCATGCCTGGGACACGGTGGCAGCCTAATCAGCACTGGTTCGGGGAATTATACAGAAGCAGCAGCAGGCCAGGCAGCAAAGGCAAGTCTGTGTCACTCACTTCAACCCACCTCACGGAAGCCCCCCTCAAGGGCAGCCTACCAGCATCCCCCAGGACGTTTTTCAAAATACAGATGTCCAGCCTTCAACCCAGACTTCCAGGTCAGAATCTCTGGGGACGAGGCCCAGAGAGTCTGCATTTCTAACAAGCTCCACAGCCAAGCCCAGAGCTGGAGGGTGGGGGCACCGACAGATGCGATGGGCCACAGCCACCCCTCCGGCCGCCTGCCCCGGGGGCACCCACCGATGTCAGTGGCCAGCTGCTTGGTGGAGTGCGGGGTCAGCTCGGGGATCTGCAGGATCACGTCGCAGTAGGTCTGCATCGTGGCTCTGGCGATGGAGCCCAGCCAGTTGTCGGCCATGTTGTCCAGCTCGGGCAGTTCGTCCCCTGGGAAGGGAGGGAAGGGCGTCAGAAACAACGACCGTGGTCGGGAGGATCCCACCGGCAGCAGCTTTTGCCTCCAGGCGGCCAGGCCCATGGCGGGGGCCATATGCCCACACACACCAGGGAGCTGCAGTCTCCGTGGGCAACACGGGGACAGAGAACAATTGGTGGTAAGGACGGACTACGAGGATGATTCCGGAGAGAGCGCAGTCAGGTGAGGGAGAGAGATCTCCGCGCGCCTGAAGGCGAAGGGCTCTGTGCAGCCACGCAGGCCGGGAAGGGGGGCAGGAGGGGGACCCCGTGAGAGGACACGCAGCCCATATGAGCAGAGAAGGTGGGCGAGCCAGCACGGCCCAAAGGAGACAGACAGATGGCAACAACTGACGCACAGGCACCGCAGCAGAAGGAGACCCGGACCAGGGCCCTCCACCATGGATGAGCTGCGTGCTCCCCAGCCTCTGAGAGCCCAACTCTGCGGGACTGTGGTGAGAATCACGTGACGCCTTGGTCTGGGCCTCAAGCATGGAGTGTGTGACACACTCCCAGTGCCGCACACATGGTGACTCTCCGTGTCACATCACCTGTGGGGAAGGGGGAGGAGTCTGTATACAGAGCAGGAGCGGGCAGGGTTGGGGGAACAGGCCTGGGTCAATGAGGGTGCCCTTAGAATCGTAGGAACCCCATCTCAGGGCAAACAGGCAATGACTGTAGGTCAACAGCAAGGTCGCGAGAGCCAGTCCGGCTGGGGCAGGGAGATGGGGAGAGGGAGCCGCCATCCTAGCCCGACAGGCCTTGCACCCTGAGGCCTGATATTAAACAACAAAAAAAAGCAGGCGGACAAGTAGAGAAAACAAATACATGTAGGAGAAGATAAGCAAAATGCTGCTATATCACCACCAGTAACAACAGTAATAATACAGAACACAAAGCTACAAGTCAAATACCATCCGCACATGGGAAAATGGAAACCCCATCGTGTTCACCGATGGGATGTCATGGTTTCTTCTTTCTAAAATTGTGACCTTGTTTTACATGTAGCATCTCTACAACAAACACAAACCAGAAAGTTAAAAACCAAAAATAGGATGAACATAACTGAGCACAAGGCTAAGAACACGAGGTCTAAGGCTTCCACCCTGGAAATGGACCGCTGGCCCGGTGGTCGTGTGGCCGGCAATGCAGCCAGGCAGGGTGGCTGGTCTGGGGCATAACCCTCCCTCCCTGAGACCCTGGCCCAGGAAAGGATAAACCTACCAGGCCTGGGGCGGCACTGTGGGGTGGGGAACGGGGCGCCCATGCGGGACCGAGAGAGTGGCAGGTAGTTGCTTGCTTGCTAACTGGACGAGTCCCGTCTCAGGCCCTGCCGGGTCCACACTGCCCCCGGCCCCGAAGGCAAACTCTGGCTGGGGGACAGACAAGGCCCCATCATGCAGCCATGTCGGGGCTGTAGCCAGGGCGTCGCCGAAGACCGACAGGAGCCCGGAAGTGGGAGCTCATCCCCGGGCTTCCTGAGCACGAGGGACAGTTTCCCAGACACACGGGAGGAGAAAGGGCAGTCGGGCAGATGGCGCACACACACGGGTTTACAGAAGCGCGCGGGACAAACAGGACACGTGGGAAATGGTCCTGCTGCTGACATGCGTGTGCACACAGAGCTGCAGAGAGAGGGGCCCCGGGCAATCACTCCTCAGATGCTAGTGGGACTCGGGGCAGGAGACTTTTACTCAGGAAAAAAAAAATCCTCTGAGTGGCTGGGGTGTGAGCACGTTGAGGCGGGAGATGGGGCTGTGCACTGTGACCGCGTGGGATTGAGAAGGGTCTCCAATGCGGGCCAGGGAGGAGCTAGATCTCATCCCGTAGGTTTTAGGGGATCTGTGGGTTTTTAAGCAGGCAGGAATAATTAGAGGGCAAGGACAAGAAGCAAGATATGGGAGCAAGATACACAAAATGCAGGTGAGAAAAGAAATCTCAAAAAGGAGGGCTGTTGGGATTGCTAAGGAAATGTTGAAAAAACTGGGGCGTCAGGTTGCCTGATTTTAAGCTTTACTACAAAGCTGCGATCACCAAGACAGCATGGTACTGGCACAAAAACAGACACATAGACCAGTGGGAAAAGCCCAGATACGGACCCACAACTCTGGTCAAATAATCTTCGACAAAACAGGAAAAAATATCCAGTGGAAAAAAGACAGTCTCTTCAATAAATGGTGCTGGGAAAATTGGACAGCTATGCATAGAAGAAACTAGACCATTCTCTTACACCATACACAAAGATAAACTCAAAATGGATAAAAGACCTCAACGAGAGGCAGGAATCCATCAGAATCCTAGAGGAGAACATAGGCAGTAACCTCTTCGACATCGGCCACAGCAACTTCTCCAAGACATGTCTCCAGGGGCGCCTGAGTGGCTCACTGGGTTAAAGCCTCTGCCTTCGGCTCAGGTCGTGATCCCAGGATCCTGGGATTGAGCCCTGCGCTGGGCTCTCTGCTTGGCAGGGAGCTTGGTTCCCTTCCTCTCTCTCTGCCTGTCTCTCTGCCTACTTGTGATCTCTCTCTCTCTGTCAAATAAATAAAAAATAAAAGAGATGTCTCCAAAGGTAAAGGAAACAAAAGCGAAAATGAACTTTTGGGACTTCATCAAGATCAAAAGCTTCTGCCACAGCAAAGAAACAGCCAATAAAACAAAGAGGCAACCCACAGAATGGGAGAAGATAGTCCCAAATGACACTACAGACAAAGGGCTGATCTCCAAAATCCATAAAGAACTCCTCAAACTCAACACCCAAAAAACAGATAATCACGTTAAAAAATGTGCAGAAGAACATGAACAGACATGTCTTCCAAAGAAGACATACAAATGGCTAACAGACACATGAAAAGATGTTCATCATCACTAGCCACCAGGGAGTTTCAAATCAAAACCACCTTACGCCAGTTATAAAGGCCAAAATTAACAAGACAGTAAACAACAAGTGTTGGAGAGGATGTGGAGAAAGAGGATCCCTCTTACACTGTTGGTGGGAATGCAAGCTGGTACAGACACTCTGGAAAACAGTGTGGAGATTCCTTAAGAAACTAAAAACAGAGCTACCCTATGACCCTGCAATTGCACTGCTGGGTATTTACCCCATACAGAGGTAGGGAAAAGAAGGACCACCTGTACCCCAGTGTTCACAGCAGCAATGGCCACCATCACCAAACTGTGGGAAGAGCCAAGATGCCCTTCAACAGACGAATGGATAAAGAAGATATGGTTCATATATACAATGGAGTATGATGCCTCCATCAGAAAGGATGAACACCCAACTTTTGTATCAACATGGATGGGACTGGAAGAGATTATGCTGAGTGAACTAAGTGAAGAAGAGAAAGTCAATTATCGTATGGTTTCACTTACTCATGAAACATAAGGAATAACATGGAGGACACTGGGTGAAGGACAGCAGAAGTGGGCTGGGGGCAATCGGATGGGGAGAAGAACCATGAGAAGCTGTGGACTCTGAGAAACAATTTGAGGGTTTTGGAGGGGAGGTGGGAAGGGGGTTAGGAGGGCCTGGTGGTGGGTTTTAAGGAGGGCACGTATTGCATGGAGCACTGGGTGTGGTGCATAAACAATGAATCTTGGAACACTGAAAAAAAGATTAAATTAAAAAAACAAAAACAAAAAAGGAGGTGGGTGTTAAAAAGCCAGGTAGATGAAGCATCAGGCTCAGCTTTTGTGTCTGATTGTGGGAATGGTGTAGTCCCGACCTTCCCGGGCCTCCCCATAGGGCCACTCTGTGTCAGGGCCTACCAGCTGTCCCCTCTGCCCGTAACCCCAGCCACACAGAAGGAAGCCTCCAGGGGGCCCAGCACCACACCTAGGCAGCACCTCTGCCCTGCATCCGGCAGGTGTGGGCCACCTCTGGGGGACCCCACCCCACGGCAGCCCAACCTCAGCACCCCCACCGAGAGCGCGGACGTGGTGGGCACAGGGATTGCAGTTTCCCTGCAAAGGCCCCTGCTTTAGCACATGCTGTGTGTGACCTCTGGACACATCACTTCAAAGTTCCCAACATTCCATCTCCTTGCGGGAAAAAGACTTGTAAGGATTTTTAAAACTACCTTCTAACTACACGGATTATGAAAAGCCATTTATTCTAAGCCTCAAAGCTCCTACTGGCGGCTTACCATCTAGTTCTTAAAATGTGCAAATGTTAACATGCTAGAAATCCCCTGGGTAATTCTTCCCAGTTTTCTCTCTGTTTGAAATTTTTCATAATATGATGTTGAGAGGGAAGGGCTTAAAAAAAAAAAAAAAAAGGAAATACCTGGAAAGGCCTGTTGCTGTTTTCCATCTCTGCTACAAGTTTACTTTATGGCTGGAGTTTCTTCCCTCCTGACAATGCCCCAAACAAATGCCCAGCAATTAGTAACAGTTTGGTAAGTGAATGAATGACTGAAAACAATTGCAGTTTAACTAAATGTGTATGTTATTTCCTTGCAGTAGGACAATAAGGCCTTCCGCTCACCCAGGTGTGCTGTAACAGACATAGACACAGCACCACTATTTTCTTGCCCAAGAATTTGAACTTGAACATAATCGGCATCAATAAGAGATACATGTTGGTGGGGCACCTGGGTGGCTCAGTTGGTTGGGTGTCCGATCTTGGATACATGATGGTGTATTTGTGCATGGAATAATAGGATGCGTGGGATCTGACTTAAATATTCTTGAAAAAAATATGAGAGGAACATAAGAAACAAGAAGCCAGGGGCGCCTGGGTGGCTCAGTGCGTTAAAGCCGCTGCCTTTGGCTCAGGTCATGATCCCAGAGTCCTAGGATCGAGCCCCACATCGGGCTCTCTGCTTGGCAGGGAGCCTGCTTCCTCCTCTCTCTCTCTCTGCCTACTTGTGATCTCTATCTGTCAAATAAATAAATAAAATCTTTAAAAAAAAAAAGAAGAAGAAACAAGAAGCCGTTCTGGAAGCCAGACGAGCAGAACCTGGGACTCCAGTGTAACTGGTCTCACACCCGGCATGTTTGGGTCTGTGTGTAGGCATGTGCATGCACGTGTATCAAACTCCAAAAATCCAAACGGCATAATTTAAACGGCTCTCCTCTGTGCTTGCCAATATTCAGTGCAAACATACATATGTGTATATATATAAATCTGTATATATTTTCTACATAGTCAGTCTGATAGGTTACAAAATGGCATACATTCAGGGAGCCTGGGTGTTTCAGTCGGTTAAGTGTCCGACTCGTGATCTCAGTTCGAGTGTTGATCTCAGGGTTGTAAATTCAATCCCTGCACTGAGCTCCACATGGCGTGGAGCCTACTTTAAAAAAAATAAAGGCATACATTACTTTCCTCACAGCCATTTGAGGATTACTAAAGTTACACATTTCTTCCTGTTTTGAGGTTATTTGAATGCCTTCGTGTTACTTACTTATCTTTCCGTGGGGTGTCATCTTTTTCGTACTGATCCGTGGGCACTTTTATACAACAAGGATACGGACTGCCACCTGCCAGCCGCGTCGCTGTTTTGCTTTAGTCTCTCACGTTCATCTTCCAACTTCCTTTAGTTTCTAGCTTTCATTTCAAAGAGTCTTCCCTTCCCTACCCCTGAGTTGCTATTCACTCGTACTGTAGCTAACTGTGAAATTTGTATACAATTATCCTTTTTTTCCAAAAATGATGAGTTCCCTTAATGTGTATGACCCTATGAAACTCACAGAGATTTTATTTGTAACATCTTCACAAATGATTTACAGAAATTTGACAAAGCCTATTCTCTGTGGGATTAAAAAGCCCAATGTATTGATGTGATCAAGTGTATTGATTATACTGAATAATTCCTCTTTTAGCCTCATTAATTTTCCTTTCAAAGCCTGAAAGAGAGGTGCACGACGTTCTCAATACTCACGTGGTTTTGTCTCTCAAAATCATAAAATTTTAGGATTATGACACCAAACAGTTTAATGGGATAGGAATAACCAAGTTGGCATAAAATGTATCAATAAATCACTTTCCTTTTGTGTAATTTCCATCTTTAGTTTTAACTTTCTGTATTCCAATTTAATTAATTTCAATTTTTTATAGTTAATATAACTTGCTAATAATAAAAATTTTTGTCATATGGACAACATAACCAATAAAATGTAATGTATACCAAAATATAAAACTGATTTTTATTTTACATTCAAAAACAAAAGCAGCAAATCAGCTTTAATTACAACTTGGATTTCAAACGCTTGTCAAATGTAATAAAATATGTTTGGCTGATCTAACCAAAAAAGATAAAAAAGTTTCTCCTATTTTGGGTAGCTTCTCATTCACAGCGCTCAGTGCTGTGCCACCTGACATGTTAGTATACCTGACTGTCACAGGCTCACTGTGGGATCTGCCTTTTATCAATGTAATGACTCACTTTGGTCCCATCTGTTATCTTTTGCTCTGATTCAACATCACTTTCTTGCTTTCTTTTTATTTGCATTTATATGGTATGCCTTTTAGCATCTGTTTAAACTTTTCAGTGTGATTTTATTCTCAGGGTTGTACCTTCTTGTAAGCTGCTGAAATCTCTTCTATACCATGTGATTTTTCTGTTTGCTCAGCCTTATGAAGGGAGGCCTATAAAATCCCATATTAGGAGTAAGAGGATTTTTTATCACAAAGTATGTGGTCTCTGTTCAAACGTGTCAGGGCCCAGATAATGGGAAAAGGAATAGTTTTAATTACTGTATCTTCTTGTCAGTTTAGAGATCCAGGAGCCTTGGGAGAGCTAGGAACAAGCTCCAACCAGAGGCGTCTGGACAGAAAACATCACTTCTACAGTGAAGAGTTTGTTTTTGTCCTAATGAGGAAAACTCTTCTTGCGGGGGACATTTTACTCGGCACATGGTCCAAAGAGGGGGCTTTCACTGGCCAGGTGGGACCCTTGCCTGGAGCGCTAGCTTCCACCTCCCGTGGGTACATCTAATTTACCCTGGGACCTCCTGCCCCTGCCTCCCCAGCTGAGGGGCACTGCGGGAATTCCTCCTTAATCCACTCTGTGCTGCAGAAGTTCCCCAGGGGGATAACAGGTGGGCCCCAGGTTTGCATGGGGCTACAGTGAGCCTCTCCTGGCCTCCAGGCAGGCCCTGCTCACCTTGCTCAGGAGGAAAGGGCAGCTTCCCAGCGTGCAGAGCCAGCTCCAAGGCAGAGTCCTCCTGAGTCACAAAAGGCTCAAGATTCAGGGGGAGGGACATGATGTACTGCCCGATCTGAAACAGAAGAAAGCACTTTCAGCCCCACATTGCCACATACGGTCATTATTTCTGCAGCATGTTCGTGTGAAGGCAAACCGGGGGCAGACAAAAGCATGAAGCCTGGGGCAACCCCAACTCTGATCTTTCCAGCCTGTGCTAATACTGCCATGACAGGACCCTACAAAAATCAATGGCAATTTGCATGGACGTCACAGATTCACCCTCACACTCATGGCCCCACTATTCTTGGAATGCACTCAGTGCAATCTCTATCTGAAATGAGGTAATGGACACTGACAAGCAACTGTGCAAATAAACATAAATGATGACTATTCATGGGTGCAAAACCAGGAAAGTGCTAACACCCAGAGGTGCCCGGCCAAGCAAGAATCTGAATCCTGTCTTCTGAACTTGGCTGTGCGTCTCCCCTTTAGAAGGGATCTAAGAGAAGGAAGGAATTTTGTTGGGAAGAAATGCCATTTATAATTATAAATTAATTTGGAGGGAACACTACTGATTTCATAATACAGACTCTAGAAATAAACATGGACAATGCCTTCTTGGCTGGTGGGGAACTGCAGAAGACAGGTGTACGAGACATTTGGGATAAGCCCACAAATACCACAATGTTGGTCACATCTGTCGGATGCACATGACTGTTACCACGGGTATACTTCAGACACTAATTTCTATTCAAACTCCTGTTTTGTGTTTTAAGGTAAGTATATGTTTTTGTTTCAAAATAAGGTTGATTTTCAGGTTACAACAACATACTGCCTTTTGTTTTTGTTTTTGTTTTAAAAAAAAAGGTCTTTGAGCCTGGGTGGCTCAGTGGGTTAAAGCCTCTGCCTTCGGCTCAGGTCATGATCTCAGGGTCCTGGGATTGAGCCCCACATCGGGCTCTCTGCTCTGCGGAGAGCCTGCTTCCTCCTTTCTCTCTTTGCCTGCCTCTCTGCCTACTTGTGATCTCTCTCTGTCAAATAAATAAATAAAATCTTAAAATAAAAAAAAATTTAAAAAAAAAAAAAGGTCTTTGAGCCTGTTGCTTTTTGTTTTATTTTGTTGTTGTTGTTGCTTTTTTTTGGTTCTATATTTGTTCCATACCTTTAAACTTAGAGTTGATCCTGATTCTGTCAACTAAAAGCCTTAGGATTATCCAAGTAAGATCTTCCTGTCCTGGCCTCACACACACCCAGACTCCCCAAATCTCCCAGCCCAGAGGGAGATTCCCAACATTTCCAAACACTGAACGTGGGCTGACTCTAGTTAAGTCCCAACATCCTCTAGTCCATCATGCTAACGCAACAGGGTTAGTCTGCTCTTCCTTTAAGGAGGCACACGGATGGTAACATAAATTCAATCAGCATTTTTTCTTTGCATTTCCTTAGTATGATCTCCTACTCAAACTAGGCATCTGGGCCACTTTCCTCACTAGTCACAGCCGTCACCGTACACGGCAGCTCGAACACGGCAACAAATGCATCATTTCCCCACAAGGCCGGAGGAAGAGACAGATGCTGGTTTCTGCGCTTGGATCCCTCCATTCTAATTCCACGTGGCAGGCGTTCCTGAACACCTACTATGTGCAAGGACCCCAGGCATACTCCTGTGTTTGGTACAGCTTTCCTGTGGGGCCATAACCCTCTGGCTAAACCCACACACCCAGTTTTACCTGCAGTGAGACGCCAGGATCCTTATACCTTACATCTATGCTGTTTTTTCATTTTTCAAAGTCTTATCTCCCATGGTGCCCCTCTAGAGCGCCCACGCGGCTCTGTGCGGGAAAGGGCATCACCGGCGAGGCAGAGTGTCGTTCGGGGGCAGAATTTCAATAATCTGACATCTCAAACTTGAGCTGCTTGGTTGAGCTTGTGGGGACCACTGTGGTTCCTAGACAGACCCCACGACTCCAGGTCTCCCTCGGGAATTCTGTCCACATTCATCTTTCTGCAGTCAGTGTGGAAAGGGATGCCTACCGGCTCAATGAGGACGTTTGTCTGCTCTTCCCACGTATTCAATACATACTCCTTGCTGTTCGGTTTGGGTAAGCTCAGTGACACAGGGAGAGTGAAGAGCTCTGTGGTCAGACAGCCTTGGGTCTGAGTTCTGGCTCTGCCGCTGTGTGATCTTCCTGGGATCAGCATCTCTGACAGGAGGACAGTCTCATACTGACTTCAGACAGCGGTGCCAAGGACGATACATGCACAGAGCGCCCGGCGTCCTAACAGAGCGGCCCCTCTCCATTGCCCAGAACCTCACTGCTTGCCCGTGAACGCTACCGCCAACCAGCTCACATCGTTGCTGTCAAGATAAAAGTCTGTGTGGACCATGCACCACCTCACGGCGGTGATATGAGCCGCGCACTGTCCTTGCACACAGCGTGTGTCCGGTAAGTGCTCATTTCCGGAGTTCAGCTCATCAGCCCCCAGGTACAAACCTTAACTCATGGGGGGTTACGGCAGGTGGACAAGGGCCCTGGCCTGGATACTAATCTGGGCCTCCGCTACTCCTCCAACAGCTCAATTTCCTCAACTGTAAAACCGTTCAACAACCTCTCCAGTCCCTTCCAGCAACATCGTTTCCTCAATCCACTCCGACTGTAACACACAGCGTCTCAGTTCTAAAAATAAGAGGATTCCCATTGGTTGGAAGAACCGACGCTCATCTTCATAGTTTCATCAGTTCAGCTTTATGAGGTCATGCCCTGGGAAACAGGAGGAGAGGGATTGCCATTTTGAACTCGACGCTGCTCCCAGCGAACAGAGCAAACAAGGCCATCCTCCACGCCCAAGGGATCACCAGACACTTCCAACTGTACCACAGCTATTTTCAAAATCTAAAATTCCTTTGTACCTCTTACAATAGAACCATAACTTAGAAAGCAGTGGGTTCTAAGTGACAGCCTTAGGCAGAAGAAATTGCTTATCTCAGAATGGCCCTGGAGAAGTCCAGAAGTCTCCCACAGCGTGAGGTGCCCGTGGCTGGAGTCTTCTACTCCTACCTGGTATTTAAGAGCAGCCGAGGTGGATGCAGGAAGTTGCAACCAGAAAGGCCACGTGCAGGGGGACTGTCGCCTCCCAGGCGTGAACGGAGGAGGAGGAAAAGGACTCCAAGTGCCCGGCTCCCCTGTAGGGTTTATTCTGTACTTTGTTAACATGGAGTCTCCAGAACTACAGTTCTTAAGAGATATCTTTCCTGTTGTGAAATTACTCAGGAGAACACTCCACACCATGCCTGGTGCACAGTGGCTGTCACTACACATTGGCCTGGTGCACAGTGGCTGTCACTACACATTGGCTGAATCTGAATTCAGAACTACACACACATTGTTCCTCTGAAAAGTCGCGGAGAAGAATGTGGCCACCTGCTTCCTGTCCTCCCAAGAATCTCCTCTGTGCACTCACACTGGGATGCCCTTAGGTGCCAGCCACATCGCCCATCGGGGGAGGGGGAGGAGGGGTACGTGTTAGGTTTTGAAATCAGCCTGTGTTTCGTCCACTGATTGAATAAGCCTGCCCTTAAAGTCCTCGATATGGAAGGAAACAACCCAAAAGTGAAGGTTCACACAAGCACCAATGTGGTAATGACTGCTTTCCCCAAAGGCCCAGAATCCAAAGACAAGGCAAGGTCTGCAAGGTTACAGTTGCCCCGGAGGAAAGCGCCCTACAGCTCTTACGTTGCTGATGTACTCCAGAGGCGTGAGACTGAAGGTGGGCAGGTCGTCGGTCAGGGTCTCGCCAATGCCTGCTGTGTTCCAGCTCTAGGGCGGGAAGGAGAGAAAGCGATTAAGGTCACTGAAACCAGGAGGCCCGGGAAAGCACCCCATGCCGGAAAATACTCGAAGAATGCAGCCTTCCTAGAGGTGCCTTTGCTCAGTGACAGTCTTGGGAATCGTCACTATTCGAGAGACCAGGGACTTCTCTTCAAGTCATCACCCTGAAGCCCGCCACGGAGAAAATAATCCTCTCTCTCCGAGTTCCCGCAGACCCGTCCAACGGGAGCGCCTGCCTTCTCAACAGAACTACTTGATGAGAACAGATCCCGTCTGTTGCTCCCACTCAGACCGTGAAGCGAAGAGCCAGTTACCCTGTGGTTTGAGTTTCTCTACTTGGGTGGGCACACCAGGTTAAGAGCTGCCTGGGTCCTCAGCACTCTAAAGAGACTAGGAGTGCCCCAAATCCTCCACAGAGACCCCACATAAATCCCACATTCCCCACACTATTTTACCTCTTTTATTTCTACTTGCCTTCCAGATCTATTTCTAAATGGATTCAGAGCTCAGAGGGAAAGGGATGGGGGGGAACCTCCAAACCCCACCAGCTGCCCCCTGTCCTCTCTGTGACCCCTCTGTCTGGGGAGATGCTCTTCCTTCCGACATTTCAAATACAGACTGTCTACGGTATTGTGCTGTGAGCCCTCCCAACGGGCTCTCTAGAGCCAGGCAAATTACCAGCATGTACGTGGTTACAGAGTTCAGCCTGGCACACCTCACAGAAATCTAGTTTCTTAATTCCAATCTGAGTCACCCTAAAGCCAGCCTGGAAAACAAGGCCCTTTCTGGCTGTGCCCTGGGAGTAACTCCCAGGTCACCCTGTAGCTGCCCTCTGCAGCCACCTGATGCCATCAGGCTGCCTGATCCTTTAAGCAACGTTCCGGGAATGTCATGGTCACGTCCACCCCTGGGCTCCCAGCCCAGCCTAAGCCTCAGCTTCCCTCCCCGTGTTCCCCAGCAGCAGCTCAATTCTTATTTTCTTTGCTTGAGACAAGTTCTTTCCTTCCCCACCTCCGCCCCTAGTTTTCTAAACTCCTTGTTCTTGTTCGAGAATCCTCCTCTGTTTCAAAATAGCCTACTTTTCATCAGTTAACTCCCACCCACGGAGAGGAAGCACTGTGATCACCCCCATACACTGCGTGCCCAGGACGCGCACAGCCCTGGGCCCCCCGTGGGGGAGAGGAGACTAAAAGAGGTAAGACTTGGTGCCTGCGCTCCTTGGGAAACCAAGAGCCGGTGACACGCTCCCGCGCTGTGCACCCCCATGCGCTCCCCCATGTGCACGTGCACAGGTTTCCACTTGGGAGTTCTCTGAGGCAGAGGCGAGGTGTGATGCCGTGAGTACCGGTGAGTATAGGAGGAGTGGGCTGCAGGATGCCTGAGGGGCAGAGAGGGAAGACCGGGAGGACGCGGCACAGCTCCGAATGGGCTAAGAGAGGGCTTTATTTTTAACAGATCAACTGCAGAGAGAAGGGGAGGGGAGGCAGGGAGGGCACGAGAAGGTAGCCTGTACCTCATAAAGGACACATGCACCAACCCCAACGTGCAGAACAAACCTGGATCCTGCCTCAAACAGTGAAATTATGACTTTTATGACAACTGGAAATTTGAACACTGATTAATGGTATTAAGAAATCATTTCTGGGGCACCTGGGTGGCTCAGTGGGTTAAGCCGCTGCCTTCGGCTCAGGTCATGATCTCAGGGTCCTGGGATCGAGTCCCGCATCGGGCTCTCTGCTCAGCGGGGAGCCTGCTTCCCTCTCTCTCTCTCTGCCTGCCTGTCTACTGTGATCTCTCTCTGTCAAATAAATAAATAAAATCTTAAAAAAAAAAAAAAAAGAAATCATTTCTAACTTAGGGGTGATTTGGGTCCTATGATTATTTTTAGCGTTGTTATGCTTTAGAGAAAGGATATATATACAAGACAGACGACCAGGTGACCATGTCGAAGGGGCATGATGACGACGTAGGGTTTGTTAGACTCTTCTCTCCACTGTACGTTTGTGTGAAAACTTCCCTCGTAACTTCTGAAAGACAGACCGCTCTCCTGGGCCTGGGGAGCTGTAGGGATGAGGCAGAGCCAGGAAGGCCGGTGAGGCAGACGTGTGGGAGAGGGACGGTGCCTGTGAGAACGGGAGCCACACCTCGGGGCTGGGCTGCAGGGAAGGAGCAGTGTCCCCCAAGAACTTGCAGGGGACGAGCACAGCGGGCAGGAGGCCCTGGGAAGGCCCCATGGGGAGGCAGGAGGAGAGTGGCCAGGCAGAGGGCGGCGGGGGGGCGGGGGGGAAGCCACAATCAAAGGGGGTTTTGCAAGAAGGGCGGGTGGACAGTGGACGAACCAGGAGGCGCTTAGCAAGTAGGGCGACCGGGAAATGCTGCAGGGTATTTTTCAATTGTTCAAAATCTATTGAAAAGTTCCTTCATAGGGGCTTTTCTGTCTCATCTGTCACCAGGTGATGTGGGCAAACGTCAACAGTCGATTCTGAAATGGACTGTAGTGTTGGTTTATATTCTTCAGCTGTGAAAGGGGAATACAATTCACCGGCAAACATTAAAAGCAAACACTGAATGACCAGGGTTTAATTTTCAAATCCTTACGGCCGAAGTGTTTGCGTTTGTGCTGTGTGCTTTCCCCCTGGCGACTCTGGGAGAGCTCCTCCTAATCTCTGAGCTGCCTGTCTCCGTTCCCAGGGTCCCGCGGTGTCACAGCGCGGCCGGAGTAAGGTCAGATTCAAGCGACCCAGAGCCCGAGCACAGCGAGGCGGTGGAAGAGCAGCGGGAAGAGCGGACCTTCCGGGGCACCCGCGTGGCTCAGGGGGTTCAGCCTCTGCCTTCGGCTCAGGTCATGACCTCAGGGTCCTGGGATCGAGCCCCACCATCGGGCTCTCCGCTCGGCGGGGAGCCTGCTTTCCCCTTTCTCTCTGCCTACTTGTGATCTCTCTCTCTCTGTTAAGTAAATAAATAAAATCTTAAAAAAAAGAAAGAAAGAAAGAAAGAAACGACCTTCCAGTACAGAAGGTCACGACATTAGGATCTGGGGTGGGGGAATGGGTGACACAGGTGAAGGGGAACAAAAGCATACTTTTCGCGAGGAGCACTGAGCCGGGGACACTGATCACCGCACTGTACGCCTGACACTCACGTAACACTGTATCTTAATTACACTGCAGTAAAAAAGAGGTTAAAAAAAATATCCTGGTTCTTAACATTCCCATGAATCACTTGTTTTATCCTACAATCCACATGAAATCGTTTCAAAACTACAATGGCATTACTACTAGCAATAAAATGACTGGACAAAGTTAAAAATTCCTTTTTAAGCTCTAAGAAAAATAATAAAGCAGTCAGCTCTGGGGGCGGGGGATGGGAAGTATGAAGAATGCTAAGGGCCTCAACTTTCACAGCAGCTCCACGAGCACCAGCAGCTCCGCAACATGGAAGGGTGACTAACCCAAAACAAGGACCCTGGCCTCCTAACAGTTTTCATAATCCTTTCCGTGCAACTTTGGAGAGAACTTCTGGGCGCTGACACCTTTTGTCGGGAGGAGCCTGCTATCTCAGGCTCCGCGACTCCTTTCACTTCCTGTCTCCCTTTTCTAGTCAAGTTCAAATAAATGTTATATTGTATATATTTTGGTTTTTAAAAAAACAGCACGTGTAGCCCAGTTCCATTTCTTCTACAGATCTACCTGCCCAGTGGTGCCCATCCGGCCGTCCAGCCGTCCAGAAGAGGCGTCTAGGGGATAAGTACCACACGTTCGTGGCATTTCTACGTTGTGGGATTCTGAAGGGATTTACTGCTTTTTTCATTGTACTATCCTGTATTGCCTGAATTTCTGAAAAGGAGTGTGTGCAATTTTTACTTTAAAAAACTCTCATTCCTCTTAAAAAATGAGAATCACAGAGAAAAAGAAAACCAGCAATCATTAAGCATGCACACTGTGGCAGCTGTAGGGCTAAGTCCCATCGTCTATGAAATGTCATGTAATCCTCACACATCTGCATGGTCAGAATCAGTGTGTCCCCATCTAATGAGGCTGACACAGGAAGCCAGGCCGATGGGACCGTGTCAGGGACGTCATTTCTCCAGTTTCGCCCACCCCCGCCACTGTCCGCCCCCCGCCAGAAACACAGATCTGACTGCAGCAGATCGCATGGCATTCTGTGGGAAAATCCACTGTCCAACCCCACTGTTTCACGGATGGGGTTTCTGAGATCCAGAGAGATCCACAGACTGGACCCAGGTCATACAGTGAAGAAACGAGTGCCCCTCGAGCCCTGGTCTTATATGCTTTCCAGAAGGCAGCAAGAAGCAAAGAACTTGTAATGATGCCTTATGGCTTCTTGCTGCCTCCTAAAAAGGATCCCCCAGTTATTAAAGGCCCACAACTGGATCCTTCTCAAAATCCCAGCCCAGAAATCCAAACGTCAGTGAAGAGACCAGAGCCACGGGAGTCAGAGCAGGTAGAGATCTGACTGATGGGTAATCCCTTAAAGGAGTCAGGACAAGCAGAAAAGGGTATAAGGTGAGGGAAGGGAGGCGCCCCGGGAACAGCCAGAGAGCAAAGCCATCAAGGACAGAAAACAGCAGCCCCCTCAAACCCCCATCAAAATCACCAGATCAGATCTGGTAAGACACTCTCCTGGGCAAAGTTCCAGAACTAATGCTCATGAAAAGAATGCAATCTCACGGCACAATTAGCTCCTCTGACCTGCCCCAACCTATCCAGTGGCACATAATCTGCCTCACTTCTCCCGCAGAGGGCACAGCTACGCTGCTCCGAAAGGTGAAAGTTAATCAAGCAATAATAATCATCCCAGGAAGCAGGATGAAAATAAGGCATCACAGTGACTCCAATTAAGATAAGACATTCTTGCTAAGCAGTGAGTTGCAAGGGAACAGTGAGTCTGCACGGTGGGACTTCCAAGTCAGGAGAGTTAGAGAGCTTCCTCCTAAAGCTCCTGGGGGCCAGGCGGGGTGGGGGTGGGGGTGAGGGGAGGAGCCGGGGCCCAACAGGGGGATGTCTGCGGTCCGTGGGAAACTCACGTCCATCTTGGAAACGAGTAGCAGCTGCTGTTTGATGCGCAGGAACACGGAATCGAAAGCCAGCTGGTGGGCCTGCTGGTTAAGGCGAGTCAGGGCCGTGCGAGACGCAGACAGCAGGTTGTGGTTACTGGACCCTTTTTCCTAAGACGAGATAATGCAAAAAAATATTAGGGCCTGGCTCTAACCAAGGCGATCAGCTCGTTCAACATTTTGAAAAGCCCCTGAAAGGAAAAAACTGAGGTGGTGGTTCAGTACAGCAGTGGTTCCCAAGTCCGACTATGCCCCAGCACCCCCTGTGGAAGATGCGGGATTATAGATGCACTCAGAGCTACTGAATCAGAGCCCAGCAAGGTTCTGGGGTGTAGGGAGCATTTTAGCTCACTTTTTCATGTAATTCTGATGCATCTGCTAACACAAGCTCAGGGACTGGCAGTTTAGGAAAAAATTAACTGGTGAGTGTCCCTCAGGGATAGAGGCAGAGGGAGAAAATGATCAGAAGTGTCAGGTATAAACAAGACTGAGGGACAGGAGCCTGACCTCCCAGCGAGGTCAGCTCAGTCACACTCGGTCGTACGGCAGACTACGCACAATCTACATGAGTTCCAAGGAATTCCAAACAGCCTGAGAAAATACAGAGGTGGAAAATGTAACCTTAGTTTTGCTATTATAAATGAGCCGATTACAACAAACTAAACCAGATCAGCAATAAAGATAAACAGAGTTGCTTTAACCTAATCACGGAAACACGGATGAATGAACCTGCACAACTGTTTTAAGTGTTTGTCAAGCTCTAGTGCAGCCAACTGGCGGGCCAAAGTGCACGGCGATGGGGAGACCGTGTGAGGGCAGATGAAGGCGCAGACACGTCCAGAGGCTCACTGGGCCGTCACCCCCAGAGCTCAAGGCCCACCAGGACACGATGAGATGGCATTTGGTTTCAAGGGAAGGGCAATGTCTCCTCTGCCTATCACCAAGACAGGTCGGGGGATGGTTCTGGAAAGGATGCTACAGTCCACTTAGGATCTTGGGGCCATTCATAGGTTGTTGTGTGGTTCACTCCACGTGTTGGGAGGTTCTTCCATCCCTGGAGCCCCAAGGCGCCCAGAGCTCAAAGAGCAGCACTGTGATAGGCATACCAAGAGCTTAAGCTAAAGGGATGGCCAGAAGGGAACACTTAACCTCAGGTCCTCCTACTGCCACGAGGAGGATCGATTTCCCTCCTGGCAGGGTTGGGGGCCTCCTTTGGGGGTTCTCCCCACTAGCGGGCAGTCCACAGTGTAGTCCCCTCTCTGCCACTCAGTAACAGGGGCCTGTCCCTGCCCTGGAGTCAGGGGCTCCCCAGCCATCCTCCTGGCAAATCTGACTCTGGAGGGCAGTACGGCAAGCCCATCGCCACACACCTGAAGTCATGCTGTCCATGAGGGCTCTACTGCCTTCCGTCAGTAATAAAGCTCCACTTCTCCAACTCCCACACCTATACGTCCATTCGTTCCCACCCAGTTTAGTTTGTTAGCTCCTTAAAACGCAACATAAACGAGACCGAGAGGAGGCAGTAGGGCACACGGCAGACTGCGGTCCACACGCAGAGCCGAAAAGCCTGGATCGGGGAACGGGTGACAAGAATGCCATCAGTCTGGTCTCATACCTTGAGGGTATATAGTATTTCCATTAAACTGGCATATTCAGCAGGGTTATCCTTCTGGAGGTAATTATATTCTTGCCATGGGTTCTTGGCAGAGCTCTTCTTGTCTGTCAAGATGCTATCCTGAAACCCGGCCAGGCTCCGAGGGCTGTAGGAGTCAGAGAGATACTTGCCAGCTGTAGACAAAATCCTGAAATGAAAGTGATGACCATTACGCCCTGAGCTATTTGTACGGAACCTTCCTCTGGGAGCATTCAGTTTGCTCCTTCCTAAATCCCAGGATATCCTGATGAGGGAGACTGATTTCGGGTCCATTTGCTAATAAAAGGAAGACATCCCACACCGCTGAGGAACAAGCTGGACCTCGGGTGCACACGAGACCCCAGGTGCTTTTAGTTCCTATTTAACACTCAGTCCACCAGCACCTGCCACCTTCCTAACGTGACAGACAGCCTACATAGGGGCCGTCGTCAGTTTATTACGATCTGGGACACTGTGCATTTTCTGTGCAGCACTTTCTGGCTCCGCGGGCATCACCATCTGGAATGAAGCCATGGGGAGCCACCGGCAGCGGGGGAGCCGGTCGTGGGAGAGTGGGGACAGCAGCTCGAAGCACGCCGCTAGCCACATGACTCACCGTCACACGACTGGGCCGGTGTGGGGTTCGTGTTCACCTGCCCTGTATAGTTTACTTTTGTGGTTTAGGTGCCACAGAGAGCTCTACTCTGTCCCGTTTCTCAGGAAGAAAAAACGCCTGGAGAACGTTCCAGGTGACGACCAACCTCTAGGGCTGTACCTCTATCTTCTCTTTCCGCCAAGGCCGAGGACGGCCTTCCCTGACAGATGCTGCAAAGCCTCTGCTGTCCTCCCTGAGCACAGCTGGACCGCCCAGAACCAGGTGAACATACGCAGGACCGTCCCACGTGTGGCTGACTCCCCGACCCCTCCTTGACCATAACATGTTATGAAAAAGGATCGCCCTGGCAGCTTTCTGGTTGAACTCACTTTTTAAAAAAACAAGTCCAGTGAAACCTGTCAAGGCACACGTTTACCTACAGACAAACGAACGCGTTTATAGCACCTTCCTGGGGAGCCACAGCCGACACAAGCGGCCGCCTGTCTCTGCCACTAAGCTATGGTTCTCCCTGATGCTTAAGCCTCCAGGTCGCTTCAGCTGGGTCTCTTCTCTGCCAAACCGCGGCCTGTTCCTGCCATCACCCTTTCTTCCAAGCCTTCACGATCTGTGAGGACCAAACAGGGTGTTCTTCCCGTCTAAATTGCAAGCACGGAGCACAGGGCCTGGCCCATGGGGGCTGACCCTGGGTTTGGTGAGCAAGAAGCTGAGAGCTGCCTCTGGGAAATCAGCTCCCCCTGTTAGGTCACAGTCATTTGTGCCTCCCCTGGGTCATCTAGGAGGAGACTGGCACTAGTATGCCATCCACGCTGAAGAAAAATAGGTATGTCAGGAATGTTTTAAGTATTAAAGATTACAGTTTAAAATGTTAGAACAGTGTGCTCTAAAATAAGAACCAGGGCACCTGAATGGCTCCGTCGGTTAAGCGTCTTGCCTCTGGCTCACGTCATGATCTCAGGGTCCTGGGATCGAGCATTTCCCTCTCCCCCATGCTCGTGCTCTCTCTCTTGCTATCTCTCTATCAAATCTTTAAAAAAAAAAAATAAAGTGAGAACAAAAAAAAAAAAAAAAAAAAAGGCAGAATCGGTTCCAACTCCCAAGGAATGAACCATATCTCTTCCTCCCTAGTCTCCTCTTAGATGAACTAATCATCAGACTCAGATTTCCTAGGATGTGTGTTCACTAGTACTATGAGCTAAACCTTACTGAAATGAACACCTGATTTCTACACTCACAAAGAAATGTTCTCTCATTGCTGGAACAGGAGACAGCAGATAAGTAAACAGTCCTCACCCTCAAGAAGCTCACGGATTAAGGGGGGAGTCCGACCTGCACTAATGTGCTAACGAGTGTTCAGGGAGACAGCAGTGAGCACGCACAGAGGAGGGAACCCAATGTCACACTTGCAACCACTTCAACTCATCTCCCTTCACGGGAGGTTGTTACCCACTTCTTTACAAGCCATGGAAACTTGTAAATTTACACTGGATCCCCCAAACCTGATTTTCCCATTAAACTGTCCCACGAAGACCTTTTCCCAGTGAAACCATCACTGTGCAATGAAAGTATAGAGGAGTCATGTCTATCTCTCTGTAGCTCACCTGACTTGCCCAGTGCACCAGAAAGTCCTCCAGTGGCACTCAGCCCATACATCACAAAACGATCCTTTTCTGCAAGGAAGTGATCTTAAGAGCCCCAAAGCCAATGCCACTCTTGTTGCCAAAGTAATCTAGAGTGTTCTGAGCTACTGCCTTTGTCACCTTGAGGGGTGGTGGGAGGCGTGGTCCTTGGGCCGAGGGAGTCTGGGTTCTGCAGGGGAGATTGAGGGGAGATTGAGAGGCAGATAAGATAAGCTTTATAAGCAGCTGCCACACCTGTGCCTCCCCGATGGGAACACAGATGGTGACTGTCGCCATTTTCCCTTTCCAGGCTCAGTGCTTCCAAGAATGATGTCACCTCTTAAAGAAGCTCCCCTGGATACGCCCGGTCCCTTCTCATCTCATGCCAAAGCTTGGGTCAGAGTTTCAGCTTCTCTGGGCTGCAAAATGCTGATAGAGAGGCTCATCCTTTACCACTACCGGGTCAACTTCCTAACCAGACCCTTCCCTTCCTCTAAGAATGTAATATTCACCTTCACTACAAGATTGAGGAAAGCCTGTATGTCCTGACATGGAAAGATGTCTGCCGTACACAGGCAGAGGAACCCAAGTCCAGGGTGGGACACTAATCTGTGAGAAAGACGGTGTGGGCAGTGCAGGGCTGACACACTCTGGACGGCTCAGCTCACGTCCACGTTCGAATCCCTGCCTCGTGGTCCCGTGACCTCAGACGCAGCTATTTCCACAGATCATTTCTTTCACTTAAATTACCACCTGTGCCAGACTTGATGCCTCAATGTTCCTTCATTTGTAAAATTACAGACGGATAGTACCTACCTCTTTGGTCACTGGGAGGATTAAAGATTTAATTCCTGGAAAGTCCCTAATATCAGAGCTCAATAAATATTATAGGTGGGGGCAGATGTTAATAATGTTTCTTCTAGAGAGAATATTGAGGGTGAGTGGTTTCCCTTTTTATTTCATACACTCGTGAACTGTTCTCATTTTTGCCATGAGCTAGGGCCAGGCTAGAATTACTACTGAACTTGAGAAAGTAAGAAGTGGTATGCCTTTCCTTTAAACATAAATGTTACACTTTCAGCTCTTCCCAGGAGTCCTCGAACACTCGGGCCCACTCGCCGTCCACTACAGGCGCCCTTCACCACGTGTGCGTGTGCGCATGTCGGCATGAGTGTGTGCGGGGGGGTTATGTTCACGGCGTTTATATTATTTACACACACTCCACTATGCACCTGTGCTGCTTGGGTTCTACTCCGCCCGGCTCCGGAGTTCCGGTCAGCAGCAGCTGCCCGTTCTACCCCGCAGCGAGACACTGCCCAGAACGGGAACCACTGTGGGACATGGTGAACCTGAAGACAGTCCCTGGGCTCAGAAATGAAAGAAGACAGAATGTGGCGGGACGGAGAAAGAGCTGCCTTGGAGCACTGACTGCACTCCTCAGCCCCTCACCCCACTTTCCACCAGGCGGCTGTGTCACCGCGCACAGCCCACCCCACACGGACCAGGGCCAGAAATTCCCTCCCACCCACATCACTTTAGGACAATAAGGAAGTACCCAAGAAAGAGGCGACGGGGCTGCTGCTAGGCCCTCAGACAACCGTACAAAATGGACTTCTTCCCCCCAACTCCCGGAGAACACAGAAATCATTGGTTCCAAGGAATTGACAGATTTAGATGGAAAAAGGAAGGAGGGAGATCTGGGAGGCTGGAGCCCTCTGAGGGGAAAACCAGTTTGAACGGGATGACCTCAGGGCAAAGGAAACCCCGGCAGGTATCAGAACAGAGAAAGGAGGGGAAGAAACTTTTCCTAGGGCTGACCCCGGAAATCCTCCTTTGACACAGACTGCCCTTGGCAGCACAGAATTCCACTGCAGAACCCAGAAGGCTGGCGAGTGAATCCCGATTCTGCGGGCTGCCCCAGGGCCTTCACCACTACCTATAATGCTGCTTCTATGGAGAAACTTTAGAGTCCCAGTAATTCACTTACAAACAAGCAGTGGGAACCCAGCCCATTTATAATTTGGAGACAACGCGTATGGTCTCATTTGGGCTGTAACTTCCATATCTAACAAAAACTTTGTGACCACTGCCAAGGAGCTCAGAGCCTTATCTTTTTCAGGTGCTCAGTAAATGTTTAATGATGACATAATGACACTTTGTATCTAGGTACAGACAGTCCTCGGGCCTGTGACTTTCACATTTGACCGTATGTCGTCATTGTGTGCTGTATCAGGTTCTTCCCCAGCCAGGATCCCGGGGAATCGCCCACAGCTCTGGCCTACCTGTTTGCTAGCTGCTGCTCGAAGTCCCCACACTGCCGCAAGAGCTCGCCACAGGTGGCTATTATCCTAAACAAAACAAAACAAAAGCACTTCAAGTTCAAGTATCTGGAATGTTGACATTTACCGGACAAATACTGTCTCATTCATAAACATTCTAACTATTCACTCCTTTTGGGGGTGCTGGGTTCTGGAGAAGTGGTTAACCATTGGACAACTACCTGACATGTCTCACTAATCAGTAATTCGTGGAGAAGGGAAACTCGACTTCGCTCTAACAGCCTCGAGACCTCTCTGCTGGGAATTGGGAGTTCTGTGCCACACATCTCAAATAATCTTACATTTCCCAAATACTGAGGTGTGCTTTGGGGCTTTGTCCTTAATAAAATGGGTTGGAAATAGTTCATATCTAAAATTAAAAATGGGCACCTGGCAGGCTCAGTCTCAGAAGAGCATGTGACTCGATCTTGGGGTAGTGAGTCCGAGCCCACCTGGGGTGCAGAGACTACTTATATTTAAAAGCTTTAAAAAATAAAATAAAATAAAATTTAGAAATCAGCAATACATTTAAAAAATCATTCACCACAATCAAGTGGGATTATTCCGGGGATGCAACAGTGGTTCTATACTTGCGAATCAGTCAACCTGATACATCACATCCACAAGAGAGAGCATAAAAATCATACAAGCATCTCAAGAGATGCGGAAAAAGCATCCAACAAAGTACAACATCCATTCATGACAAAAACTCTCAACAAAGTCGGTTTAAAGGGAACATACATCAACATAATAAAGGCCATATATGAAAAAATGAAAAACACACAGCTAATATCATCCTCAATGGGGCAAAACTGAGAGCTTTTCCCCTAAGGATCAAGACAAGGAGGGCGGACAGCGGCGGCGCGCACTGGCGTAGACACTCTCGGGCCATGGTGGTGGTGGCACCCGTGCAGAGCCCGGCTGCCGGGGCCCCCAAAGTGCTGCTTCTGTCCGGCGAGCCCGCTGCCGCTGCCACCGCCACCGGAGCCCCAGCCGGACGGGCTCTGCCACTCATGGTGTCGGGCCCGCGAGGGGCCAGCCCCGAGGCGGCAAGCAGGGGGCCGCCCCAGGCACGCAAGCGACAGCGCCTCACGCACCTGAGCCCCGAGGAGAAGGTGCTGCGGAGGAAACTGAAAAACAGAGTAGCAGCCCAGACTGCCAGAGACCGAAAGAAAGCTCGAATGAGTGAGCTGGAACAGCAAGTGGTAGATTTGGAGGAAGGGAACCAAAAACTTTTGCTAGAAAATCAACTTTTGCGAGAGAAAACTCATGGCCTTGTAGTTGAGAACCAGGAGTTAAGACAGCGCTTGGGGACGGATGCCCTGGTTACTGAAGAGGAGGCGGAGACCCAGACCAAGGGGAATGGAGCGAGGCCGGCGGCCGGGTCTGCTGAGTCCGCGGCAGGTGCAGGCCCAGTTGTCACCCCTCCAGAACATCTCCCCATGGATTCTGACAGCGTTGACTCTTCAGACTCAGAGTCTGATATCCTGTCGGGCATTCTGTTCAACTTGGATCCAGTCATGTTCTTCAGGTGTCCTTCCCCAGAGTCTCCCAGCCTGGAGCAGCATCCAGAAGCCCACCCAGAAGGACCCAGTTCCTTACCAGCCTCCCCTTCTCCCTCACTGGGGACGTCATCAGCCAAGCTGGAAGCCATTAATGAACTGATTCGTTTTGATTAAGTATACACCAAGCCCCTAGTCTTAGAGATACCCTCTGAGACACAGAGCCAAGCTAATGTGGTAGTGAAAATTGAGGAAGCACCTTTCAGCCCCTCAGAGAAAGATCACCCTGAATCACTGTCTCAGTGAAGGAAGAACTTGGTAGAAGATGACTTCACTCCAGAGCTGGGCACCTCAGATCTACTTTCATCCAGCCACTGCCTGAAGTCATCTTCCTGTCTACTGGATGCTTATAGTGACTGTGGATATGAGGGCTCCCCTTCTCCCTTGAGCGACATGTCCTCTCTGCTTGGTGTAGACCATTCTTGGGAGGACACTTTTGCTAATGAACTCTTTCCTCAGCTGATTAGTGTCTAAGGAATGATCCAGTGCTGTTACCCTTTTCTTTTGACCATTATACTGCCTGGAAGATAGCAAAGAAGCCTGTGCTTCATTTAAAAAAGCCAAAGTAGAGGGTGTACAGTGCTAGGGAATTCCCTTAAAGTATTTGTCTGTTAAACTGTATAGGTCATCCCAAGTATTGTCTTTGTCATCCAGCAGTCCAAGGTACTCAGATACATTACTACAATCCAGAATTACAGTTTTTGAGGTTGTACCCTTAAGGGCAGTAGTCTGCCCTAAAATTCTTACGTAAGGGTCATCAGACAAGCATCTTAGACATGAAATTTATGAGTGGCCCTTTAACATTTCTTTTACTCCTTCTTGGCATCCCAGGCTTGCCTCCAATTTTAAGTCCTTTAGTTTGCTTCTGCAAGCAGAGAACCTACCTGAGGGGGCTCCTTTCCCTCATGTACAGTTCACGTAAAGATCAAGAATCTTGTGTAAAACTATGGAAATTTACTGAGTAAATGCTTGATGGAATCTTTCCCTGCTAGTGTAATTTTTGGAAGGTGCTTTCTCCATTTATTTAAAACTACCTGTGCAATTAAAAAGTGCAATGCAAAAAAAAAAAAAAGACAAGGATGACCACTCTACCCACTTTCATTCAACATAGCACTGGGAAGACCTAGCCACCGCAATCAGACAAGAAACAGAAATAGAAGGCATCCAGACTGGTAAGGACAAGGTGAAGCTTTCACTATTTGCAGATGACATAATATAATATAGAGAACCCTAAAGACTCCACCAAAAGACCACTAGAACTGATTAATGAATTCCATTAAGTCAGTGGATACAAAATCAGTGTACAGAAATCTGTTGCATTTCTTGCACTAATCATGAAGAAGCAGAAAGTGAAAATTTCCAACTGCACCAAAAATAATAAAACACTTAGAACTAAAAACCAAACAGACAAAAAGACCTATATTCTGAAAACTATAAAACACTTATAAAAGGAACTGAAGATGATACAAATGGAAAGAAGTTTTATGCTCATAGTTGGAGGAGTCAATATTGTTAAAATGTCCACACTACCCAAGGCAATCTACAGATTTAATCCAATCCCTATCAAAATACCAACAGCATTTTCACAGAACTAGAACAAACAACCTAAAATTCATATGGAACCATAAAAGACCCTGAATATAGCCAAGGCAACCCTCAGAAAGATGAACAAAGCTGGAGAGATCGTAATTCCAGATTTCAAGATACATCAGAGTCATCCAAATAGTACGATACTGGCACAGTAACAGTGACTAATCACCAGAACAGAATAGAGAGCTCAGAAATAAACCCACACATATATGGTCAATTAATCCTCGACAAAGGAGGCGAGAATAAACAATGGGGAAAAGACAGAATAAATAAACATCTTCAACAAATGGCGTTGGGAAAACTGGACAGCCCCATGCAAAACAATGAAACCGGACTACTTCCTTACACCACACGCAAAAATAAATTCAAAATGGATTAAAGCTTAAATGTGAGGCCCAAAACCATAAAACTTCCAGGAGAAAATACAGGCAGTGTTTCTTTGACATCAGCCATAAACACATTTTTCTAAATATGTCTCCTCAGGCAAGGGAAACAAAAGTGAAATTTAACTATTGGGACACCACCACCAAAATAAAAAGCTTTTGCTTTTTGCGAAGGAAACCACCAACAAAACATAAAGGCAATCTACTGAATGGGACAAGATGTTTGCAAATGATATATCCGATAAGGGGTTAACATCCAGAGTATATAAAGAACGTATGCAACTCAACACCAAAAAAATGAAATAATCCAATTAAAAAATGAGCAGAGCAGATTTTTCCAAAGACGGACAAACGGCTAACAGACACATGAAAAGACGCTCAACATCACTATCATCAGGGAAATACAAATCAGAATCACAAGGAGGTATCACGTCACACCTGTCAGAATGGCTACGATCAAAAATAAAAGAAATAATAAGCATTGGAACACCGGGGTGGCTCAGTCAGTTAAGCATCCAACTACTGATTTCGGCTGAGGTCATGATCTCAGGGTCGTGAGACTGATCCCCGCGCATCAGGCTCTGGGCTCAGCCCAGAGCCTGCTTAAGGTTCTCTCTCCTCCTTCTGCCTCTTCCCCCAACTCACGCTCGCTCGCTCTCTCTCTCTCTCTAAAAAATCGGAAGAAAGGAAGGAAGGAAGAAAGAAAAGGAGAGAGAAAGAAAGGAAGGAAGGAAGAAAGAAGTACTGGTGAGGAGGTGAAGGAAAAGGAACCCTCTTGCACTGTTGGTGGGAATGCAAACTGGTGCAGCCACTCTGGAAAACAGTACGGAGCTTCCTAAAAAAATTAAAAACAGAATTACCATATGCTCCAGTAATGTCACTATTGGGTATATATCAAAGAAAACAAAAACCCTAATTCAAAATATATACCCATCCCTAAGTTGACTGCAATGTTATTTACAATAGCCAAGATACAGAAGCATAAATGAATGGACACAGTGTGTGATACACAGATCGACAATGGACTCAGCCATAGAAAATGAGATCTTGCCATTTGTGATCACATGAATGAACCTAAAGGTATTATTCTAAGTGAAGTAAGTCAAAGACAATTGACCGTATGATTTCACTCACACGTAGATTTTAAGACACAAAGCAAAACAAAAGAGACAAATAGACTCTTGAGTACAGAAAACAAACGATGACGGGGGGGGGGGGGGGGGGATTGGTGAAACAGAGAAAGGGGGTTTAAAAAAATTAAGTTAAAATTTAAAAACCAAAAGTCATTACTTAGTATTTGTTAGATGTCTGCTATTTGCAAGGCAAAGAAAACTGGTTTTAAGCTGTGTCTCTCTCTGATCCCATGAAAGGCAGATGAAGAGTAATCCATTTGGCTTCTCAGAGGTAAGACTGAATGACCGTCATACCTTTACTTAATAATCTTTTAATTTTCAAGTAATTTTATGCGAGGCCCTGAAGTCCAGCGACCGAGTCCTTCAACACCAAACTATAAATGTCAGGACAAATCCAAGGATTAAAAACATCTTAAGTCTAGTTAATTTTTAACTTCTCTACAAGTGCCTATCCATCACCAGGGTATCTAGGCATTCCATCATAAGAAAGGTTTATGAGAAAATGAAATATTCCACTTTCCACTTGCCTTGAGTGCAACAGAATAACCTTGTATGTAGTATTTTCCAGTGTACCAAGCCACACATGCTAGGGGGATACAGTTAGCATCGAGAACATTAAATTTCATCCCCCAAAATTAGAAGTCCAGATCAGAGCCCATGAAGAAATTATCCGAATGGCCCTGGGAGGTGCTGGATCTGCTCTGATTAAAGACAGCTTTCAGGGGTGCCTGGGTGGCTGAGCTGGTTGGGCATCTGACTCCTGGTTTCAGCTCAAGTCATGATCTCGGGGTCATGGGATTGAGCCCGGAGTTGGACGCCATGCCATGGGGTCTGCTTCTCCCTCCCCCTCTGCCCCTGGCCTCACTTTCTCACTCCCTGACAGAGAATAAATCAATCCTTTAAAAAAAAAAAAAAAAAGAAAGAAAGAAAGAAAGAAAAAAAGACAGCTCTCAGAGGATCTGGACGTGCTCTGGTGTGGACCACCACACTGAGAACTCCAAGCGTCGGAGGCACCCTGCACACACTACCTAGGCCAGGGGTCAGGCAAGAGGGCGAAGGTCAACCGCCCTCTTCAGAATGTACAACCATGAAGACTGGTTTTAAGGAAAAGAAATTCTGGGTTGTCGTTTATCTCAGCCTAAGAGTAGAGCAGCTGTCCCACGTGGTAGCAGAGCAGCGGCACAAGAGAACGTACGGCCAGGCTGGCGGGGACTTCAGCGACCAGCGCCGGGGAGATGATACGAACCCATTGCTTCTAGGGCTTCCAGGGTTTAGGTGATGTTAGAAATCTGGATTATGTTAAATCTGGATTATGTTAAATCTGGTTTATAAATGTGGACAACAAACCCCAAATTTTGTAAATGATGCGATCAAACCACATCCATAGGTCAGGTCTGGCCATAGGCCAGCGGTCTACACTTTCTGGCTGGACCTTCTCAAGGGCCAAACCCTTGCAGGCCACTGCTGATCACACTCCCACCAGGGCTCAGGGCTTGGGGCAAAGGGGGTCTATCTATTGGCCCACAGGTCACAGGGGCTACCCCAGGATCTAGCCATCAACCACCACTTGGAAGAGTGACCACAAAGCCTGTTATGAACTCTAACATGGTCCTTTAAGGCCAGATAATGTTGCCTTACCACTTAGAGGTATGGCGTTTAGATTTAAAAAACAAAACCTGGGATCCCTGGCTGGCTCAGTCAGTGGAACATGTGACTCTTTATCTCGGGCTTCTGGGTTTGAGACCCAAGTTGGGTGTAGAGATTACTTAAAAAAAAAACTTACAAAAAATTTAAAAAATTTTAAAAATAATAAAAATAGGATCTAATCAGCTACATATTTTCTAAAATATAAGTTCCAAGTTATTTTAGCCTGAAAAAATTATAGGCTAAGGGGAAAATAAATCTCAAGCCAAATATAAAAAAATATAAGTCACCTAAGGAGATGAGGCATACACAAAGACTAAAATGCTTTAACAGTGAGGGGGGGTCTCTCTGGGCTGCTGTTGTCGCTGCTGCTGTTTTTAATTGGCTTGTTTTTAGAGTTTGCTTTAAGATTATTTATTTATTTATTTGACAGAGATCATAAGTAGGCAGAGAGGCAGAGAGTGAGAGGAGGAAGCAGGGCCAATGCAGGGCTCAATCCCAGGACCCTGGGATCATGACCAGGCACCCCTAGAGTTTGCTTTAAAAAAAAAGAAAGCAGTGAGGGAAAAAAAAAAAATGAACCCCTTAAAAGCACGCTCATCAGGGGCGCCTGGGTGGCTCAACAGGTTAAAGCATCTGCCTTCAGCTCAGGTCATGATCTCAGGGTCCTGGGATCGAGCCCTGCATCAGGCTCTCTGCTCAGCGGGGAGCCTGCTTCCCCCCTTCTCTCTCTGCCTGCCTCTCTACCTACTTGTGATTTCTGTCTGTCAAATAAGTAAATAAAATCTTTAAAAAAAACAAAACAAAACAACGCGCTCATCAATTTTACGTATTCTATAATGCATGTTTCTGCCTACTACATGGGGCACACATTTAAGTTACAGCCCTCATTTTTACCTGATGGAATTCTGAAAAGCTGTCCAATCTTCTTGAAAAAGTGAGTTGGGAGGAATATCATCGAGCTTACACTTCTTTCGTATTGACTGGAGAGTACTGGTGAAATCAGACACGTACCTATGCGGAAAGAAAAAAAAACCCGACAGGGATGTCAGCATAAACTCCTCGGCTCTAAAGACACCTGGAATCATGTGGCTTTGGGAAAAGGGCTAAGGACCCTGAGAGCATCTTTAGAGGCCTGTAAAATCTGACCACAGCAGGGTCTTCTCTGTAGGGCCGGACCATCTTTTTCACCTGGAAGGGAGATTTAAGAGCGGTGCTCAAGACGAGACAGAAGGAGAGAGCCACTAAGACAAAGATTCTGGTGACCCACCAGGTGAGAGGTGGTGCTGAGAAATGACTCCCTGGCCCAAAGAACTATCCTGACATGTCACAGGCCCATGATGATACCTGACCGCCACCGAGCACACTGTAAGGCAGCTCACCAATGCACAGGGTACTCTTGCAGGATTCCCGGCCCCCTCCCAGCCCTCCAGTTTAGATTAAACAGCCAAGCTCCACAGCAGGCAGGTTCCCGGCTTGAATGGCACAGGATGTGAAATGGATTCGAAGCTGAGGCATCCCCCCCCAGGCTGCTGTCTGCTCCCCCAGACCCCAGCTGCTTCCCTGCCCAGCAGGCAGCCCAAGTACAAGTCCATCGCTTCTTTCCTGTGTGTGTTTAATGTGTGTGCTGTCACCAGGTTAGAAGCTCCAGAGGAAGAGGGACTATGTCCTTGTGGCTCATAAGTGTCCCCAGGAAGGAGCACAGAGCTGGGAACAAAAGAGACACCTGGAAAGTTCCTGGATGAATGCAAGACTTGCACTGGGGCCCTGAGAAAGTATCTGGGTGTCTTTGGGACTGTTTTCTCATCTTTAAAATGGACTTAACGAATGGTGTCTTCTACATTGCCTCAAGGAATTGTGATGATCAAATAAATGAAATAGGGGTTTCTGGGTGGCTCAGTCGGTTAAGCGTCAGACTCTTGGCATCGGCTCAGGTCACAATCTCTGGGTCATGACGCTGAGCCCCACATCGGGCTCTACGCTCAGTGTGGAGTTTGCTTGTCCCTCTCCCTCCTCTCGAGCAAGCTTACTCTCTTTTGCGAATGAATAAATAAAATCTTTAAAAACTAAATAGATGAAATAATATATACAAAAGCTCTTTGAAAAGAATAAAAGGAAAGCTGCTGTGGGGTGGCGTTGTTTTCTGAGGCGTACACTTCCTGGAACAGGAACGAATGTGCGCACGTCCTTGAGAGGGTACGGTGAGGAGGACACAGGTAAGCAGGGTCTTATTCTCTGGAAACCACGAGGCTCCCTGAAAACCCAGGACATCTGTATGCATCCCAAGACGCCTGACCTTGCTCCCTTCCCAAACCACAAACCCTAAGTGAGGAAGGTGGGTTGTGCCCCGCAGGGCACAGCCCTGAAGTCAGCCTTCTTGGGGAGATCGGTCCTTGGTGGATGCGGAGGGGCCTCAAGGACCACCTGACAGAGGGATGCTGAGGAACATAATCATGCTTCAGCGGCAGGTTGAACAACTGGGCCACCACCCCGCGGCTATGACAAACGTGTCTTACAAGAGTGTGCGACCCGCCGCTGGACCTGCTTGGCAGCAGCTCATGGGTGTTCCCAGGTTGCAGAGTGGGCAGCAGAGCACTGGAGCGGGGGCGGGGGGGTCCCCCGTTCAGCCTCAGTGTGTATCACATCACATTTTCATCACATTTATGCCCAGATTTTCCAATTCTCTCTCATGATCAACATCTCCAGGTGTCTCCACCACGTAAGGGTCGCTGTGTTGGGGGCTTTAATTACCTGCTTTCACTTACTAGCCACGAACGCCATGGGGAGAGCCTCATCACTCAAAGAAAAGATGTCAGGACACCAAGACATCCCAAGCAGTAAGCATCAGAGCAGTGAGCCTGGCAGGGCTCCAACACCAGAGCCCACACTCCCGGCAGAGCTGGAAAGCCCCTGATTCTGAAACCCGTTCTCGCCTGTTATACCCTTCGACCTCACTCTGGTTCAAGTTAGGCCAGGCCCCTCCTACCTCCCCCGCATGCTCCGTCCTGCCGTCCCCAATACCCCTCCCTATGACTGAACGGTGTACCATCTCAACCCCGCTCAGGTGAGCTTCACACTGATTGTCCTCATTCTACAGACAGCAGCTGCTGGGGTAGCTTCCAGATCTTCCCTTCTCGAGGTGACCTAGTTTCACCATGGCCCCTCTCTACAGTTTGAATTTTTAATATAGATTTGTGTTATTTTTTTTTTAATGAAGTAATCTAAATAACCAACAGAAGAACTATCTCACTCACAACAGCTGAGAAGAGCAGGGGATAAGAGAGAGGAACAGGCTTATATACATTAGTTCCTCAAGATACAACAGTAAAGGATGGGGCGCCTGGGTGGCTCAGCGGGTTAAGCATCTGCGTTCAGCTCAGGCCATGATCTCAGGGTCCTGGGATTGAGCCCGATGTGCTCAGCGGGGAGCCTGCTTCCTCTTCTCTCCCTCTCTGCCTGCCTCTCTGCCTACTTGTGATCTCTGTCAAATAAATAAATAAAATCTTTAAAAAAAAAAAGATATAATAGTTAAGGTTGATTAAAAAACTCCTTTGAAGTACGGAGGAAAGAGCTGAATGTCTTCTTTTGAAAGAATAAAAGCAAAATGTTCAAAAGTGGGTATTTTGGGGTGCCTGGGTGGTTCAGTGGGTTAAAGCTTCTGCCTTCGGCTCGGGTCATGGTCCCAGGGTCCTGGGATCAAGCCCCGCATCAGGCTCTCCACTTGGCGGGGAGCCTGCTTCCTCCTCTCTCTCTGCCTGCCTCTCTGCCTACATGTGATCTCTGTCTGTCAAATAAATTAATCTTTAAAAAAAAAAAGTAGGTATTTTTTTTAGCAGAAAGACTAAGGGTGGGAGGAAGACTTTCACATTTTTATACCTTTACGTGTTTTTTAAAAATTACTCTAATGCAGGCGCCTGGGTAGCTCAGTTGTTAAGCGTCTGCCTTCAGCTCAGGTCATGATCCCAGGGTTCTAGGATCAAGCTCCAGATGGGGCTCCCTGCTCAGCGGGAAGCCTGTTTCTCCCTCTCCAGCTCCCCCTGCTTGTGTTCCTTCTCTTGTGGTCTCTCTCTCTCTCTCTCTGTCAAATAAATAAATAAATAAATAAATAAAATTTTTAAAAAATTACTCTAATGTATTATTTTTGTTATTTCATAATAAAATTTTTAGATCCCAATAAAAAAGTTCTTTCTACCCACAAGATCTTGGTTGGTGGTAGAGACAGAAATTGGCCAATTCTGTCCAATGAGACTTACTGCTCATACTCCTCTTTCTACGGGCACACATCTGGGTTTATCTGGTTACTCCTCGATCTGAGAGCAGTGCCTGTGTTCTTGGCGGCCCTAATGCCTCCACCTTGAGCTGCCCTCCGATGGTGCTGACCACCTGCTGCGGGGACTGAGAGCTCTGGCTCCACGGACCTCAGAGCTCACAGGGGCGTGCCCAGTATTTCTGGAATGACAAGAGCTCCCTGAACTTACTATAGGAAAACAGCATTCTGTTCAATTAAAAAAAAAAAAAATTCTTGTGGGACACCTGGGTGGCTCAGTTGGTTGAGCATCTGGCTCTTGATTGTGGCTCAGGTCATGACCTCAGGGTCATGAGATCAGGCCCCACGTCAGGATCCACGCTGAGTACAGAGCCTGCTTAAGATTCTCTCTCTCTCTCTGCTGCCCCTCACCCCACCCCAAGCCTGCACGCTCTCCCTCTCTCTAAAACAAAATAAGAAATAAAAATAAATTTCTTAAGACTGAGGGCAACTATAATCTAGAACAAGCTACCAAGAGAAGGGCTTTGGAGAGCCCGAGAATGTGTCTGTGTGTAAGCCGGAGACTGCAGCTCTGACCAGCTGCGGGCCGTGGCGCGTGGACTGCGCAGGTCCGAGAACCCAGCCTCACGCCTCCTGCTCGCCTGTTCTGTCCCCTAACTGCATGTCACTTCGCATCCTCTTTCTTCCTTCACACAGCTCGGCTGCGATGTAATTCACACACTGCACAATTCACCCACTGAAAGAGCACAATTCAACAGTATTCAGCGTAGTCACAGAGCTATGTGACCATCACCACAGTCGACTTCAGAACATTTTCATCGCCCAAAAAAGCAGCCCCGTCCGTTTTAGGAGTCACCCCCCATCTCCTCCAGGTGCCTACCTCTCCTCAGCCCGAGGCAACCGCGGTCTATCTTCTGTTTCTATCGATTTGCCTGTTTTGGACACTTCATATAGACAGAATCATAAAACACATGGTCTTTTATGACTGACTTCCTTCACTTAGCATGTTTATATTTTTTTCATCTTATATTTTTTTTTTTTTTTCAAAGATTTTATTTATTTATTTGTCAGAGAGAGAGCGAGCGAGAGCGAGCACAGGCAGACAGAGTGGCAGGCAGAGTCAGAGGGAGAAGCAGGCTCCCTGCGGAGCAAGGAGCCCGATGTGGGACTCGATCCCAGGACGCTGGGATCATGACCTGAGCCGAAGGCAGCTGCTTAACCAACTGAGCCACCCAGGCGTCCCTCATCTTATATTTTTAATTACGTAAGCAATGTGTGAACATACGCTCTCTTCTGAAAGTCAGAAAACAACAAATAAAGCTGAATTCCCTATGAACACCACCCTACTCCTTCCCTGCCTCCCCATCCCCCCCGGAGGTTTTGAGTTTGTGGCCTAACCTTCCACACATCAGGGCTCAGCAAAATTTTCTGCTAAGGTCCAGATATTTTAGGCATTGCAAAGCCCAAGGTCTGTCGTAACTATTGAACTCTACCTTCATAGACCAGAGGTAAGTGAAGGGGCATGGTTGCATTCCAATAAAACTTTATTTACAAAACCAGAGGGCAGACCAGGTTTGGCTCATGAGCTAGTTTGCTAACACCCATTCTACAGGAATATATAACGCATGTTAAAGCATTAAAATAGATCCAGAACAGGGATTGGTACTTTCGACTTTTTTGTAAGAAAAAGTTTTCCTGACATACAGTCACACCCATTCATTTACATGTCATTTACAAAAGTCTCTACTGACTGCACGCACGGCCCACAAAGCCTACAATGCTTACCATCTGGCCCTCTGAGGAAAAAGCTCGCTGAACCCCACTATGGAAAATATACCTTATTTTTTTGTATGTTCTTTTTACATACTGTATTGGACTCTACATAATATTCTGCAACTTTGTTTTTTTCACTGGACACCATATTTTGGAGATCCATCAATGTGGATATATGTTGATCTAATTAAGGCTGTAACTGCCAGAGTTCCCTTGTATGAACGTGTATATTATTTAGTGATTGCCAAATTCATGGACATTCAGGTTGCTTCAAATGTTCTACTATCGGTAATGGTGCTACAAGGAATATCCTTGAGATTGCCCCCTCAGGGGGAATAAAAACAAAGACTGCCCCTTTGGGGGATAGGCGGGGGAATGCCTGAGTGGCTCAGTTGGCTAAGTGTTTGCCTTCAGCTGAATTCACGATCCCGGCGTCCTGGGACTGACCCCCCCCGCCCCCCACGTCACGCTTCTTGTTCAGTACTGAGCCTGCTTCTCTCTCTCCTCCCCACTCATGCTCCTTCTCACTATCTCTGTCTCTCTCTCTCTCAAATAAATAAAATCTTTAAAAAAGATTGCCCCGGGCTCAGGCACATGTGCTACTCCAGGGCTCAGAGCAGGAACACAGAACACATGCATTTTTAACTGGGGCAGACAGCACCCTCTGTCTTGACCTGTCCCCACACCCCAGCCTTACTTGGCAAAGAGGGATTTCAGTGCTGCCAGCAAGCCGCAGGTCCCCAGGCCGTTGGTGAATCTGACGCATCTGTCGACGGCTGCAGAAGCCAGACCAAAGAGCTTGTTCACGGAGTGGCTCAGCTCCTGCACGCAGTCAATGACTTCCCCGTGTTCCTGGTAGGCAAATATGGACAAATGAGGGCCGCCTCAGACTCAAGAACAGATGAACTGACAACATTAAGATGGAGGAGATGTCTAAACCTCCTGGCACGTGGTCAGGCAGCAGAAACGCAGCCCCAAAGCTGCAGAGCTCTTCCAGAGCCCGAGCCAAGGGCAGGACATCTACATGGCCAGTAAGATCACACACACCAATCCCTGGGAGAAAAGCCTTCCATTTTTCACCTCTTTCCTCTTTTTCTGTGATTAAGATGGCATCTCCCCTCTGGCTCTAAAGCTAGAATTCAGATTCTCTGTATCAGACACTCCAAAAGAATGCAGCGAAAGGAAAATCTTCCTTCAGGGGCAAGAACGTAACTGAGGCGGAGCAGACTTTCTAGGCACATCACTAGAAAATGGAAAAATGGCAGAGGGCAGCAGAGTTTAACTAGTGGGAGATCTGCTCTTGAATGTCAACTCGCGTCATGCTAGATCACCACAATACTGGCGACGGGAATGCCTTCCCTCACCCCCGGAGGCCCGCCCGAGGGAACCTGCCCCTGGGGCACCATCCCTGAGTGCTCTGCTCCTGTGCCCATCTGCACCCAGGCTCTGAGGCTTTGAGAAGCCCAGTCTAAGATCACGGATTGGTCCCTGCTTCTCAGGGCCAGAAACCACTGCCAGCAACCAAGCGAGGACACAGAGGAAAGGGTGCCTTCCCTGATTCTCCAGTCTCAAAATAGGACCCTGACTATAAGTTCCTCAAGGGCAGAACACACCACTTGTTCGTGCTTTTCTAGTTTCCAGCATTTAAAGTAATGTCAGTATGCAGTAAGTGCTCAGTAAATGCTCATCAAGTAAAAAAAAAGAAAAAGAAGGGGGCGCCTGGGTGGCTCAGTCATTAGGTGTCGGCCTTCAGCTCAGACGGAAGACTGCCATAGTAAGAATTCATTATCTGGGGCGCCTGGGTGGCTCAGTGGGTTAAGCCGCTGCCTTCGGCTCAGGTCATGATCTCAGGGTCCTGGGATCGAGTCCCGCATCGGGCTCTCTGCTCAGCAGGGAGCCTGCTTCCTCCTCTCTCTCTGCCTGCCTCTCTGCCTACTTGTGTTCTCTGTCAAATAAATAAATAAAATCTTTAAAAAAAAAAAAAAAAAAAGAATTCATTATCTGGGAGATCATCAACTTCCCCCCCAAAGATTTAAGCCTCTCATTCTGCTGGACCTTTATTTGAGATTTTAAATAGAAAATCGGTAGCATCTCCATGGTCTCATTTTACACCTGGATTGCAAGAGTCCACTGGGTACTTAGAGCCCGTTTTTTGCCAGCCCCCCCGTTCCCAGTCTTTGCACCCCACCCCCTTCCCTGGGGCTGGCAAACCAGAGGCTCCCTGCCTGGCCACCGGGGGGACTGGGCCATTACCAAGGGCACCGCGCTGATCTGGATGAGGACGTTCCTCTCTTCCAGGTCGCCGTACTTCAGCTGGTAGGGTTTGTAGGGACCATACACAGCCTCCACCAGTTCCGTGACTTTCACCAGGTTGCACTCATCTTAAGGGGATGAAAAATTCAAATCGATAATGAACAAAGGGGCCGAAATTGCTGGAAAGCAACGGGTGATCGTACTCTGCTGGAACTTGTCTGGCTTCACCTCAGGGGTGACTGACCGCATTTTGTGAATGTGCCGTGGCTACTCATGGAAGCTGCAGCCACCACTTCGGTAAATAATTCTGAGGAACTTGGGCTCGGGGTGTAATTTGTCTAGAGCACTAAGATGCCAACTCCCTTCGTCCCACAACCCACCATGGCTAAGAATCACTTCAAATGATAACTCTAGTCAAGGGCCAGTTCCAGAAGTGCTGCAGAGAAAAGGGTCTGCTGGAATATTTTTCCAGGACTTTAGAGACAGGATACATCATATACTAGGCATCCCCAAAATTCCTATATTCGCCTACATTAAAAAAAAAAAAAATACAAAGCATGTTTGTACCAAAAATCGAAATGGGCACCTTCCAAGAATAGCAACTCAGCTTCTAGGCTGAATACTGACACCCAAGTGACTTCAGCATCCACTGATAAGCCTTGCCTGAATAAACTTACAATGCTGATTATAAAATGATTTCCTAATCCTCTCGTTTCTTCTAGATCTACTTGCAGGTCTTCTCTTACAAAGAAAAAATTTTCCTTTGTCGCTCTCTTTAATATAATAAATCCCGGGGCGCCTGGGTGGCTCAGTGGGTTAAGCCGCTGCCTTCAGCTCAGGTCATGATCTCAGGGTCCTGGGATCGAGTCCCACATCGGGCTCTCTGCTCAGCAGAGAGCCTGCTTCTCTCTCTCTCTCTGCCTGCCTCTCTGTCTACTTGTGATCTCTCTCTGTCAAATAAATAAATAAAATCTTTAAAAAAAAAAATATAATAAATCCCGTGAACCCGTAGATTCTTCCATATTCACGGTGCTAGGATCCACGATTGTCATGATCCGCTTTGATGCTCAAACTGTTTTGAATTTGGTCAGCGGGGGCCCCTGCAGGCTGCCTCCTGAAATCTTTCTGACGTGTCTCTCCCTAATCAGCCTCCGAGTGCCTCAGCTGGAATCCAAAATCTTTTCTCTAGCCTGCAAGGACCCTCGCAGGCTGACCTCAGGAGGTGAAAGGCGCAGGCAGTGGCGAGTGAAGGCTCTTCTGTCCAGGCTCCCCTGCCTCCTACTTACGGGACTGTGTACAATGACAGAACTCTGGAGGCCTGTTTCCTCAGCTATAAATTAAGATTACTAAAGGCATCAATCTTGTAAGGCCTTCGTGGGGATTCCATAAAATCTGTGTCTAGCCTGTGGGAACACTCCATAAAAGCCAGCTCTTTCTGTTTTTACCTGCCCCAGCCTCTCCTCCTTTGCCATCCCCTGGCCCCCGCCTTCTCGCAGCCCCTCGGACACACCGGGCTCCCTTCCGGTCGTGTGCCGATGCTTCTGTCCGGAAGGATCTTGTTCTCCCTTATCCTCCAGCATCTGGTCACCTCCCCGTTTTTCTTCCAGGACTCACTCAGCTCAAGTCACTAGGCTCGATCAGCTTTGTTGGCTCACATATGCTCCTAGAACCACTGTGTTTTTCTTCAAAGTACTCATCTCATTTTGTAATTATACACCCATTACTATGATCATTAGGTTATCTCCCACCGGAACAGATGATGGGTGACAGCAGGGACTGTCTGGTTTTGCTCGGCACAGCAACCTCAGCGTCCGGCATTCCAGAACTCGTCCATTTGTAGTTGAACAGAATAAATTAAACACATTGTGATCTATCTATAAAGCAGTCATGAAAAATAATTGGACATCTACACAGACAAAAGACACACACACAAGTTGGGAACCAGAGGTGCAAGTGGGAAGACAGAAGCTATGAACCTGTGGTGGATCTGCTTTGGAACGATCTAGAACAATCCACTGTTCCAATTCTTTGGAACAAACTAGAAACATGCATTTCCTAGCTCTGTTCAACAAAAGACCCTAGGAGCCCAGCAACAATGAGTACCCTCGGTGTCCAGACCTTGTTCTAAATACCATTTACCACTAGAAGAAACCAGGCTCCTTGGGAAAACACAGAGCTGAGGCAGGGAAGGTATGTGTTCCTGGAACAGTTTGTGCCAAACAGCAAGAATGCACTTAAAGACTGGTGGGGACACGTTGAAAAGATCCAGGAGGCAGCCCAAAGGGGGCAACCACTGACCAAACTGGAAATAATTCAAGCATCAAAATGAATAGTGGCAACAACAAATCATAACACAATGAGTAAAAAAAGAATCCAGGAATTCACAGTGATATGAAAGTGAGGAAAGGGGCCACCAGGCTGGCTCAGTCAGAAGACCACAAGACTCTTGACCTCAGGGTTGTGAGTTTGAGCACCACATGGGGTGTACAGATTACGTAAATAAATAAAACTTTTTTAAAAAGTGAGGAAAGAAAGGGAAATCTCTTTTTTATAAAAGAAGGCCACAAACAGATGTAGAAGGAAGCAGAGAATTAGGAAATCATCATTTTATAATCAGCAGTGTAAAAGTTTATTCAGGCAAGGATTATCGATGGAGGCTAAAGTCACTGGGTAAATATTTTTTGAGGATTAGTATATTTCTATGGGCTCAAGGCATCACTCCATGGGTTACTTAATTTTTTTAAGATTTTATTTATTGACTTGAGAGACAGGTGGAGAGTGAGAGAGAGCACAAGCGGTGAGAAGCAGAGGGAGAAGGAGACTCCCCACTGAACAAGGAACCAGATGTGGGACTCAATCCCAGGACCCTGCATGACCTGAGCCAAACGCCGACACTTTAACCGACTGAAGCATCCAGGCACCCTTAAATCCACCCTTAAGTAATCCTTAAGTAATAAGGATTACTTATGAGTTACAAAGAGGAAGAAGTACGTTTATAATGGAGAGATCTAGTGGATACATCTACTAAGTGATTAATCCAACCATCACCAATGATTGGACATTATGTGTCTCCTGACGTGGTGCCACAGGAAACACACCCCATCATCAATGCAGCATTCTTGCCAAAATATTTCATCTAAATCTAATCTTGAGGAATCAATCAGACAGTTCCAGAATATGGGACATTCCACTAGAAAACTACCCTATATTCTTCAAAGAGGTCAGTGTCTTGAAAGACAGAAGAGGAGATGACTATTTCAGATTAAGAGATTAAAGAGACAACACAACCAGATACAATGTGCATCAACTGATCTTAATGGGAGGCAGAAGTGGGCAAGCAGCTATGAAGACTAGTGGGGAAAAAAAAAAAAAAACTTTTGTGGAACAAATGGAAAAACTCATGTATCAGGTGACATTATTGAGTAAATATTAAATTTGAACGGTTTTTGTCCCTTCCCCCTAAATTTGAGGGGGTTAATACAGTAACAAAATACTCTATTAACAACATATTTAAGGGGGCACCTAAGTGGCTCAGTGGGTTAAGGCCTCTGCCTTCAGCTGAGGTCGTGATCCCAGAGTCCTGGGATCGAACTCTGCTTCTGGTTCTCTGCTCAGCAGGGAGCCTGCTTCCCCCACTCCTCTGCCTCCCTCTCTGCCTACCTGTGATCTCTGTCAAATGAATAAATAAAATCTTTAAAACAAAACAAAACATATTTAAGGAGCGGAACCTGAGTGGCTCAGTCAGTTAAGAGTCTACCTTCAACTCAGGTTATGAACCCAGGGTCCTGGGATGGAGTCCAACATCGCACTCCCTATTCAGCAGGGAGCCTGCTTCTCCCTCTGCCCCTCCCCCTGCTCCTGCTTTCTGTCAAATAAATGAAATATTTTTAAAAGATTTTATTTATTTCTGGCATGCCTAGGTGGCTCAGTGAGTTAAGCCTCTGCCTTCGGCTCAGGTCATGATCTCAGGGTCCTGGGATCGAGCCCCGCATCGGGCTCTCTGCTCAGCAGGGAGTCTGCTTCCTTCCTCTCTCTCTGCCTGCCTCTCTGCCTGCTTGTCATCTCTCTCTGTCAAATAAATAAATAAAATCTTTAAAAATTAAAAAAAAAAATCAATGATCTGATACTTAACTGACTAAGCCACCCAGGTGCCCCAATAAATAAAATCTTAAAAAAAAAAAAAATTTAAAGCACAGCTGGATGGCTCAGTCAGTTAAGTGTCTGCCTGAGGCTCAGGTCATGATCCTGGGTCCTGGGATCACGACCCAGATCAGGCCCCCTGCTCACCGGTGAGTCTGCTTCTCCCTTTCCCTCTGCCCACCAACCTCCCCTGCACCAATGCATGCTCTCTTGCTCTCGCTCTATCTCAAATAAATAAATAAAATCTTTAAAAAAGGTAGTTAAGGATACAGAGACACGGTCATTCACACAGAATCTGCACATGTATGTAACACAAAATATTATTTCTAGATGGGAGATGGAGAGTGACCTTCCTTCTTTGTCTTTTCTGTTTTTTTTTATAATGAATCCTGTTATCTATTAATTATAAAATAAATTATCTTAAAAATTTCATTTTTCTATTGCAAGATCTTTCATGTATTTCTAATCATGCCATGTACATGCATTAATTACTAAAATAGAAACAATGTTAAAGGCAAAATATAAAGTTTGAAAATATTTCTGCAACATACTTGATAAACAATGGGAAAAAAATCCTTACTCTATAAGGATATTTTGAGGAGATACACCAAATTTTTAACAGTGGTTACACATGTATATATTTTCCATTTGTGGAAAATGTGTATTTATATTTGAATTACTAGGAGAAAATATAACAGAAGGCTGCCAGAGGCTCTCTCTGAGTGCTGAGGTGATGAATCATTTTTATGCTTCTGTATTTTTATTTTTGTGTAGTGAATCATTTTTATTCTTCTGTATTTTTATTTTTGTGTAGCGAATCAGTCTTATTCTTCTGTATTTTTATTTTTGTGTGTTTCTGAAGTATTTTTAGATTTAAAGAAATACTTTTTTGAAAACCTCAATAGGAATCCTTAAAAATTGAAATTTCTGTGGCTAGCTAACAAAGCACTTCCACCTCTGATTCTTCGGAGGGTGGTCCTCTCTTCTTCAAGGACGTCCTTCACCAGTGGGAGGAAGGCGACCAGCCCTTCTGTACTTTGCCCTACCTTCATTCTGCTGGGCCCTAGAAGGCAGCATGTCCTATGCTCTAGCCACTTGGACACTGCATCCCGGTCCCCTGGAAGCTACCCACATCCCCCCGGCCTCTCCCACGACCGAGACCTGCCGAGTGGGTGAGCCAAAACACCTATGAATCATCCGGAACTCGAACAATACACACACTCCCTGGAATGTACAAAGTAATTATACACAAATGTAATTAAAGAGAATAACTATTAAATAAACCAAGGTAGTGACACACAGCAGCCAAATGGCAGAACAAAGCTTCCTGAAGTGATTTCCTGATTTGACAGCAGCATGTGTCACGAGATCTGTGCTACTTTATGATGCTTTTGACTTACAGGGGACACAGGTAACGTACCACTGCTGTGTTCCCAAATAGGAGTGAGGAGTGCTTTGTTCCCAGATACAGCTGGGGAAATGCCCAGTTCCCCCATTACCACCCTTAGTCCTGACATAGCCTAACCCTGTCCTTCAGAACTTGCTGGTGCCCCATCAAAATCTCCTCTAACCTATCTGTTCTCCTAACTTACTTTTTAGGTTGAGTTGTCTGAGGTTTTATGATGCCTCAAAGGGAAGAGGACTCCACCCTCCCAATGTAGCCGGCTGCCAATCCAAGGCCACCGATGTCCAGCTACCTCATGTGTATTCTAAGCCCTTGCCGATGTACCCATCACGTTCCCAGAGCATGCAAAGCCCCTAGGTAGCACTGGGCTTGGTTAACAGGCAACAACCATTTCCACAATGGCCATGCTTTCATGGAAGCGGCTTCTGTATCTGCTGAGAAGGAAAACAAGGATCCCTTCCAATTCTGCAAGATCAGTCATCTAAAAGATGGGAAAACCCAGGCCCCAGAAGCTTCAAAAAGAGCAAGTGAAGACAAGCCAGAAGGAATGTTTACGTGGGTGGGGGAGCTGCGCCATCTCCAATCCCTTGGCAAAGTGGGCGGTGGCGTCATAGAACTCCAGCAGCTTGAGAAGCTCCAGCTCAGGCCCTGCCCTTTCCAGGCTGGAGCTGAGGCAGTCGGGAAGAGTGGGCAGCAAGACCCCCAGAGTCTGAATCAGCAGCACGGTCACCACCTCGTGGGGGTTCTTGAAAACCTGCAGCGAGACAGAGGTATCGGTGTTAGCACACAGGGCCAAAGAGAAGCACACCTGTTAAAGAAACAGTCTCTTGGGCTGCTCTCAGAGGAATCCCTCCAACAGCTGGAAAGTGACCTGGTCAAGAGCTTTAAGCCCCAACCGATCCTTATCCCAAACTTGAGCAAGCTCAGAAGGCCAAGTAAACGGCAGAACTTGCAACCTGCCCAGAACAACTGGCTACTTCATGTCTATCACTGGCCCCAAGTGCCTCTTTCCCCATCTGTCACGCAGAGTATGGAGATGGCCACCCAAAACTGGCCAGCGAGGACTGTGTGGATGACAGTGCAGAAACTGGGAGTAGGTGGGAGGTGGGAACAAAATGGAATTAAAGAAGAGCAATTCGCTGAGTCAGGGCTGGAGGACATCTAGCCAGATTTGCAGAGCAGCCCACAGCCACCTCTCCCCTTGACACAGATCTTTGGTTAAGATGGATTTGTCTTTTATTCTAAGGACCACCAGGAAGAGTGTGTGCAGGGCCTTTAAGATTACAGATTTAGTTATTCGCTAAAGGTCTTTTCTGTTTCATATACTACTGATCTCTTGTGGGCAAAACTGGAAGAATGCACACAGTACATTTAGAGAGGGGTTCTGAGGGACACCCCTGTCTGTGATGCTTTTTTATCATAAAAATGCTGTTTTATCATAACATAACTTAAATAGGCCCAAACATGAAAACAAGATATAACGCCATTCCTAGGTAACTCTAAGGCCAAAAAAGGTGTAAGCTTAAAAACTGTAAGATCAATAAACTCAAATTTTTAGGAGAAAATACCCTGAGAGGAAGGAAAATGAAAGCACAACTTCTCCAAAGTTATGGGACACAGCAAAAGCAACACTAAGAGGGAAATTCATAGCTTTAAACACATACATTAAAAAGGAAGAAATATCTCAAATCAATAACCTAACTGTACACATTAAGGAAAAAGAAAAATAAGAAACTAAACCCAAAGTTAGTAGAAGGAAGGAAAAAATAAAGATTAGAGCAGAGGTAAATGAAATAAAGAATAGAAAGTAATTTTAACAATCAACAAAACTAGTAAATTCTTTGAAAAGACCAACGAAACTGACAAACCTGGTATCTAGACTGACCAAAAAAAAGCTTTCAATTACTAAGATCAGATATGAAGGTGGTACATTTATTACAATTTTACAGAAATAAAAGGGATTATAAGAGAATATGATGAACAATTATATGCCAACAAATTAGATAACTTACATGACACAGACAAATTCCTAGAAACAAGGACGCCTGGGTGGCTCAGTTGGTTAAGCAGCTGCCTTTGGCTCAGGTCATGATCCCAGCGTCCTGGGATCAAGTCCCACATCAGGCTCCTTGCTCGGCAGGGAGCCTGCTTCTCCCTCTGCCTCTGCCTGCCACTCTGTCTGCCTGTGCTCGCTCTCTCTCCCTCTCTCTCTCTGATAAATAAATAAAATCTTAAAAAAAAAAAATTCCTAGAAACAAAATTTGCCAAAACTGATTGAAGAAGAAACAGAAAATCTGAATAGTCCTATAATTAACTAGGAAGGAGGCAGAATCAGTAAGCAAAAACTGTGTTGCCCCAAAATTTATATGTTGAAGTCCAGATCTCCAGTATCCCAGAGCGTGGCTATCTTTGGACCTAGGAGCTTTAAAGAGGCAATTAAGGTAAGACGGGTCATCTAGGTGGGCTCTTATCCAATCCGACTGGTGTCTTTATAACAAGAGAAGATCAGGACACAGACACCAATAGAAAGAAAACATAGGTAGAAGACTGCCACCAGCAAGCAGAGAGAGGTCTCAGAAGAAAACCCTGCCAATACCTTGAGCTTGGACTTCTAGTGCCCGGAAACATAAGAAAATAAATTTCTATTCTTAAACCATCCAGTTTGTGATATTTAGTTATGATAGTCCTGGCAAACTAATACAAAACACTTCCTAAATCATTCTATGAAGCCAGCATTAACCTGATACCAAGGCCAACCAAATACTAAAAGAAAATTACAGACCATTTCCTTATAAATACACAATCAACAATACCCAACAAAATAATAATAAACTAAATTCAGCAACCATATTAAAAGGCTTATATACCATAATTAAGTAGAATGGATCTCCAAAATGAAGAGTGGCTCAATATACAAAAATTAATCAATATAATGGACTACATTAACAAAATGAAGGGAAGAAAACACACGACCATCTCAGTCAATGCAGAAAAAAGCATCTGATAAAATTCAACACATTTTATGTTAAAAAAAAAATACGATAAACAATAAACAACCAAAAAACTCAATAAACTAGAACTAGAAATGAATTTCCTTAACATGATAAAGGTCACACAAGAAAAACAGCTATCATACTCTACGGTGAAAGGCTGAAAGCTTTTCCCTGAAGGCCAGGAACAAGATAAGTACGCTATTTTATTTAACACAGTATTGGAATTTCTAGCCAGAACAGTACAACAAGAGAAAGAGATAACAGGCATCTAAATTGTAAAGGAAGAAAAAAATCATCTCTGTTCATAAACTATATGATCTTATATACAGAAAACCTTAAAGAATTCACACACACAACCTGTTAGCATTAATAAATTCATCAAAGCTACAGGATATAAAATCAACAAACAAAAATCAGTTGTGTTTCTATACACCAGCAATCAACAACCCAAAAAGGAAATTAAGAAAACAATCCCATTTATAACAGCTGCTGGTCCTACGGCAACCATGTACATAATCCAAACTACCTTTTTTTTTTTTTTTAAGATTACTATAATAATAGAGAACTCACAAAGCTTCAGTGAACACCTGTTTAGTTTGAGAAACATCCCTGCTGGAGTCTGAGAGGTAGGAACAGAGGAAAGAACCAAACAAGCCAACGAGGAACGAAATGACCAAACTGTGGGAACCTTCCCAATTTGTACTCCTTGGGCGCCAGTCTTCCATCCGTCTCCTGTACAACACCGCTGAGGCGGCCACTCTTCCTTGGCATTTGAGTGTCCCAAACTAGAATTCATTACTGTCCCCGTGACCTTCCCGGACCTGCTTCCCTCAACTTGTGTACTTCTGACAGTAACACCTCCCTTCTGACACAGTGAAAATCTCCCCTCGGACTTTTCCGTTATCAGTTACTAGGTCTTAACAACTGTCCACTCTTCTTGAACTGGATGCCTTCTACTATGTTTCCATCATGCAAGGCCAGACAAAGTTCTTGCCTTGTCTCCAACCTCTCCTCATCAGATCACTGCCTACGCTACCTCCAAATTCGTTATTTTTTAAATGTTATTTTTAAGACTTATTTACATTTTAAGTATTTAAAATTGCAAGATTCATCAGTTACTAACATCCTGTCACAACTGCTTTATTTCTCTAACACAGGTCTAATGCAGGCACCTCAGCATGTACCTCCTAAAAACAGGGCCATCCTAGGGCAGCTGGTTGTCTCAGTCAGTGGAGCACGTGACTCTTGATCTTGGGGTTATAGGTTCGAGCCCCATGTTGGGTGTATAGATTACTCAAAAATAAATTCTTTAAAAACAATAGCAGCAACAAAATGGGGGCATCCTCTTACATCACAACACTACAAGTAATCAAACAATCTTGAAATAATACCTTTATGGTCCAACTATCCCTACATGGCTTTTTTGTCATCATGCAGAATCCAATCAAGGACCATGCGATTACATTTAGTTGTCATTCTTTTTTTTGTCTCCTTTAATCTAAAATCAAATCAACTTTTTTTTTTTTTAAGATTTTACTTATTTATTTGTCAGAGAGAGAGGCACAGCAAGAGAGGGAACACAAGCCAGGGGAGTGAGAGGGAGAAGCAGGCTTCCCGCTGAGCAAGCAGCCCGATGTGGGGCTCGATCCCAGGATCCTAGGATCATGACCTAAGCTGAAGGCAGACACTTAACAACTGAGCCACCCAGGTGCCCCAACTTTTTTTTTTTTCTTTCACCACACTGACATTTTTGAAGACTCCAAGACAACTGTTTCACGAAATGGTCCTGCATTTGAATTCGTCTGCATGTTTCCTCATGATAGCATTCAGGGTTAAGCCTTTTGGGCAGGGAAACTACTCAGGTGATGTTCTGACACCAACATCATCCTTAAAACGGCAACGTCATCACTCAGTCTGTGGCTCGAGACTCTCACTACCTTCTTGAGAAAGCCACGCTCCTGCCTTGGCTCCACAGTTCGTCCGCTGTGTGGCTCCGCTGCCCACACACACAGCTGCACCAACACGAACCCTCCTGTCTCCAGCCAACGCGGTCCCTTCACTGTCACCGAACAGGCAAATGTCAGAGAAGCATCGAGAGCTTCAGATACCGCTCAGCCCAACGTCCGCATCTGACAGAAGAAACCTGATAGAAGAAATAGAAGAAATCTGACAGAAGGGACCCAAGGAAGAAAGGAAAATGGATCTTGTCTAGAAAAAGGTATCCTGACTCCTCACCACGTCTGGTGAAGAGGGACTGCGCGGTGAGGATCTCCTTCTCTCTCATCTCCTACTCCAATGACCTGGGGCAGGGGAAGAATGAAACTAAGTCGCTCGGTTCTAAGGAGCTCTAACCGGTGGGTCCGCTGAAGCTACGAAGGCAGATCCTAGACCTTCAGTGGCATGTTTTTTATGCGTTTCAATTAAAACACGCTGGGTCGCTTACACTCAGAGGTGTCCGCCGGTCCTCGGAAGTGATGTGGCGTAAGGATTCTCTGGTCATGGGTCAAAGAACCACCACAAAGTTCCCAGACTTACCAACTTATCAACTAGGGCTTCAGAAATCAACCTCAAGAGCCCACCTGACAACAATCTGACCTGACCTTACACTATACAACAAGACCAATTTCAAGACGGACCACAGACATTTCTGTACAAAGTAAATAAGCTTCTAGAAGAAAACACAGCAATCTGGGGGTTTGTGATAGTTTCTTACAAAACAATTAAAAAAAAAAAACTGAAAAAACGAAGCCTCATCAAAATCAATACCTCTGTTTAAGCCACAGACCAGAAAGCAGTATCTAGAAAATATATCTGGCAAAGGACTTTTAGATTTTATTTATTTATTTGTCAGAGGGAAAGAGAGAGAGAGAGAGAGAGAGAGTGCGCGCAGGAGATCACACAAGCAGGCAGAGGCGGAGAGAGAAGCAGGCCCCCTGCCAAGCAAGGAGCCTGATGTGGGACTCGATCCCAGGACCCTGGCATCATGACCCGAGCCAAAGGCAGCAGCTTAACCCACTGAGCCGCCCAGGTGTCCCTGGCAAAGGACTTTTATCCGAACTATAGAAAGAACTTCTACAACTCAATAAGAAAAAGGCACATAAACCAATTTTCTGTAATGGCCAGAAGATCTGAACAGACACCTCACAAAGGAAGATATAAGTACACTGAGAAGGTGCTCACCAGCCTTAGTCATCAGGAAAGTACAAATTAAAACCACACTGAGATGCTACAACACACCCACCAGAACGGCTAACTTAAGAAAGACTGACATCACCTACCATTGGCAAAGATGTGGGGCAATCAGGACTCTCGCATCCTTGTTGTGGGAGTATAAAAAGTACAACCACTTTGGGAAAATGTCTGGCAGTTTCTTCTAACTCTAAACGTACACCCGCCTGATGACCCAGCTATTCCAGTCCTAGGTATTTACCCAAGAGATATGAACATGTGAATCCACAAATAGACTTAGAGAACAATGCTCAGTAGCAGCTTCATTCGTAATAACCCCAAACTGAAACCATCCCAAGTGTTCCTCAATAGAAGTATGAATAAACAAACTGTGGTCTAGTCATGCCACGGAACAGTATTTAGCAATAAAAAGGAACAAAGTACTGATTCACGCAATAGGAATAAATTTCACAAACATACTGAATCCAAGAGGCCTTACGGAGAGAACACATACCATACAATTCCATCTACAGAAAATTCAGTAGCAGGCTACTACTTTACGGTGGGAAAATACCAGAACAGTGGTTGCCTTCAGGAGTACTGGTATGAAGACCGACCAGGAAGGAGTAAGAGAAATTTCTAGAGTGCCGGTAAATGTTCTCTACATCTTAACAGAGATTAGGGTACATAGAATTTATCAAAAATAAATCAACTGGCATACTTAGGATCACCACATTTCACAATCTTATCTCAGAAGAATAAGGGAAATCAACACTGAACTCTAGTCACTGACATGCATATCCAGAAGTGATGTTTACAAGTTCCTTGAAGTCAATCAAAAAATAAGACTAATGAATGGACAGATACATGGAGAGATGGATAGGTTTATAATAAAGCAAACATAGTGAAATATCCATTGCAGAGCGCACGAAGTGGATATATGGGTGTTCACTACACAATCCTTTCAACTCTTTCATATGTCCAAAGTTTTTCATATTAAAATACTGGGGGGTAAATCAGAAGGGGACACATTTACTGTGGTGTCTTTTGTTTTCTTTTGCATTGTACTAAGCCTCAGGAGATGACGGCTTCTTATCATGCTTACCTCCTGAAAAGGAAATGGGCCACAGACAAAAAGTATAGACTAGCACAAACTCACACCTTACAAAATTTAGAATGAGGCCTGAACAAAAGTCTGAAAAGTCTAAATCCTTTTTCGGAGATGATGAAGGGCATTTGCACATGCGGCCGTGAACTGGTTTTATCCTCACCACATGAGAGACAGCAGAAGAGGCAAGGGCACAGAAATGAGTGGGCATCGACAGGGTCACTGAGAAGCGACGTTCACATCAACGCCGAGGAAGGACTACAGGAGGCTGGGTTTTGTGTTATTGTGACCTGAGTTCTGCTGGCTCCAGGGGAAAGCTACGGGGGTTGGAGCAGAGCGCTTTAACCAGCGGGAGGGACACGACCCTGTCTGGCGGGTTCTTTCCAGCTACAGCCGAGCTCATTCCAATGGGGGACAGAGATAGATGCACACTGTAGGCCGAGCGCACAACTCACTCTGAAAGCAAACAGACAAAAATCCAAGCCACACAGGCCCAGTGAGTCACGGCTTCTTCTGCCCTCAACGAGGGAAAGAGGATATGGGGCACCTGGAGGCATCAAGACAAAGGAACAGTGGTTCATACCCCGGAAGGCGGAAAATGCCATGCCGAGAGGCTCTGGGAAAATCAATGACGCCAAGTGTCCCCTGGCAATGAAGTTCCTCTGCCTCATCAGTCCCCTAAGTCAGAGGGCGCCTTTCAAACGGCCCTCTTCCTCCAGCTCTGGGTGTTCTGTGTGAATAAGGGAAACTAACTCTAGGCCAGGTACATTTTACCTGAAGTTAAGATAAAAACAATCTTGTTCGGTCAAACAGCACCTGACCAAGGGCCTCCTGCTTCTAGATCAGGAGATAATGGCCTTCAGGAATTCCACAGGCTCCCTGGCTGAACACCATGCCACGCTGTCACATTAGATTCTATTTAAGATACAGAGAAGCACGATAACAAGAGTCTTAAGGAGACCTAAAGGTTTTACTGCCTTGGGTTTCAAGGCTTATCTTTAACTCCTTTGGTGAGGACAGCAAATAGGGAGATGTCCCGAGCAGCCATTAAAGTGGGGAGACACCACTCCCGGGGCAGGCACCCATCCCCTAGGACCCACGCGAGCAGTTACCTGTGTTGCCCACTGGATTTGCGTGTGCCAGGCCCCGAGCAAGGCATCATAGAACCCTGTGAGCTGCCGGTCCAGCGGGAGGTCACTCTGGCACAGTTCTTGCCAGGTCGCTAAGAGCTGCGCCTGCAGAGGCAGAACAGAGGGGACCTCGCTGAGGAAACAGGATAGGCCGCCCTATCACCCCAGCAAGGCAAGCCACATCGAGCTGCCCACTCCCCAGGGCGAGCGGGTGCCCCCTGATGACCATTCACTGCAAACAAAAGCGAGGGAAACAAGACTTCGGTGCCAGCTCTGATCAACAACTCGAGTGACTCCGCTGCCCTCCGGTGCTCCCTGCTCTTTTCACGTCACCCCAAAGCCTGCCAACGTCCTTCCACCAGGCATGCTACACTCTCCAGAAAAGACCTCAAGGTGGGAGCGTGTGTGCCCTTGAGCCGCACGGCCAACAGCACTGCTTAAAACACACAAGCGCTGGACCTGGAGGAATTCAGTCAGGCCAGAAAGTGGTCAGGTTTTCAGCTCATGTCAAACAACTCCAGAAAACAAAAAAATTCTTCAGGCTTCCTGAGGGCATAATAAGGCCTAAGACAGGACTCTCCCTTGAAAGACAAAAATGCAAAAAATTTAAACAACTTGTCAGTGTGGAAGTGAAATTCAGCTATTAACCTACAAGAGGCCGAAAGGGAGGGCTTGTGTTTTCCCAGCGCCACGAAAATGAATCCACAGGTTGGACCGAGAGCGCCCCCTACTGGTGAATCAGAAGAAAAAAGCCAGAGCGCACAGAGGCCAGTGTCTCCTCCTTGGAGCTTGCAAATTGGAGCAGCCCAGCATGGGAGCATTCCACAACTGTAAGCACCCCCAGCTCCTCACCTTGTGGCATTTGTAGTAGTAGGCAAGCAGCTGGGGCATCCGGTCGATTTCAGTAAACACCTTCACAAACATTCTGGACTGATCTAAAGAAGAACAACATCAAACATGGCCACATTGGAACCAGGCTTCCTGCTGCAGACCAGAGAAAGAATCCCTCCGGCTGGGGCACCTGGGTGGCTCAGTGGGTTAAGGCCTCTGCCTTCGGCTCGGGTCATGGTCCCAGGGGCCTGGGATCGAGCCCCACATAGGGCTCTCTGCTCAGCGGGGAGCCTGCTTCCTCCTCTCTCTGCCTGCCTCTCTGCCTACTTGTGATCTCTGTCAAGTAAACAAATAAAATCTTTAAAAAAAAAAAAAGAATCCCTCCGGCTAAATGTGGACATATGTAAGCTTGCCTTCTGAACTGTCTACCTATACAGTGAATTAACTCACGCACAGAGAATACAGATATGAAAAATAAGCGTAAGGGCAGAATATGTGACTCAGATGCCACAAGCCTTGGCTTGTTTAGATAACACATCTGTACGCTTCAGCAAGGGAACTCAGATTATACATCAGCAAAGTCATTGTTCCACGGGAACCAGGAAATGAGTTCGAATCGGGCCTGGGCCAGGGGCGGGGGTGGGACGGGGTCGGTGGTAGGAGCTAAGCCTGGGCTGCAAAACTGAAGGAGACTCATGCTCAGGGTTGTGCAAGGGCAGAGCGAGAGCCTCTTAGATTTTCTGCTTTAGGCAATTCACCTGCCTCACCTCCTCCTGGGCCAGACTAAAATCATAAAATGTCAGCGACAGAAAGGCATTTGAAAAACCATCAATTGAACTAATTTTACAGGGGAGGAAAGGGCAGCCCAGAGAGCTTCAGTCACTTGCAGGCCAACGACAGGACTGCTCAACCACAACATGGATGGAACTATATAAAACTACTGCTCTTCAACCATTTGACCCTACAAAAGCAGCAATCTCATAGGACTCAATCTAATATGTATATGAACTAAGAAATACTGACACAGCAGACCTTCTGCCAGCTGCAGAGAACAAATCATGCTCTTTTCTGCCCCAGGGCCTTTGCACTTACTAGGTCTTAGATGATCCTTCTGGCTGTCTGTGTGGTTCTCCCCTTCCCTTATCAGGAAGGCCTTTCCCAATCAGCCAACCTAAATTAGGTTTCTCCTGTTATTTATTCCCTATCACATCTTTCCCTTTGTAGAATTAATTAAAATCTGTATTTTTCTATTTAGTTCCTGTATGACAGTTTGTTATCTTTCTCATCCTCAGAAATACAAGGTCTATGAGGCTGTGACCTTTCCTGTCTTGTCTCACTGTTCCTAGAAATTAGCATAGCATATGGTACACACACACAAAATGCAGTAAGTTGGGGCACCTGGGTGGCTCAGTGGGTTAAGTCTCTGCCTTTGGCTCAGGTCATGATCGCAGGGTCCTGGGATAGAGCCCTGCATCAGGCTTTCTGCTCAGCTGGGAGCCTGCTTCCCCTGCCCCATCCCTGCCTGCCTCTCTGTCTATTTGTGATCTTTGTCCATCAAATAAATAAATAAAATCTTTTTTTTAAATGTGGTAAATTAATGACTGTTTTAAATAGCATTGCTTTTCAGAAATATAAATAGTATGTTCGGGGTAGAAAAAATGGAAAACAAGAAGAAAAAACTGCCTATCACACTCTATTAAACACTGTCAACATTTTGGTGTATATTCAAAGAATGCTTTTAGACAGAAACTGCTACAAGGTTACTAGTCCAAAAATATAATCACAACTTAAAAAAGTTTCCACCCCAGAGTAGAACTTGTTATTTCTTGAAACAAATAATAAACAGAATAACAAATAATAAAACAGAATTTGACCACACAGCAAAGCGTTGGAAAACTTAAAGGTGACATGTGAATCTTCAGCCCTTATAGAGGAATTCGAGTTTTTCAAGGTTAGTACATTAAATTAAACATAAACATGTAACACTGGGGGAAGTTCCTGATTCAGACAAGAGAAAGAAAAAAATGGGAAACTCACTTGGGCAACCATAAAACACTAGAGGCTCTTGCGATACCACCAACTCCATGCAGAAGGCACTGCTGAGCCCTTGCCTGGTGAAGGGCCATCTGCTGGGTGCTGCGGTGGGGGTACAGGGGGTGGGGTTCTGATGGCAGACGTGTTGTTTTGCAAGCATATCCCACTGCCCTTCTGCTGACAGAGCTCTAGGCGTTCTCTGAGAGACCATGGGCCTGCCTCCCCTTCTCCCATTTTTCTGTTTGTGTTTTTAGTTTTTTTCTTACCAGGCAAAAAATTTAGGTATTATTACCGAGTAACACCATTAGCACTTTCTTACAGCTGCTAGTAATTACACATACATAAGACAGAGCAGATGTCGGGGCAGCTGGGTGGCTCAGTCATTAAGTGTCTGCCTTCGGCTCGGGTCGTGATCTCAGGGTCCTGGGATCGAGCCCCACATCGGGCTCCCTGCCCTGCGGGAAGCCTGCTTTGCCTTGTCCTACTCCCCCTACGTGTGTTCCCTCTCTCACTGTGTCTCTCTCCATCAAATAAATAAATAAAATCTTGGGGCGCCTGGGTGGCTCAGTGGGTTAAGGCCTCTGCCTTCGGCTCAGGTCACGATCCCAGGTTCCTGGGATTGAGCCCCGCATCGGGCTCTCTGCTCAGCGGGGAGCCTGCTTCCCTTCCTCTCTCTCTGCCTCTCTGTCTACTTGTGATCTCTGTCAAATAAATAAATAAAATCTTTCTTAAAAATAAATAAAATCGGGACGCCTGGGTGGCTCAGTTGGTTAAGCGGCTGCCTTCGGCTCAGGTCATGATCCCAGCGTCCTGGGATCGAGTCCCACATTGGGCTCCTTGCTCGGCAGGGAGCCTGTTTCTCCCTCTGCCTCTAGCCTGCCACTCTGTCTGCCTGTGCTTGCGCTCTGTATCTCTCTCTCTCTCTAACAAATAAATAAAAATCTTAAAGAAAATAAATAAATAAATAAATAAATAAATAAAATCTTTAAAAAAGCCAAAAGCAAATGTCAATTGTCTTTTTTTTTTTTAAGATTTTATTTATTTTATTTGACAGAGAGAGAGATCACAAGTAGGCAGAGAGGCAGGCAGAGACAGAGGGGGAAGCAGGCTCCCCGCCGAGCAGAGAGCCCGATGTAGGGCTCAATCCCAGGACACTGAGATCATGACCTGAGCTGAAGGCAGAGGCTTAATCCACTGAGCCACCCAGGCACCCCGTCAATTGTCTTTATGAAAGAACACTTTGGTTTTGTTTCTAGTTTTACTGACATGACATCACTGTGTAAGTTTTAAGGCATACATCATGCTGGTTTTATCTACACATACTGTGAAATGATAATAGGTTCAGCTAACATCCATTTCCTCATACAGACACAGTAAAAAGAAAGGAAATAAGGAAAGAATAAAGGGGAGAAAATTATTCTAGTGATGAATACTCCTAGGATTTACTCTATTAACAACTGCCCTGGTATCTCCTACAGGGTTGTTATAGGATTGTTATACATAGGATTGCTATAGGACTGTTCACTCCAATCATCATACTGTATGTTACAGCCCTGTACTTGTTATAACTGCAGTTTGTATCTTTTGACCATTTTCCATTGAAGTGTTTCTAGTGAAGCTGACTCTACTCCAGGATCCAGAGTTGGCCAGCCAGAGCCTCAAATCCACCTGACCGAAGTAAGTGATTCAGAAGGGCAAAAGCCTGCCAATCAATGCAATCAAGATTAATGCTGGGCTCTCTTCTTAAGCTGTGAGGACAGAAGCCTGGAAGTGTACAGGCCACCACCTGAAGAGGGCACCTGGAAGTAACTAACACCAACACACAGAGAGACAGAATCAAGAAATGGCAAGAGACACGGTTCTAATAACAACACAGTCTGTCAGTCTGTGCTCCGCAAAACCTACTCCAGAACTTCTCAGTTCCGTATGCAACCGACTTTCTCTCTCTCTCTCTCTCTCTCTTTTTCACATAGGCCAGTGTGAATTGGGTTTCTGTCACTTGCCGTGGAAGAATCCCAAACTCCTAGAGGCCTCATGTGAGTAAGATGGGGCCTCTAGTCTCTACGCCATCTACCCCCAGTGTGACAGAGGGCCAATGGACTCTTATTTCAAATTAACAACTGATTTTGGATTATAAACAAGGTAATATTAACAAACACAGAGCACCAATGGGAAATTTCGCTTATGTTGCTTTTGCGTATGATTTCACATTTTATTTAGACATATGGAAGTACTTCTCACACAGTGCCCTGCACATAGGAGATCTCTCATAGTTATCTATGAAGTGAAGTAAGTATATGGGAAGAGATGCTCTGAAATCTCATCCTAAAACATCTCCCCCACTGCATCAGTCAGCACCACTCTGCCCTGGAAGGCTTCCCTTCACCCGTGCACCACTCTCTAGACTCATTCTTCCTGGGGAAAGAGAGCATCTTGTATCAGAAAGTATCTGAATGTATCAGTAAAATAAACAGAGGTGAGGCTAATATCAAAGGCCTCCGATATACAATGTAGGTAATAACATAAAAAAACCCACACCATCTAGAAGCTTCTGTCACACTCTTACATTCACACTTCTTCCAAAGCATCTCCCATTTATAGAATCTCACTTCAACCCCAGTGCAACCCTACTGAGGCCAGAAGATGGAGAAACTGGCATCAGAATACATAAGCCCGTCCAGTTCACACAACCAGAAGGACCGAGACCGTCTCTCAATCAGGTTCCTGAGGCATCATTTAACTCAAGTTAACTATCCAAAATGACAAATGACGGATGCAAGAGTTTAAACCTCAGATCCAGCAAAGAAATTCCAGGAGCTCTGCTGGTCTGGTTCAGAGAAGAGGAGTGACTTCCAGAAGGAAAGCCTCTGGGATGAAGCGGAAAGGAACTCAGAACCCCTTACTCCCATTTTGGAAAAAAATGAAGGCCTAAAGGATGGTAGCAGGAAGGAGAGGAAATAAAAAGGCAACCAGAGGGGCGCCTGGGCGGCTCAGTGGGTTAAGCCTCTGTCTTCAGCTCAGGTCATGATCTCCGCATCCTGGGATCAAGTCCCGCATCGGTCTCTCTGCTTGGCAGGGAGCCTGCTTTCCCCCCAACCCCCCATCTGTTTCTCTGCCTACTTGTGATTTCTGTGTGTCAAATAAATAAATAAAATCTTTAAAAAAAAAAAAAAAAGGCAACCAGAAATTTAAGGATAAAGATTAAAATCATAGTACCTGACCTGATTCTGCAAAAATGAACTAAGCTTATAAATTTGTGATAACAGAAACATTATTTACTAATTCAATTAAAAACCATGATATACGAGGCAAATGCAAAAGGAGAGACGAGGGATATGAGAGTGAAATCCTTAGCTACAACAATAGGAAGTCAATAGACAATGCCTAAAATTAATACACAAAGAAGTAAAATAATAAATGTATGATGCAAAGGGGCACCTGGGAGGCTCAGTCAGTTAAGCACCTGACTCTTGATTTCAGGTTAGGCCATGATCTCAGCGTTCATGGGATCGAGCCCTGTGCTGGGCTCTGTGCTCAGCGGCGAGTCTGCTTGAGAGTCTCTCTCCCCCTCTGCACTGCTACTCCCCCTCCCCCTACACCATGCACACATGTGCACGTGCTCTCTTGGAAATGAATAAATCTTTAAAAATAAGTAAGTACATTCACTTATCCAGAAACACAAAGTGAAATGCCAGAGAAAACAGTTCTGAGAATTAGAAGTGCTCTCCTGGGATCAGGATTGGGGAATGAAGCAGTAGAGGGAAAAATTGGTCTTTTCCCCAGTAAGACCACCACTGTTTTTTCAACAACCTCCAGTTTTTTTCAACACTGTTGGTGAGGAGAACAAATTTTAACTGAACTTAAGAAATAGAAAAATGCAACCAGTGAAGTCATTTGTGGGTCTGGATTCCAATTTGTAGTGTAGCTCCATATGCTGAGCTAAATAGAAACTTCATGAGTTCCCGACTGGTCTCTTAGGACTTACTCCCTTTGGGTTACTGTGAGAGCCATGAAATCTTGAATGGGGGTCCAAAAGAAAGGAATAACATTCACAGAGTGCCTCCCCTAAGACCAGGAAAGTAGGAATCACAGGGTGTGTATATTCCATACTCCCTTTTCTAAGAAGGAAATTGAGGTCTCATTGCTAACAGGCAGCAGCCATTGGGGCGCCTGGGTGGCTCAGTCATTAAGCGTCTACCTTTGGCTCAGCTCATGATCCCAGGGTCCTGGGATCAAATCCCACATCAGGCTGCCTGCTCAGTGGGGAGTCCACTTCAGCCTCTCCTCACCACCCTGCTCCTGCTTTCACTTGTTCCTTCTCTCTCAAATAAATAAAATCTTAAATTAAAAAAAAAAAAAAAAAAAAAAAGGAGGCAGCAGCCCAAAGATTCCAAAATTGGTCTGTCCATTTCCGAAGTCCACACTCCTTCCACTTGGCCAACAGCCCTCAACAGACTTACTAGTAAACTGCCAGCAGCCATGAAATGCTTCCCCAGATAGAAAGTCCTCAGTCTGTTCAAGGCCAGCTGTGCTCTCCTAGCTCTCCTGTCCAGGCTCATCTCTGAGCATTTCCCAATGTCCACGCCACAGAAACAGGCTTAACTGTTATGCCCACAGCTGCCCCTGAGTCTTCCCATTCCTACACTACTCATATGTATGTCGTTCCCTCTGCTGGAAACATTTCTCCCCACCTATCAAAATCCTACACCCATGGGAAAATGCTCATCCCACGGTGCTCACGGGGAGAAAAACAAGGTACAAAATTGTATATATTCAATGGATAGTCCTGCCTTAAAAGATACAGGTAGGTACACACTCACAGGAAGAAACTAAAAGGAAATACTAACAATTCTATCTGGGCGTTGAGCTCACTGGTAAATCATCTTCTTTTTTATATTTGTATATATCTTCCCATTCTCAACAACCTGTGTTACCTTTATAATTGAAACACTGGGGCACCCGGGTGGCTCAGCAGGTTAAGCATCTGCCTTCGGCTCAGTTCATGATCCCAGGGTCCTGGGATCGAGCCCCACATCGGGCTCCCTGCTCAATGGGGAGCCTGCTTCTCCCTCTCCTCTGCCACTCCCCCTGCTAGTGCTGTCTTTCACTCTCTATCTCTCAAATAAATTAATAAAATCTTTAGGGGCACCTGGGGGACCCAGTCATCAAGTGTCTGCCTTCAGCTCAGGGTCCCGGGATCAAGTCCCACAAAGGATTCCCTGCTTGGTGGAAAGCCTGATTCTCCCTCTCCCACTCTCCCTGCTTGTGTTCCCTCTCTAGCTCTGTCTCTCTCTCTGTCAAATAAATAAAATCTTAAATAAAATATTTTAAAAAAGGAAACAATTAAAAATTTTAAAAAATTCCTCGCTCTTTCAAAGTTCTGCACATATGTCAGTTCTTTCAGAAAAGCTTCCTCGATTTTCCATCATCTTTTCCCCTCACCCCAGGGACGGCTAAAGCAACTTTCACATTCCATCTGGTAATAAAATGATTTGTGTGCTTGTTCTCTCCTGGCCTCACCCTCAACCAAGCTGTAAGGTCCCTGAAGGACAGCAACCTTATCTTATTCATCCTTGCATTCCCTGCTGTTCCTCACTAATCAGTATTTTAAAATAATATTTAAGAAGGAGTTATCCTTTTGAAATGCCTACTTGGAATTACACCAGATAGGAATTATACAAAAGCAAACAAGCTCAACAGCTTAGATGTTCACATATTTGGTGGCTTGAGGATAATAAGTAAGTAATTTGGTAAACATCAGCATTCCACACATAGCAATGGACTCTAAGAGCCAAATTCTGGCATTTATATTAAGTAGTTTCTTACATATTTTCCTAAGGGCAGAGGAAAGGACTGAAGGGAAGCCCCTGCTTCCAGGCTCACTGCTGAGAAGCCAGGGCGGCAGCCTTGGGACAGGCTGTCCAAAGCACCACCTATGGCACTCGTCTGCCCCCTTCTGGCCAAAACTCAGATGCCACCGTCTCAGAAGGAAAAGAAGAAAGAAAACTTTTAACTGCACAAACTGGTAGCCAACCTTTTATACTTGCTGAGAAGAAAAATCTGTGAGGACAGTTATTGTGATGATTATCCAGCTTTGGAAATCTGATAGTAGAACTCACTTTGATGGGCAGGAGTCCATGAGTTGGAAGATGGCTTTTTGCCCCTAAAATGCTTATTATTTTCCCATGATCCCTTAGATCAATGAATCTCCCTGCTATGTGTAAAACTGCTATAAAAAGTTGCTTCAGGGACACCTGGGTGGCTTAGTCAGTTAAGCAACTGCTTTTGGCTCAGGTGGTGATCCAGAGTTCTGGGATCGAGTCCCACATTGGGCTCCTTGCTAAGTGGGGAGCCTGCTTCTCCCTCTGCCTGCTATTCCCCCTGCTTGTGCTCTTTCTCTCTTTCTCTTCGACAAATAAATAAATAAAATCTTCAGTAAAAGAAATCTGCTTCATCTGCCTTAGGCTCAGATCATGATCCTGGGATCCTGGGATTGAGCCCCACATCAGGCATCCTGCTTGATGGGGGGTCTGCTTCTCCCTCTCCCTCTGCTTGTGTTTCCTCTCTTGTTGTGTCTCTCTCTATCAAATAAATAAAAATTTTTAAAATATTTTACTTATTTATTTGACAGAGAGAGAAATTACAAGTAGGCAGAGAGGCAGGCAGAGAGAGAGGGAGGGAAGCAGGCTCCCTGCTGAGCAGAGAGCCCGATGTGGGACTCGATCCCAGGACTCTGGGATCATGACCTGAGCCAAAAGCAGAGGCTTTAACCCACTGAGCCACCCAGGCGTCCCTAAATAAAATTTTTTTTAAAAGTTTGCTTCAACATAACTGAATTACTGGTTGGTTGTGTAAACAGAGATAGGCATATGAGGTTGGAGAATGTCACTCTGAGCAGAGATGGGAAGTGGTAAGGTGTTGGGGAGGTACTAACTTAGCAGTGATTCCCCTCCTGATTTTTTTAAGTAGGTCAACAGAACCCCAGACCCTGAGAACAAGAGTCAGATGCTTAGCCAACTGAGCCACCCAGGCACTTCCAGAGATTTCCCTTTAAAAACAGATAGGGATGGGGTGCCTGAGTGGCTTAGTGGGTTAAGCCTCTGCCTTCAGTGCAGCTCATAATCTCAGAGTCCTGGGATCGAGCCCCACTTTGCACTCTCTGCTCAGCAGGGAACCTGCTTCCCCTTCTCTCTCTGCCTGCCTCTCTGCCTAGTTGTGATCTCTCTCTGTCAAATAAATAAAATCTTAAAAAAAAAAAAAAAGGCAGAAAGGCAGATGGGGCGCTCGAGTGGCTCAGTCAGTTAAGTGTCTGCCTTCAGCTCAGGTCATGATCCCCAGGTCCTGGGATCGAGCCCTGCATTGGGCCCTTCCTCGGCGGGGAGCCTGCTGCTCCCTCTCTTTCTGCTGCTGCTCCCTGCTTGTGCTAATGCAAAACTTTTCTGTCTGTCGAATAAATACATAAATAAATAATCTTTTAAAAAATAAAAACCATCAGATAAAAAAGCAACTTGGCCTACCAGGAAAGATGTCCAATGAGAGAACACATTACTTTGGGTGGGGTGGGGAAACTTCCTGATGCTCACCAAAATTCACTACCATGAGAAAAATACAACCACTTCATCTGTGCTGAAGCCGGGGAAATATCTGTACTGCGGAACTTTGGAGAAAGGAATCAGAAGTCAGATATTCAGTCACCCTGGCCCATGGTGAGTGGGGAATCCAGAAGCACTGGGAATGTCACCGGGAGCAGCTAAGCATGGCAGGACAGGGTGGAGACAGGGAGCAAAGAGGGGGTCTGGTCTAGGCCAGCGGAGAAGGCTTAGTTCCGCATCAGCCCAGAAGAGGCTAAAAAGAGCCATCCTGCCTGCAGAGAGTGGGTCTGGAATCGGGCCTGATTTAAATCTGAACAAAGGTAATCAAACATAGCTTGCCCTCGCTACCAAGGCCCATAATCCTGACCCAGAGGGCATCCTCCAAACCTGATTCTAGCAGCAAACCTCTTCAGCAGGAAGGGAAAAGCATTCAAATTCATGGAGCCACTGCCTCCCCACATCCATTCCTAACTTCTTCTCCAACCCCACGTAGCCAGAGGTGCACCCCTACCATATCCGTGAGCTCTGTGGGCCTCTAGCCACAAAAATTCGTGAGGAAATGGGAGGGACAAAGCTACCAGATGGTGACTTTCCACAAACCAGCTCCAGTCCTAGGATCCTAAAGAGGCAGAGAACACTCCAAACAGATGACTGACAAGAGGGTAAGTCATGGAAGGGAAAGGCTGGAGATGGGTACTGAAGCCGTTCTCTTTAGGCAGCTGAAGAGCACAGCACGGAATGTAGCTTTTAATTCAAGGGCAAGGCGACAGCTCTCAACAAAGCCCAGGTAAACAAGGATGGGCTTCTAAGGAGATTGCACGTTATTTTCCAGTTAAGAGCAAGCCCAGGGACGCCTGGGTGGCTCAGTTGGTTAAGCAGCTGCCTTCGGCTCAGGTCATGATCCCAGCGTCCTGGGATCGAGTCCCACATCGGGCTCCTTGCTCGGCGGGGAGCCTGCTTCTCCCTCTGCCTCTGCCTGCCATTCTGTCTGCCTGTGTTCCCTCTCTCCCCTCTCTCTCTCTGATAAATAAATAAAATCTTTAAAAAAAAAAAAAAAAGAGCAAGCCCAGAAAAAAGCAGCCACGTAGAAGTATGACTAAGCAGAATGAAAACAAACTAAAAAAAAACCAAAAACCCCCACAATAGGACCTATGCAGAAGTAGCACAGGGAGGGGAGAAAAGAAAAGGAACAGAGCGTGCAGAAGGTACATCATGAGAGCGCCTCAAGATCAAGCAGAGGGAGGGGCGCCTGGGTGGCTCAGTGGGTTAAGCCGCTGCCTTCGGCTCAGGTCATGATCTCAGGGTCCTGGGATCGAGTCCCGCATCGGGCTCTCTGCTCAGCAGGGAGCCTGCTTCCCTCTCTCTCTCTCTGCCTGCCTCTCCATCTACTTGTTATTTCTCTCTGTCAAATAAATAAATAAAATCTTTAAAAAAAAAAAAAAAAAAAAGATCAAGCAGAGGGAGGATAATAAGGAAGTCAAGGACTTGACCACCACCATAAACCAATTAGACCTAACACACACACACACAGAGAACACTCCACCCAGCAACAGCAGAATACATATTTTTCTCAAGTGCCCATGAAACATTCTCTAGGACAGCTCACATCTGAGGCCAGAAAACAAGTTAGCTGGGTAACTCAGTTGGTTAAGTGGCTGCCTTTCGCTCAGGTCACGATCCCAGGGTCCTGGGATCGAGTCTCACATCGGGCTTCTTGCTCAGCAGGGAGCCTGCTTCTCCCTCTGCCTTTGCCTGCCACTCTGCCTGCTTCTGTGCGCGCGCTCTCTCTCTCTCTCTCTCTCTGACAAATAAATAAATAAATAAAATCTTTAAAAACAAAACAAGCGTAACTAAGACGGAAATCATATATCCTTTCCGATCATTATGAAATAAAACTAGAAATCAAAAGAAAAAAAAACAGTGAGAAAATTCACAAATATGTAGAAACTAAACAACAGTCTTAAACAACCAATGGGTCAAAGAAGATACCATAAGGGAAATTAAGAATTATCTTGAGACAAATGAAAATAAAAACACAATATACCAAAATATGTGGGATGCCACAAAAGCAGCACTAAGAGCTAATTTATAGCTGTAAATGTTTATGTTAAAAAAAAAAAAAAGAAAGAAAGAAATATCTCAAAACAACTGCCTAAACTCTACATCCTAAAGACCTAGAAAAGGGAAAAAAAAAAAGAACAAACTAAACCGAAAGGTAGCAGAAGGGAAGATAATAAAGATCGGAGCAGAGATCAATATAATACAGCAAAACAAAAAGAAAAATCAACAAAACCAAGAGGTGGTTGTTTGAAAAGATGAACAGAATTTACAAACTTTTAATTAGATTTATTATGAAAAAGAAAGAAGACATTTCAAATAAAGTCAGAAATGAAAGAAAGAACACTACTACTGATCTTACAGAAATAAAAAGGATTATAAAAAAGTACTATGGGGGGTGCCTGGATGGCTCAGTTGGTAGAGTGTCCAACTCCTGATCTCAGGCCTTGATCTCAGGGTTGTGAGTTCAAGTCCTGTGTTGGGCATGGAGCCTACTTAAAAAAAAAAAAATACGGGTCCCTGGGTTGTTCAGTCAGTTAAGCAACTAACTTCAGCTCAGGTTCTGAGAGCGAGCCCCATGTCTTTGTGCTCAGCAGGGTTTCCGCTTCTCTACCTCTGCTCCTCCCAAAGCTCGTGCTCACTCTCTCAAATAAATAAATAAAATATTTTTTAAAGTAAATCAATTAATAATAAATTAATAAATAAATACCAACAAATTGGATAAACTAGATGAAATGAACAAATTCTTAGACACACACAATCTACCAAGACTGAATCATGAAGAAATAAGAACTCTAAATGGATCCAAAACTAGTAAGGAGACTGAATCAGTAATCCAACAACTTCCAACAAAGAAAAGCAGACCAAATAGCTTCACTGGTGAATATATTAGACATTTAAAGAAAAATTTATACTGATATTTCCCAAACTCTTCCAAAAATATGAAGAGGAGGAAACACTCTAACTCATTCTATGAGGCCACACTCCCCCAATCCAAAGCCAGACAAAGACAATGCAAGAAAAGAAACCTACAGACCAATATCCCTGAAGACTTTTTTTTTTTTCTGGACAGAGAGAAAAGACACGTGCACTCAAGCAGGGGTGGAGTGCTCAAGCAAACTCCACCCCCAGCACAGATCCCAACACGGGGCTCGATCTCATGACCCTGAGACCATGACCTAAGCAGAAATCACCAGTCAGACACTTAGCCAGCTGAGCCACCCAGATGTCACATCCCCGAATAGTGATGTAAAAATCCTTGACGAAATACTAGCAAACCAAAATCAGCAGCATATTAAAGGATGATGCTCTACAGCCGAGTAGAATTTGTTCCTGAGATGCAAGGATGGTTCAATATACAAAAGTCAAGCAATGGATTACACGATATTGACAGAATGCTGGAAAAAATCCACATGATCATCTCAAATGGTGAAGAAAAGGAGTTGTTAAAATTCAACACTTTTCATGACATAACTCAACAATCCAGGAATAGAAGCAAACTATGTCAACATAATTAAGGGCCCTGGATGAAAAGCTCCCAGCTGACCTAATACTCAATGGTGAAAGACTATTTCAAACTCTTACTCTGAGATCAGGAACAGGACAAGAATGTCTGCTTTTGCCACCTTTATAAGCCTTAGTGCTGGAAGTCTTAGCCAAAGAAACGAGGCATGAAAGAAAAAAGCATTCAAAGAGAAGAGGAAGAAGTAAAATTGTCTTTGTTTGCAGATGATATGATCTTATAATCAGAAAACCCTAAATATTCCACAAAAAAAACCTGTTAGAATTAATAAGAGAATTTGGCAAAGTTGCAGGACACAAAATCAACACATAAAAATCAGCTGTATTGGGGCACCTAGCTGGCTCAGATGGTTGGGTATCTGCCTTTGGCTCAGGTCATCATCTCCAGGTCCTGGATCGAACCCCACACTGGTCTCCCAGCTCAGTGGAGAATCTGCTTCTTCCTTTCCCCCTGCTTGTGTTTTCTCTGCCTTGTCTCTCACTCAAATTAATAAATAAAATCTTTTTTTAAAAAAATCAGTTGTTCTTCTACATACTGACAATGAATGATCTGAAGAGGAGAAAAAATTCATTAACAGTAACATAAAAAAAATAATAAAATACTTAGGAAAAAAATTCAACAAGGAGCTAAAAGCCTTGTACTCTGAAAACAACACAACACTGATGAAAGAAATTAAAGACGACACAAGTAAATGAGAAAACATCCCATGTTCATGGATTGGATGACTTAATACTGTTAAGATGGTAATATTACCCAAAACCATCTACAGATTCAATGCAATCCCTATTGAAATTCCAATGGTGTCTTGTGGAGAAACAGAAAAACCTGTCCTAGAATTCATACGGAACTTCAAGGGACCCCAAATAGATAAAACATTCCTGAAAAAGAAGGGTAACATTGATGGTCTCACACTTCATGATTTCAAAACTTACAACAAAGCTACAATAATCAAAACAATATGTATGGACCAGTGGGGGTAATGGTGTGGTACTGACATAAGGACGGACATGATCAGCGGAAGAGAACAGAGTGCCCAGAAATAAATCTTCACATATATAGTCAAATGACTTTCAACAGGGTGTCGAGGCCATACAGTGGGGAAAGGACAACAAATGATGCTCAGAAAACTGGATATCCACATGCAAAAGAAAGAAGTTGGACACTTACCTTACACCATATAAAAATTAACTTAAAATGGATCAAAGAGTTACACATAAGAACTAAAACTACTAACTCTTAGAAGATGGGAAAAGTTTCATGACATTGGATTTGGCAATAGTTTCTCACTTGTGACACCAATAACACAGGCAACAAAATTAAAAACATATATCGGACTACATAAAAATTTAAGAACTGTATATCAAAAGACACTATAAAAAGAAAGAAAGGACAACGCACAGAATGAGAGTTTACAAATCATATATCTGAACAGAGATTAATATCCAGAATATATAACAAACTCCTACAACTGAACAATAAAAAATAAATAACCTGATTTATTTTTTTTTAAGATTTTATTTATTTATTTGACAGACAGAGATCACAAGTAGGCAGAGAGGCAGGCTGAGAGGAAGGGAAGCAGGCTCCCCGCTGAGCAGAGAGCCCGATGCGGGCCTCGATCCCAGGACCCTGGGATCATGACCTGAACCAAAGGCAGAGGCTTAACCCACTGAGCCCCTCAGGCGCCCCAAATAACCTGATTTTAAAATGGGCAAATGACTTGGAACGTCTGGGCGGCTCAGTCGGTTAAGTGTCTGCCTTCGGCTCAGGTCATGATCCCAGAGTGCTGGGATCAAGTATCCCACTGGGCTCCCTGCTCTGAGGGGAGCCTGCTTCTCCCTCTGCCTCCTGCTCCCCCTGCTTGTATGGTCTCTCTCCCTGAGAGATAAATAAACAAAATCTTTAAAAAAAAAAAAAATGGACAAAAGACTTGAATAGACATTTCTCCAAAGATACTCAAATGGCCAATAAGGATATGGCCATATCCAGTATCATTAGTCATTAGGGAAATGCAGGTCAAAATCACACTGCGATATTAATACACACCTATTAGGATGACTACTATCAAAAAAGCAGAAAATGACACGTGCTGGGGAAGATGTGGGGAAACTGGAACACATGTACATTACTGGTGGGAATGTAAAAAGATGTAACTCCTTATGGAAAACATGATTCCTTGAAAAATTAAAAGTAGAATTCTCGTATGATTCAAAAATTCCACTTCTGGACATACACCTGAACGAACCGAAAGCTGAGGCTCCACCAGGTATTTGTACACTTGTGTGCACAGCAATACTATTCACAACAATCAAAAGACGAAAGTAACTCAGCTGTCTGTGGACAGATAAATAAATGAAAGGTGATATATACATATAATGGAATAATATTCAGACTTAAAAAGGAGAAAAAAAAATTTTTTTAAGATTTTTTTTTTTAAATTTCTTTGACAGAGACAGAGACCACAAGTAGGCAGAGAGGCAGGCAGAGAGAGAGGAGGAAGCAGGCTCCCCGCTGAGCAGAGAGCCCGACGCGGGGCTCGATCCCAGCACCCTGGGATCATGACCTGAGCTGAAGGCAGAGGCTTAACCCACTGAGCCACCCAGGCGCCCTGGAAATTTTTTTTTTTTTAAGGAGGGAAATGTTTACACATGCTAAAACACAGAAAAACCTTAATGATACGTGCTATGTGAAATCAACCAATCACACAATGACAAATGCCATGTGATTCTACTTCTATAAGGTACCTAAAGTAGTCAAATCTCTAGAGACAGAAAGAGGATGGCAGATGCCAGGGGCTGGGGGTGAGAGAGTAAGGAGTTAGTATTTTTTTTTTTTTTAAGATTTTATTTATTTATCACAGAGAGAGAGAGCACAAGCAGGCAGAGGCAGAGAGAGAAGCAGGCACCCTGCTGAGCAAGGAGCCCAATCCGGGACTCGATCCCGGGACCCTGAAGGCAGTGGCTTAACCAACTGAGCCACCCAGGCATCCCAGGAGCTAGTATTTAATAGCACTGAGGAAGATGAGGAGTTCTGGAGGTGGCTGGTGGTCATGTTTGCACAACGTAAATATACTTCATGCCATTACCTTGTACACTTAGAAATGGTTAAAATGGTAAATTATATGCTCTGTGTATTTTACCATAATTAAAAGAAAAACAAACTCTTTTTAAAATAGAGAGCACTTCCCCATACCCCTGGGGCTAATAATACATGATATGTTACTTAAAAAAATATTTTAAATAAATAAATAAATAAATAAAAGAGAGAGCACTTCAAAAAGTTAGCCTGGGGGGGCACCTGGGTGGCTCAGTGAGTTAAAGCCTCTGCCTTCGGCTCAGGCCATGATCCCAGGGTCCTGGGATCGAGCCCTACATCGGGCTCTCTGCTCAGTGGGGAGCCTGCTTCCCCCTCCCCGCCTGCCTCTTTGCCTTCTTGTCATCTCTGTCTAATAAATAAATAAAAATTTAAAAAAAAAATTAGCCTAGGAAAGAGAAGAAATTTGAAGCTACAACCGCTTCACACTCAAGGAAATTACATACGGTGTGCTTTCCCTAACAGGATCTAAGTTTCGGTACCTGGCTGGCTCAGTCAACAGAGGTGCAACTCTTGATCCCGGAGTTGAGTTTGAGCACCACATTAGGTGTAGAGATTACTTAAAACAGTAAATCTTTTAAATAAAGGGGGGTTGGGGATCTAAGGTATCACAATGAGATATAAAAGGACACTGGGAGAGCTTAAGGGAAAACATTAGAAAGTAAATAATCATCTCACAAAAGTAAAAATTAAACAGAAAAATAGCAGAAATGCTATTTTGGAGCACCTGGTTGGCTCAGTCAGTTACGCATCAGCCTTTGGTTCATGTCATGATCCCAGGGTCCTGGGATCAAGCCCCGAGCCAGGCTCCCTGCTCAAGGGGGAGTCTGCTTCTCCCTCTGCCTCTCCCCACTCCCTGTTCTCTGTCTCTCTCTCAAATGAAGAAACAAAAAAACCGTAATAGAGGGGCGCCTGGGTGGCTCAGTGAGTTAAAGCCTCTGCCTTCAGCTTAGCTCATAATCCTAGGGTCCTGGGATCGAGCCCCGCATCAGGCTCTCTGCTCAGCAGGGAGCCTGCTTCCCCCTCTCTCTCTGCCTGCCTCTCTGCCTACTTGAGATCTCTGTCTGTCAAATAAATAAATAAAATCTTTAAAAAAACAAAAAAAACAAAAACAAAAAACTGTAATAGAGTAATAAGGAAGAATGAGGGGCGCCTGGGTGGCTCAGTGGGTTAAAGCCACGGCCTTCAGCTCAGGTCATGATCTCAGAGTCCTGGGATCGAGCCCCGCATCTGGCTCTCTGCTCGGCGGGGAGCCTGCTTCCTCCTCTCTCTCTCTCTGCCTACTTGTGATCTCTGTCTGTCAAATAAATAAATAAAATCTTTAAAAAAAAAATAACGAAGAATGAAAGCTTCCCAGCTGTTTCTATGACATCAACACAACCATGACACTAACTCCTGACACAGATATCTACTAACGAGCTCTCTATGAAAAAGTTCTAAATAAAGCGTCATCAAATATCCAGTAGGACTTTAACATGCACTCACACATGCACATGCGAACCCACACAGACATCTCATAAACATGGGGGGCTTGATCTTGAGGTGCAAGAATAATAGGATATTAGGAATGCTATCAATATGATTACCCACATTAGTAGATCAGAGGAAATAAAAATCGTATTTGACAAGGGTCAAACGGTACACTTAAGATGTGTGCATTTCCTTAAAAGTAAATTTTACCCCCCCAAAAGAGAATCTTAAACTGATACTGAACTCTAGTTGTTGATATGAATGCTGAAGCAGTTAAGAGTGAAGTATGTTGATATCTGCAAGTTACTCTGAAATGCACCCCCAACAGAACCTGGATGGACAGAGCGATGGATGGGTGGGTTGATGTGTGACAAAGCTAATGTGCTGAAACACCAAACTAGGATCTAGATGTTGTTTGTTGTGTGCTTATCTCGACATTTCCATATGCTTAAAAATATTCATATGAACTACTGGAAAAAGGTAACCCCCATTAGGTTACAACTTAATTCGAAATTACATAATTTAATCCAAAGTAAGACACTCAAAAGGTGGAAGACTTGGAAAGCCTTACCCCTGTGGGGGGGTGCAGAGCGAGGAGAGAGGCCGGCACGTACCTAAAGACGGGGAGGCGAAGGCCGTGACAATCTGCGGCGAGGCCAAGGCCTCCAGCCTGTTCTTCAGCGCCTCCAGGTGCACACATTTTTCTGAGTAGTCTGGCGTATCAACAAGCATCATTAAGCTGTTCTGCATACCGGTCAGCTTGGCAGAAATCACAGCTATGTCCTACGAAAGGCCAGAACAGAAGATATTTATTTTTAAAGACCCCAGGCCCTTCAGGAGCGCCTGGGTGGCTCAGTTAGCTAAGCCTCTGCCTTCGGCTCAGGTCATGATCTCAGGGTCCTGGGATCAAGCCCCACATTAGGCTCCCTGCTCAGTGGGGAGCCTGCTTCTCCTTCTCCCACTCCCTCTGTTTGTGTTCCCTTTCTCACTGTGTGTCTATCAAATAAATAAATAAAATCTTTAAAAAAAATGGAAAATTATTCACACGATTTTTTTATTAAAGATTTTACTCATGTACTTGAGAGAGAGAGAGAGGGTGCCACGCATGAGCAAAGGGCTGAGGGGGGGTTGCAGAGGGAGAGGGAGAATCAGACGACTCGCCAAGCACAGAGCCCAATGTGGCAAACCTCAGGACCTTGAGATCATAACCTGAGCTTCACGAAGGCAGATGCTTAACTGAGCCACCCAAGCACCCCTCACATCTTTTGACCTCGTATTTCCTTTTCTAGAAATTTGTCCTAAAGAAACAATTGGGGGGGGGTGCCCAGCTGGCTCAGTTGGTGTACCATGATCTCAGGGTGGTGAGTTTGAGCCCAACATTGGGTGTAGAGATTACTTAGATATAAAATCTTTAAAAAAACAAAGAACGAACAATCAGAGGGACACAGAGATAGTCATGGATTCTAATTAATTAATGTGATTCTAGTGTTGTAGTAACGAAAGCCTGGAAGCAACCTAAATCCTAAAGGACGAGTCACTCATAATGACATGCGGAATATGTGCACATATTAAAAATCGTGTTTTTGAGAAGTATTTTTTTTTTTTAAAGATTTTATTTATTTATTTGACAGAGAGAGATCACAAGTAGGCAGAGAGGCAGGCAGAGAGGGAGAGAGGAGGAAGCAGGCTCCCCGCTGAGCAGAGAGCCCGATGCGGGACTCGATCCCAGGACCCTGAGATCATGACCTGAGCCGAAGGCAGCGGCTTAACCCACTGAGCCACCCAGGCGCCCCTGAGAAGTATTAATTACAAAGGGAAATAAGACTTTCTATTAAGTAAGAAATAAGACATTCATTTAAGTAAGATCTTGTTTAGATAAAAAATAGACACTAGAATATATGTAATGTCTTTATACCAGTAATACATAATATATACAAAATACATAAGCACAAATATGGAAATAGTAGAAAAAAATACCCAGTACACATTAAAAAAACTTATCAGTGTGCACAGGAATAGGATCATTTTGTTTTCTGCCTTGTACTTTCTGGAATTTTCCAAATCTTCTAAGACACACATAAATTATGTTTAAAATTAGAAAAATAAATGCTGTTTTTTAGAAGAATTCAAGGTATAGTAATTGTGTTTCATTTCATCACTCCACAGGTGTCTATATCATGTCAGACACCGTGTTAGATGCCTGAGACACACAGAAGCTCACACGGCAGCCCCTGAGTTCACAGCGTACTGGGACAGTAAGATCAGGATACAATTTAAGGAGTACGGCTCAGGTGCCAGCGGGCACAGGGAGGGAGCGAATGAGTTTGCCCGCGAGAGGCCAGGAGCCAGCAGGGATGCCAACTGCCGCAACGGTTTAGCGGAGGGACAACGGGAAGCAGGACCAGAGCAGTGGCAGAGGAACCCAACGAACAGACAACCACAGAGAGGTCCCGGGATGGGAAAGGCCCCCCAACCTGTGTTCCACACTCCATTTCATCCATTTTCTCTGCCTTTTCCATGGAGGTTTCTCCCGAACTCTGTGACTGAGAAGGTCTTCCGTCAGGTGGGAGACACCAACTCCAGAAGGTGGAAAGACCCAGAGCAACTGCAGGTCTTCCCACTCTTTGCCTGTGTGTGTTTCCACGTGCTGCCTTTTCCAATCCCTTGCGGGTTCGGGGAAATGACTTTCTTGTTTGTGTCTCTGAACCTCAAGCGCCTGCCTACCTGGCCTGCAGACATGCCCTCAACTAAAGACCTACCTGAGTTTTTTTTTTTTTTAAAGATTTTATTTATTTATTTGACAGAGAAAGATCACAAGTAGGCAGAGAAGCAGGCAGAGAGAGAGAAGATGAGGGAAGCAGGCTCCTCGCTGAGCAGAGAGCCTGATATGGGGCTGGATCCCAGGACCCTGGGATCATGACCTGAGCCAAAGGCAGAGGCTTAACCCACTGAGCCACCCAGAAGCCCAAGACTTACCTGAGTCTTGAAGGTCTCCTCGATGTCGGCACTCAGTGTGCTCCACTTGTCCGCTTCCTGAAGGGATTCGGCCGCGAGCTGCATTCTGGACTTCACCTGGTCGATTTCTACCAATACCTAAAAGAGAGACGAGAGGGCAAACACTAAGGAAGTGGCAGTTCCTTCATCTCTGGCCTCCGCCTGTGACCGGAAACATAAGCATCACAGCACGTGCCTGTCCTGAGGGAGCTTCTGTGAATGTCTCCCCAAAACAAGAATCGGCATGAGGGACAGGAGCCGAAATACCTGCATTGACTGAGATGTATCCTGTTCAAATTTTTTAATGTCCTCCTTGACAAGAATCATCTGTTCTTTCAGAAAAGACGCTTCCTGTTTCAGGGCTTCGACATCGCGGAGCACTTTGGGCATGTTCTGAAGAGCCTGGTGACTGGTTTCTGTAGCAAGAACCCAAGAACAAAAGGTGAAACTCGGACCGGTCACCAGTGTCAAGATGAACAGATCGTGAGACAGGAAGGGATTTTGCCCAAAGCACCCCCAACCACACAAGTTTTCTGTGGAAGATGCGGAGGGAGAGGAGGAGGGCTGGGAGGCGGGCTCTGCCAGGACCGTGTCCTCCCAGTCTGCCGGACGTGCGCCATGTGATCTGACAAGGACGGAACCGTCAACCTGACCCAACATGAACGCTTCTCCACGACTGAGTTCAACTGAAAGTCCCTTCGTGAGGAGAGGAGGTGAAAGAATCTGACACTGGGTCAATGCCAACTATGTAGCAGGTGACCTACGAACATTCTAGCACTGAAGGTCCGCAGGAATCACCAGCAGCCACCTGTTACAAATTGGGAAACTGAGGCTCAGAGAGGTTGAGTAACTGCCCTCGGATTTCACAGAGCTGAAACCAAACCTTACATATGTCTGGCCCCAATGTCCGCATTCCATGGTCTTTTTGAAACAGACTCCACAGACGGCCAGCGCCAACTGGGGCACAGTTAAATGCAGGTCTCTAGGCGCCTGCCAGAGTTTGTCATTTAGCAAGTCCAGTAGGAGACCGGGTGACACTAAGAAAGCTGCATGTTGTAAACAAACGTCCCAAACACAGACTACAGCGTGCACATCTCTGGGCCCTCTGATGTGTTACGTGGAACTGGGAGAGCTAATGGCACGCCCTCTGACCTTTAACGGGCAATTCACCGGGAATCAGTAAGTCCGCTGTCTTCTCTCTACCAGTGCGCTGAACGGAACCTGAACATCTTGTTTTAAGATTTTATTTATTTACTTGACAGAACGAGATCACAAGCAGGCAGAGAGGCAAGCAGAGATAGAGGAAGGGAAGTAGCTCCCCATTGAGCAGCGAGCCCGATGTGGGACTCGATCCCAGGACCCTGGGATCATGACCTGAGCCGGAGGCAGAGGCTTTAACCCACTGAGCCAACCAGGCGCCCCTAGAACCTGAACACCTTGAAGAAGTATTTCAGGAACCTGTTCGTCCAGCTGTGACATAGAATAACAATCTGTTTCCAGCACTGACCCCAGGTAAAGTTCTAAGACTAAGAAAACAAAGACAGAACAAGGATTTCTTTCACACAGAGACGGACTTTGAACAATGCTGACTTTTAACAACATTTTTATAGCCCCAACCTTCTGCTTGCTAAGCCTCAGTCACTCTTCGGCCCCTGCTGATCCCTCGCTTTCCTTCTCCACAACCCTTCCCCCCACAAACTGAATCCACTCTTTCTTCCACTTTTTTTTTCTTAAGATTTTATTTGACAGAAAGAGAGACAGTGAGAGAGGGGAACAGAAGCGGGGAGAGTAGGAGAGGCAGAACCAGGCTTCCCGCCGAGCAGGGAGCCGGATGTGGGGCTCGATCCCAGAACCCTGGGATCAAGACCTGAGCCAAAGACAGACGCTTAACGGCTGAGCCACCCAGGCGCCCCTCTTTCCCCCATTTTAAAACTCTCACTTGCAGTGGTTGCCTCTGGGAGGATAAGGACCAGATTTACTGTGAAGGGGAACGGAGGCACTTTCTTGGGTGACGGCAATATTCTCCTTGACAGAGATTTAGGTTATCCCAGCGTACACACTGGCCAAAACTCATGATGCTCATCAGAACAGATCTGTGCCTTTCACCTTATGTAAACTGTATTCAGTTGAAAAATAAAGAGCTGTAAAATAAGTACTGAATTCTACTGTTTAGGGTACCAACTGAAATGTACAGGGGTAAAGCATACTGACGTCCGCAACTCATTTTGAAACACGTCAAAAAACAGGATGGATGGGGGTGCCTGGGTGGCACAGTGGGTTAAAGCCTCTGCCTTTGGGGCGCCTGGGTGGCTCAGTGGGTTAAGCCGCTGCCTTCGGCTCAGGTCATGATCTCAGGGTCCTGGGATCGAGTCCCGCATCGGGTTCTCTGATCCGCGGGGAGCCTGCTTCCTCCTCTCTCTCTCTCTGCCTGCCTCTCTGCCTACATGTGATCTCTCTGTGTCAAATGAATAAATAAAATCTTAAAAAAAAAAAAAAAAAAAAAAAAGCCTCTGCCTTCGGCTCAGGTCATGATCCCAGGGTCCTGGGATCGAGCCCCACATCGGGCTCTCTGCTCAGCGGGGAGCCTGCTTCCCCCCCTCTCTCTGCCTGCTTGTGATCTCTGTCTGTCAAATAAATAAATAAAATCCTTGAAAAAAAAAAAAAAGATGAATGAGTGGAGAGAGGGACAGATCCGTGACAGAGCAGAGCAGTACACTGTTCGCTGCAGAATCCAGGTGGTGGGCTATGGACTCTCTTTACAAACTCTCCCACAGTCCCCGACCGCGAGGGACCTGCACCCACAGTCACTCAGCTCAAGAACCTGCTGTGTTTCTCGATGCTCCCCCCGCTCACCCCTCCTTCCAATCCATCAGCAAGTTCTTCCCATTCCCCCTCCTAAAAATATCTTAAATCTACCCATTTCTCACCATGCCCACTGCCATAACCCCACTTAAAGCCACTATGTGACAGTCCATTCTTCTGGACAGCTGCTTTTCAAACAGAGACAAAAACCCATCCATGTCTCTCCCCTGCTTAAAAATCCTCTGGTACCTACCCTTTATATTCATTTTGTATCAAATCCAAACTCTTTAATGTGACATTAAATGTCTGCATGATCTGGTCCCTGTTTGGTTTTTGTGGGTTCCCTCCACCCGCCCCCAACCTGATCTATTAACTGATCCAACCTAAGACTGGTCTGTTTTTTTGTTTTGTTTTGTTTTTAAGATTTTATTTATTTGACAAACAGAGATCACAAGTAGGCAGAGAGGCAGGCAGAGAGAGAGGAGGAAGTAGGCTCCCCGCTGAGCAGAGAGCCCGATGTGGGGCTCGATCCCAGGACCCTGATCATGACCTGAGTCGAAGGCAGAGGCTTAACCCACTGAGCCACCCAGGCGCCTAGGACTGGGTCTTGTTCAACACTGTATCTCTGGAACCTGGAAAACAGTTTGTGCCCAGTAAATGTTTGTTGACTAAATGAATGAACAAATCAATCCTCCAATTTGGAGGCCTCAACATCCCCCCCTTGAGCCTCTGCAATAACGTCTCTTCACTGCAGACTTGAGCCCTTGTCTCATCTTCCATAAAAATAAAGCTTTAAACCTCTGAAGGCTTCCCACTGCCTAAGGGCCAAATTCCCAAATCCTTAGGATGACCAAAAGGGGACACCTGGGTGGCTGAGTCAATTAAGTGTCCCACTCTTGATTTCCACTCTGATCATGATCTCAGGGTCATGGAATCAGGCCTGCTTCAGATTTTCTCTCTCCCCCTCTCTCCCTCTGCACCCCCCTTCCCTGGGTGCGTGTGTGTGTGTGTATCTGTGTGTAAAGAATAAAATAAAATAAAATGATGGGCAAAAACGCCTTTCATCCCAACCTACTTTTTTGTCTTATCTCCAGAAGTCTTCCCCTCCCCCGGGGAAAGTGTGATCCTATAATAATAGTATTAATGACTAATGTTTGTTGATGTTACTGATGCAGCTCTGTTAGAATTTCTCACTCTTCTGTGGGCTAGCTAGGCCTTCTTATACCCACATGGCCCTGCGTGTGTTCTCTGTCCCCTTCATACCAGAGGGAGCAAGGTATAACGGGTAAGAGCCCTAAACTCTGGGACCAATCCTTGGCTTCAAATCCAAACTAGAAACCTGATGCTGGGTCCGTGACTTCACTCAGCCACAGTCTCTACAACTATAAAGTGGGAACCATAACTGTGCCCACCTCCAAGGATTATTGCCAGGTTTAAACTGGATAATTAGACTGAAAAGGGGCAACATTAGCATTTTGGCCAGGACCGTTCTTCATTGTGTAGGACTACCCCAAGCATGCAGGACACTAAGCATCGCTAGGTATTTCCACTAACTGTCCCTCATTGTGACATTCCTTCCCATCGCAAGGACTGAAAAACACACCCCCACAACATCCAGAAACTCAGGGGGATGGTGGGGCTGGAAGGAGGTGACATGACCACCCCTGGTTTGAGAACCACTTAGTTAATACATACAAAGCATTTAAAAGAGTGACTGACACATACCAAGGACTCAAATATTGCTATCACCGTTATTAATGTCCTTTCTCTCTTTGCCCTATTAAGCCTTCCTTCAAGGCCTAACACAGTTGGAAAACCCTCTATGATTAGGGGTGACTGCACGCTTCTGCCAGCTCTCACAGCTCCTGGTCCTACTTGCAGAAAAGCCATCCCTCATTGTAACTCAACTGTTTTATATCTTCCCCACGAGGCAGCAATCTCCTGAAGGGTAAACTTTTTGCCCCTGGCCCCGTTTCTGGGCACAGGTGTGGCAGATGCTCAATTATGAGTATTAGAGGCAAAGCACAATAAAGAACCTGCAGTGAAATAAAGCTCCCCTCCCCCCAACAACAGCCTTTTCTTAAACACTGGACCCATCTCTAAAGTAAAGTTCTATTTACTGGGTCATAAACTTCCCTGCGGGACCTCTCTCCCACCAAGCCTGGCAGAGAGACCGGCGTCCAGGATGCATCTAATGAACATACGGTGAGTAAACATCGAGTCGAGGAGTTAATGGAAAGGTTGCTGGTGTGTATTGTTTTTCAGTTAACTATCCTCGAAAGATGGTTCAAGTCTCTATTCAAGGCAGCCCACCTCCAAGGACATGAAGGTCCGCTAAAACCAGCCCGTCTTCAAGGGCATGAGGGTCCGCTAAAAAACTACGCTCCCCAGATTTGTGTCATTCCCACGCCGCTTTGATATGCTTTTGCGAATTTAAGGACCAGGTGACGATTAGTTACTATTCTTGAAATTCACTCTTTGGGACGTAAAGGAAACCTGATGGCACCGCCAGGGGTAGGAGGCAAGCCCCGGCCTCGGCAGGCGTGAGACAGGCGGCAGCGAGCTGAGACCGGCCCCCGGCTACCCGCACCCCCCGACCAAGGGTCTGCAGGAGGGGGAGGGGAGGGCCGGGCTCGCCTTCCCACCGCGGGGCCCGCGCCCGCCCGCCGCCCGCCGCCCCACGCCGGTCCCGGCAGCTCGGCCTCACCCTCTACGGCGTGGTTCACCTCCTGGATGAACAGCTGCAGCTTCATCACCAGGGTGGCCGCGTGGCCGTCCGCCTTCCCCGCCGCCGCCTCCTTGGGGCCGGTCCTGAAGGCCGCGTTGATCCACTCCTTCACGTCGAAGTCTTCCGCCAGGAACTTAGAGAAGTCCATGGCCGCACCCGCGCTCAGCCCCGGCGTCCGGCGGCAACGAGGCTGTGGGGTCGAGCGGCCCTGAGAGGGCACTCGGGCTGGCCTGGGGGGAGGGGGCGGCGGCAGGCAGAACCCTCAGCGCCCACTAAACTCGTCCCTCCGCGTCCCCTCTGTGAACTCGCGGAGCAGCGGACTCCGAATGGCCCTCGCCGCGCGCCGTACTTCTTCCGGAAGTGGGTGGCCGTTACCATAGCGACGCCGGCGCTTCCGGGCGCTCTGCAGAGCTGGGGACCGGAGAAAGGCTCCCGGCGCAGAGCGGCTCGCTGCTGCTCTTGCTAACTTGAGTGCACGCTGAGCGCTGAAAGTATGTGCTTACTCTGAAGCCCTTACGTGCACTGGCGCACTTAAAGAGTTCACTGTCCTCCGAGGGCCGTTATTCTCCCCCAAGGTAAAGATAAAGAATCAAGAGGCCGCTGAGCAACTGGTCCAGGGTCAGGTCGCCAGAAAGGGGGACTGTGGGGCCTTGAACTGGGGCAAGCGGGCCACTGGAGCTTGAACTCTTTACCACGCTTTCCTGCCTTCCTACGGAGAGCGGATCAATCTACGCGATGTGGCCTCAGCCCTCGCCATAGCCACATTGTCCTCCTGTCCTTTCCCGAAACGTACCACGCTGGAACTGGAACTGACCGGTTGCACCTGTTTTCTGTAGCCTCGTAGGACGCCTCGGAAAAGAGAAGGCTTCAGTGTCCTGAGAACCGAAAATTTAAAAAAATGCTTTGTGTGTAATTGCGAATAGTTTTGCCACTTACCCTTCTCACGCCAGGCATACTCCGACTCGATGCATATGGTAGTTCTTGAAGACTCTGTAGATCTAAGAACCCCAATCCACAAATCAGGAAAGCTAGTATACTGTTCTTGGTGGGAGCGTTGGAAGCCTTAGGCGCCTCTACAATATATCCCTTGGCCTCCCTGATGAACATTTTAAAAATTGCTTTACTAATAATTTACAGGATATAAAATTCACCCATTGTGGGATGCCTGGGTGGCTCAGTGGGTTACGCCTCTGCCTTCAGCTTGGGCCATGGTCCCACATCAGGCTCTCTGCTCAGCGGGGAACCTGCTTCCCCCTCTTTCTGCCAGATGCTCTGCCTACTGGTGATCTCTCTCTCTGTGTCAAATAAATAAATCTTTTTTAAAAATTCACCCATTGTAACTATACAGTTCAATGATTTTTAAAAAATTTAGAGTTGGTCTATCTCCACAAGAACATTTCCATCATCCAGAAAAGTTCCTTCCTCCTCATTTGCACTTAATTTCTGCTTCCACACCAGGCCCTAGGAAACCACTCATCTGCCATCTCTATAAATTTACCTTTTGCAGACATTTCAGATTTCCATCTGGCTTGTTTTCGCCCAGCGTGTTTTTTGAGGTCCCTTTGTGTTGCACCATGTATCGGTTTGTTCCTTTTATGTTGTTAAATAGTATTCCATTGTGTGGATATGACATATTAGCCATTCACCAACTAATGGGCATTTATCCTGTTTCTAGTTTAAAGTCATTATGAATAATGCTGCTATGAATGTTCGGCCACATGCCTTTGTGTAGACAAGTTTTCATTACTTTTGGATATATTCTTAGAAGTGGAATTGCTAAGTTACAAGATAAATTTATGTTCAACTTTTTTTTTTAAGATTTTATTTACTTATTTGACATAGAGAGAGAGATCCCAAGTAAGCAGAGAGGCAGGCAGAGAGAGAGGGGGAAGCAGACTCCCCGTGGAGCAGAGAGCCCCACGTGGGGCTTGATCCCAGGACTCTGGGATCATGACCGGAGCCGAAGGCAGAGGCTTTAACCCACTGAGCCACCCAGGTGCCCCTATGTTCAACTTTTTAAGAAACTGTCAAATTTACCCAGAGTAGCTGATACCATTTTACATTATCATCAGTAACATGTGAGGGCTCCAGCTTCGCTGTACCCTTACCTATTTCCGGTATGTAATAGTCACTGTTGCTTCTGTCTGCATTTCCCTAACAACCAACGATTTTGAACATCTTTTCATGTTATTAGCCATTCTTACATCTTCTTTGGTGAAACGTCTATTCAGATCTTTGACCCATTTTCAAACGGGGCTGTCTTCGTCATATTGAGCTGTTAAATTTCTTACATATTCTGAATTCCCTTTTTTTAAAGATTTTATTTATTTATTTGACAGAGATCACAAGTAGGCAGAGAGGCAGGCAGAGAGAGAAGAGGAAACAGGCTCTCCGCTGAGCAGAGAGCCTGATGCGGGGCTCGATCCCAGGACCCTGGGATCATGACCTGAGCCGAAGACAGAGGCGTTAACCCACTGAGCCACCCAGGTGCCCCTTGAATTCCCTTTTTAATATGGTTTACAACTATTTTCTTCCAATCTGTATCTTGTCATTTTCTTAATGGTGTCTTTGAGGTGCAAGTTTTTAATTTTGATAAATTCCATTTTCATTTGTTCTTTCTTATAGATCCTACCTTTTGTCTCATTATCTAGCAAATCTTTGCCTAACACGAAATCGTGAAGTTCTAAATTTTCTTCTAGAAGTTTTAAAGTAGTAGCTCTTCATTTATGCCCATGGTCCACTTTGAGTTTTTTGTGTATGGTGTGAGGTAAAGGCCTAAGTTTTTTAAAGAATTAAAGTAACCTCTATACCCAGTGTGGGGCTCAAAGTTACAACCCCAAGATCGAGCGTCACATGCTCTACTGAGCCAGCCAAGCGCCCATCTAATTTTTTACATACACGTATACAGTTATCCCAAGATGATTTAGAAACTTTCCTTCTCCACTGAATTGCCTTAATGTCTTTGTCAAAAATCAAGTGATATAGATATGAGGATTTCTGGACTTTAAATTCTGTTGCATTTTCTATATTCTTATAGTACCAATACCAAATTGTCTTGATTACCATAGTTTATAGTAAGTTTGGAAGTCTGATAGCGTCGGTCCACCCACTTTATTTTTAAAAATTGGGGCACCTGGGTGGCTCTGTGGGCTAAAGCCTCTGCTTTCGGCTCAGGTCGTGATCTCGGGGTCCTGGGATCGAGCCCCACGTTGGGCTCTCTACTCAGCGGGGAGCCTGCTTCCTCCTCTCTCTCTCTGCCTGCTTGTGATTTCTGTCTCTCAAATAAATAAGTATAATCTTTAAAAAAATTATTTTGCAGGGTGACCCGGCTGGCTAAGCATCTGCCTTCAGCTCAGATCATGATCCTAAGGTCCTGGGATCCAGCCTTATGTTGGGGTCCCTGCTTTTGGGGGAATATGTTTCTCCCTCTGCCCCTCCTGCCCTCTCTGGCCTGCTCTCTCACGTGCACTCTCTCTGAGATAAACACAATAATTTTTTATTTTTTTTTTTATTTTTTTATTTATTTTTTTTTTTTAAAGATTTTATTTATTTATTTGACAGAGAGAAATCACAAGTAGTTGGAGAGGCAGGCAGAGAGAGAGAGGAGGAAGCAGGCTCCCTGCCAAGCAGAGAGCCCCATGCGGGACTCGATCCCAGGACCCTGAGATCATGACCTGAGCCGAAGGCAGGGGCTTAACCCACTGAGCCACCCAGGCGCCCCAACACAATAATTTTTTAAAGATTCTATTTATTTATTTGAAATAAAGAGAGAACATGAGTAGGGGGCTGGGGAGAGGGAGAAGTAGCCTCCCCGCTGAGCAGGGAGTCCGATTTGGGGCTTCATCGCAGAACCCCGGGATCATGACTTGAGCTGAAGACAGACACTTAACTGACTAAGCCACCCAGGTGCCCCTCAAATAAATAAAATCTTAAATAAAAATAAAAAAATAAAATCTTAAATAAAAATAAAAAAATAAAATCTTAAATAAAAATAAAAAAATTAAAAATTAAAAAAAAAAGAGGTCTGCTACTCCAGACCTCTTGCATGTCCCTATACATCTTATAACCCACTTATCAATCTCTACACAAAAATGCTGCTGGAATAAGGATTTTATTGAACTTACACATCATTTAGAGAATTGGCATCTTGACAATATGGAGTCTTCCAATCCATAAATGTGAAATGCCTCTGCATTTATTTAGATCAGGATTTTCAACCTTGGTGTCATTCACATTCATGGCCACGTAATTTTTTATTGTTCAGGCTGTCCTATGTTTTGTACAATGTCAGAGGCATCTCTGGCCTCTACCCACTACTACAATGCCAGAGGCATCTCTGGCCTCTACCCACTAGATCCCAAAAGCATCCCTTCCCCCAAATTGTGGCAACTAAAAATATCTCCACACATTGCCAAAAATTTCTCAGTGCGAACAATCACCCCTGGTTGAGACCTTTAGCTTAATTCTCTCAGCAATACCTTTTGTTATACATTGTAAATATCTTGCACTACTTTTGTTAAATTTAGTCCAAAGTATTGCATTCATTTTAATGCTATTATGAATGTAATTAATTTCATTTCGTATGTTCTTGCTATAGGAATCCAATTGATTTTTGTATATGTGTCTTGTACCCTTTGGACATTGATCAGTTCCAGTTATTTCTGTATGTATTGCCTGGAATTTGGCTATGTACAGGTTCATAACATCTGTGAATAGAGATTCTCCTTTCTCTTCCTCCTACTAACTGCACTGCTCAGAATCTTCAGCACAATATTGAGTAGAAACGGCCAGAGCAAACATCTTGGCCTTGCTCCTGGTCTTTGGCGTCCCTTTCAGTCCAATCCCTTTCTCAAGATGACCAAGTTCCCTTCTATTTCTAGTTTATTAAAATGTTGGTTAAAACACATATACCTTTTTGTACCTATTGGAATACTTGTGTGGTTTTTGCCTTTTATTCGACTCATGTTATATAGCAATTAACATTTGGATGGTAAACTGACCTTGCATTCCTAGGATAAGTTCTACTTGGTCATGATGTAGAATGTTACCAGATTTGCTTTGATACTATTTTGTTGAGGACTTTTGTGTCAATGTTCATGGGAGAAAACTGGTCTGTAATACTGTTTTTGTGATCTTTCTCTAATTTTGGTTTAAGGGTAATACTGGTCTTAGAATCATTTGGGAAATGATCCTTCCTTCTCTAGCTTCAGAGTTTGAGAACTGGGGAAGCCTCTTCTTTAAAAATTTGGCAGAACTGTGGAACCATCTGGGCCTGGCTATTTCTTCTTGAGAAGATTTTATTGATTCAACTTATAGACCTATTCAGATGTTCTATTTCTTCTTAAATCAGTTGATAATTCATGGCTTTCTAGAAACTTCTCCATTTCACCTAAGTTGGCATAAAATTGTTCATAGTATTTCTTTATAGTCCTTTCCAATTTCTGTAGAATCAGTAGTTATGTGTCTTCTTTCCTGAGTTTGATAATTTATCTTTTATTGTTGGTCAGTCTCCTATCTTGAAGCATAAAATGTTCTTAGTAATAGAAGTCACTCATGGCAAAGCAACAAGATTGAAGTCATCTGGGTGCCAGACATCATATGGACTGCATACAAACCCTAATCCCACTACCTCCAGGGTTGTTTTTTTTTTTAAAGATTTTATTTATTTATTTGACAGACAGAGATCACAAGTAGGCAGAGAGGCAGGCGGAGAGGAAGAAGCAGGCTCCCCGCAGAGCAGAGAGCCCGACGCGGGGCTCGATCCCAGGACCCCGAGATCATGACCCGAGCCGAAGGCAGCGGCTTAACCCACTGAGCCACCCAGGCGCCCCTACCTCCAGGGTTTTTGAATTTGAGAGAATTATGGTTGACTTGTGTCTCAACTTAGGCATGAAATCCTAATCCCTAGTCCCTCAGAATGTGACCTTATCAATAGCATAATACAGATATAGTATTATATCTGTATTAATAAACTACAGAAATAGTTAAGATGTCCTACTGGAGTAGGATTGGCCCTTAATCCAATATGATCAAGATGGTCACGTGAAGACACACAGGAAGACCACATGACCACAAAGGGAGAGGAAGGAGTTCCGCAGCTGCAAGCCAAAGACTGCCAAAGATCATTGCAAATCACCACAGTTATTTGACAAGTTTCAGAGTGAGCATGGCCTGATTTCAAACTTCTCCAGAACTGCCAAATGTCTGTTGTTTTTAAGCCACCCCACTCACTGTATGTTGTTGCAGTTGTCCCAAGCAGCCAATACAGAGACATAAGTATCTTTTGTTTAACCAATGCTTCTTTGGCCTTACCCGTTTCTTGCAGCTGATGAGAACCTTGACAGAGATGGAGGGGATGGTCAGATTCCATCAAAACAACCAAACATTTTTGTAGCCTTAGCAAACATTAGGTTAGTAACATTAGCAAAATTTTACTGGTTTCCATGAGAACAGAGAAGGTTGTGAAATGAACCAAGTGACAAAATGGAAGTCACCACAGTTACAATCGTAAATGAATCTTGGGTATGGTGATTTGAGGAGAAATGATAGCACCTACAGTTACAGAGTCCCTATTGTGTCTGGTATTTTGTTGACCTTATTAAAACTGCATCTAGGGCGCCTGGGTGGCTCAGTGGGTTAAGCCTCTGCCTTCGGCTCAGGTCATGATCTCAGGGTCCTGAGATCAAGCCCTGAATCAGGCTCTCTGCTCAGCGGGGAGCCTGCTTCCCCCTCTCTCTCTGCCTGCCTCTCTGCCTACTTGAGACCTCTCTCTCTCTGTCAAATAAATAAATAAAATATATTTTTTAAAAACCTGCATCTAAACCTAAGAAGTAGATTTTTTAACATTTTCACAATTTAACAATATAAAAACTGAAGCCCAGACTGTTGAGTGTCCTGCCCAAGATACACAGATGGCAGAAAACTAGAAATCGAACCTGACTCCAAAACCCATACCTGTTTCCACTCTACAATGCTGGGCTGACAGAAGGCAGGCAGGGAGTGGATTGCTAGAGAAGATGTAAGCATGTCTGGGCCCATAGAAATGGAACCAGGGTGAGGGGGAGACTGGAAATACACAGGAACTACCAGGAAATTCATGTGCCAATTTTAATACATGGGACTTTTAACATAGAACTGATTGATCCCATCTGCTGTCAGGAGATGGAATCAGAGAGCTTCTTTTTCCTACTAAGAAGTAGCATGACATTATCTTCAAGCTACATCATTACATCTAAAAACAAAACAAAACAAACAACACTCCAGTTCATTTGAGTATGCCCAGAGTATCTCCAAGGACGAAAGAGAACGAGTAACACTGTCTCCTAGAAGAGTAATCAGGTGGAAGACTTTCCACCTTTTAATCTGGAAAAAACATTAAGCATAAAGATGTTTTTTTCAGCCTAGCAACTTTAGAAAATGCAAATAAAATTTAAAGAAAACCCATTTACAGGGCGCCTGGGTGGCACAGTCGGAAAAACGTCTGACTCCTAGATTTGGCTCGGGTCACAGTCTCAGGGTTGCCAGACTGAGCTCTGTGTCAGGCTCCACACCCAAGTGTGGAGTCTGCTTAAGCTTCCCTTTCCCTCTCCTCCACCATGTTCTCGCTCTGAAATCTTTAAAAAACTCAATTTGCAATTCTAGGACCCGAAGATTATCAGTTATTACATATGCACACATTTACCTAGATTGCTTGGTTTGTTTTTTTTTTTTTAAGATTTTTTATTTATTTGTTTGACAAAGAGATCACAAGCAGGCAGAGAGGCAGGCAGAGAGAGAGAGAGAAGGAAGCAGGCTCCCCGCTGAGCAGAGAGCCCGATGCGGGGCTCGATCCCAGGACCCTGGGACCATGACCTGAGCCGAAAGCAGAGGCTTTAACCCTCTGAGCCACCCAGGTGCCCCGATTGCTTGGTTTTTAAAGCGGGTTACGATACGATATATATAAAAGTATGGGTTTTGAGGTACCTGGGTGGCTCAGACGTTAAGTGTCTGACTTCAGCTCAGGTCATGAAACATGGGATTGGGTTTTTGTTTTGTCCCATTCCACAGTAGTTCAAGGACAGCTTTTTTCCCTCCAATAGATGGCCATAGTATCTTATGGTAGATAGCTAATCTACTACAAATCCAGTCTTCCCTTCTTCCTTGGCCAAAACCCAGTTTCATGAGGCGTGGCACTGTGCGCAAATATGACAATTTCTCAGCCTTCTTTGCCCAAATTGTGGCGATGTCACTACACAGCCAGTAAGATGTGGATGCAAGTATCACATGAAACTTACGGGAAACCTTAAGAATGTCCGTTTTCCTTTATTCCTTCCTTCCTTCCTTTCTTTGCTGTGTCCGCATCTCAAGCCATCACCACGTAACATGCTGAGGAGAGTATTCGTGGGCGAGGGTTTCGGGCTGGCTGGAGTCTGGATCCCTAATGACTTTGTGATGCTTTTATCAGCAATGGTTTCAGACTACATCAGGTCTTTTTTTTTTAATTTTTAAAAAAGATTTTATTCATTTATTTGACAGACAGAGATCACAAGTAGGCAGAGAGGCAGGCAGAGAGAGAGAGGGAAGCAGGCTCCCTGCTGAGGAGAGAGAGCCCAATGCGGGGCTCGATCCCAGAACCCTGAGACCATGACCTGAGCCGAAGGCAGAGGCTTTAACCCACTGAGCCACCCAGGTGCCCCTACATCAGGTCTTTTTAACAAGAAAATATACCTGTGTTTAGGCCACAATACTCTCTCCTTATTAAACATGCTACTGGTCGGTTTTTGTTTTTGTTTTTGTAGTATTTTATCTGAGACCAACAGCAGGAGTTGCTCAGGTCGGGGAGGGAGAGGGAGCAGCAGACTCCACACTGAGCGGGGAGCTCCATGCGGGACTCCATCCCAGGAGCCTAGAATCATGACCTGAGCCAAAGGCAGACTCTTAACTGACAGAGCCACCTAGGCTCCCCTGGTCATTTATTTTTATTGGGATTAAACAATGAATAATTTATAAGGACTTTTTCTCCATCCATGAGATGACCAAATAGTCTGGTTGCGCGGATGTGGTTTGTACCGTGTGTTCTTTCAGTAGGCCACGGGCTGTACGGCAGTGTGCCGCGTGTACGGCAAAAACAAGAGCAGACTACACTGCCTGCTCCAGACCTGATGTCAGGGCCATACATTCTAGAATGCACAGCTTTGTTCACAAAAGTAACTGAATGTCTTCTAGGAAATGTGTTCTGCTACAGAATTCATCTGTTGACGAAGCTTGGGGATGTGTTTCAAAATGGCAAGAAGTCTTTTGGTTTCCAATGAACTTTTGGTTATCTTTTTATCCTTGACGTTTTACTGTGTCTCGGTATTAGAGACTTACCAAAATTTTAAATATCTGCTTTTTACTTTAGGAGATAAAACTTTATAGTTATGGGCAAGTTGACTCTATTCACGTGCTGGAAGGACACCAGGTGGACAGGCTAACAGTAGACAGTAAATGAAGTAAGTCTTAGCTAATTTAGTGCCATGCAGTATTGTATAGTTCCTTTACATAGTCTTTCTAATTCTCAAAAAAAAAAAATATCTGTTATTCACTACACGGAGGAGGAATCTGAAGGTGGCAAATTACTTACCCAAGATCACATGGCTTCATGGAGGCAGCAATGCCACTGAAGAGCCGAATTGGAACTAAGGGTGAACTTAAGGATCAGTGTTTCCAGTTCGAGGCTTCAGAAGATGGCCAACGTCAATATCCTATGCATCCGGGGCCTCTGACACTGCAGTATGCTCTCACAATTTTAACTTTTAAAATCAAAGTGCTACTTCTCTAAGTGGGATGAGGTATTTAAGAATGAAAGCTGGAAGGAACAGAATGTTCACTTTTTAAAATGCAAGCTTTTTCAGAATGAGCACGGCGTCATCAGGAATGCATTGTGCAAGGGGAAAAAAAAAGGACTGGATTTTTCACTCGGGCTGACATTAGATGTCATGAGAACTCTGGACTCTAAGTGCCTCAACTATGTCACGAAAGGCTTGGCTCAGCTCACCTGAGGTCTCCTTTGTCCTACCTGGCTTCACCTCTTCACAGATCACAGGTCACATCTTTATTAAAACAGCCGCCACCCCCCCCCCCCAAACCATGGACATTCCAGGACACTCTCCTCCTGTTTTCTTCAAAAGAAAAAAACAAAACAAAACAAAACACCTAGTTCACAGAACCTTGTATTTTGGAGCTGAGTCAGCGTCTTCTACACTGGATAGGAAGAATTTGATTTGTAAACACTGTGGTAATCAAGCAGTACTTGTATTTTAGAATATCACCTTTGCTTTCTATCCTGAAGGTTTGGTCATTATGAACTCACCACCCTGAGATGAAGACCTTAGCTGAGATCAAGAGTCAGACGCTGAGCCACCCAGGCACCCCATACCATTTTCAATAACTAATGTGCATGTTCTTTTGGTCATTAAGTCCTTTATCCTGTTTTCAACACTTCCCATCTCCAAAGCCTATTTATGCTCACAGTGACTCACAGATAAAGCAGGGTTCTAGCCTAGTCTTAAATTCACTGAAGAGATAAAGGGAAAGGAGTTGCCTCCTAACGTCATGAAAAAACATGGCATTGTCAAAATACGAAAGGACGTACTTGTGCCTGTGGCAAAGTGCTCATCCTGGCAGGTGCCAGAAGAGTAGGGAGCACACCAAGTTAGTGAATACTTAAAGGGCAGTGAATACTTAAGCACTCAATTGGATTGTATCAACTTTTAGGGCATTGGAAAGCCATTCAGGATTTCTCAGCAAGGGGTCAAGTGGCCCGATTTGTCGGATAAATCTGGAGGCACCAAGTCTCACAGTTCAGAGAATTGAGAGGCAGCTAACTGCACCACCCCGCCTCACTGACCCCCACTCCGCCAGCCAAAAAAGCCAAACCAGGGCAGTGACCATGTGAATGCAGGGGAGGGCAAGATATCATATTTAGAAGGAGACTAAAGGAGACAAAGCTACTGAGTGGTTCTAAAACGAACAGGAATCAAGAATCCAGGAAGGCTCAGACAGGTGCTTTCAAATAAAAGAAAATGGGAGGGGAAGGGGCGAGGGGAGGAGGAGGCTGGGTTCTGTGCTAAGCTTTCCAAGCTTGAGACAAGAGTGAACCTGCAAAAAAACCACTGATGAATAGGGATCTGATGTCAGCAAAGAGGCAGAAGCTTGAGACAGAGGTCTAGGACCCATCTAGGGGTTAGCTGCCCAGATGTGCTTAGAAGAATCCTAAACCCTGGGGCAAAGCACATATAAGGGGCAGAGGAAGAGAAACAGTCACAAAGGTAAGTCAGGAGACAGGGGTGAGCAGAATCCTGGAGGAGGAATTCAGGATAGGGGACAAATACTGATCATCGGCACCATCCCCACCAAGAACATCATGGATTTGTCTCTGCACTAGAACAGAAGATCCATGAGGGCAGGAACCTTCTGCTGTTGTGTCTGCGATGCCTACCAGAGTGCGGAACTCCTGGCAGCTGCTCTGCAACTGCTTGTGGAAGGAACAGAAGGATACCGGTCAGGCCTTCAGTAGCTGCAGAACTTGATCATCAGAAGGCACTGATGACAAACACCAGGGCCACTATCAGGAACTCCCCGCCGCCCCAACACACACATGCAGATCCCTACCCTGTCCAACTTCACCAAAGCACCGCTGGGAGTCTGGCTCCTGGAAGACAGAAGGCTGAGATGCAAGTTCACCACTGAGCCGGGGGTAAAAATCTCGTTAAGTCTCATTCACCCACCTTGATGGAAGTTCTGCATAGGCAGGCATTATTACGACGGGTTCCTCTTAAAACCCTTATGAGATTAGCTAGAGTCCATAAAAGCTATAGAGAACACCTGCACATGCAAGAAAGTTTAGATAAAATGAATCTTATGGGAGTCATGCCAAACGAGGAAGTCACCCATCTCATCGGTTTTAGGAGTTTTCACATTTGCTTAAAAATGAGCATAGCTAGATGATCTTTTACAGCTCCGATCCCTGCCAATTAATGTTGGTGGGATTCTAACTGTACGTAGAAGTTCAAAGATCAACCTGGAAAGTATGAGATTTTGTGATAGAGCCCCAAAGAGTCTCGTGGTTCCTGAGGTAGAATCGTGCCTTAACAGGTGAACGGCTCAGATTTCGAAGTCCTTAATCAGGCCCCATCGGCAAAGCTCAGCTCGCTTCCCCCATGACCAGCAAAGCAGGACTACAGAAGATGCCTAGCACGCAGCAGGCGCTCAGTAAGAACAGGTGATGCACCTGAGATTTCCCTTCAAACCACGCACGTGACAATCCATCTCTCCAGCTTTGTTCGGACCCGCAGGGCGCCTCCCTTCACTGAAGTCACTCTTGAGGTTCCACGGCAAGAAGTCTTCCTACTTCCTCCACAGGCAACAGGGCCCTTCAGGCTTGGCGCCTCCGAATGGAACAGGCTCTGCGTCTCCCACGCACAAGACTCCACAAAGCGTATTTGCTACACGGTATTTATTCAAGGACTTTCTATATTCACCACTGAAATCACTGCTAAGCTCTTTTCTTATCTACTTGTGTCACAGGTCTCCATGCTGGATGGTGAACACAGGCGACGGCGAGCCTGTCTGCTAGGACTGACGACGGGCATGGCGTCACCATCGAAGAGCTCTGAGAGTAGACGCTCGTGGAGGAGGAGGAGGAGAATGGAGAGGAGGGTCCTGAGGAAGGGCCAAGACGGGCTGCCCCACCCACAGAACCCGAGGCCTGCGTGAGGCCTGGGACCTGCTTTCCCCTCTGCCCCGGAAGGTCTTCTCTGGGTGATTCTAAGGCACAGTGGTGAAGGACGTCGAGTGGCCCACCCAGTGTGGTCCTCTGCTCTAGTGGCAGCCCCTCGCCTGCCAACAGGGCACCGAGCATTCCGTTCTGAAGATCTTCTCAAACACACGCAAGCAGCATTCTCTAATGGAAATGGAGACAAGGTCTTTCTTGGAAGAGAGTGCAGTGCCCCAGAAGGTACTCTCTGCCCCAAGACCAACCAGGTCCCTTTTAAGGTCCCTGAGAACAGCAGCCTGGGAGCAACCAAGACTTTCAAAGGCTGACAAGGCACAGAGTGGATGAATGAAAAGGGAACAATACATGGAAAAAAACAAAACACAACGCAACTTTGGCTTATAAAACCTCCAACCTGAGGTGGGGACATCCGTGTCCACAAACATGCAGAAACAGAGGATTGTAGCAGATGGTTGTCAGAAATGCTTCAGCATTTCCCACACTGTCCACACCCCAAGCCCTGCTCTCCCCTCCCCCAAATGCCCTGCAACACACACGCTCACACACACACACACACACACACACACAGTATGTGCAGAATAAGTCAGAGGTTGGGATCCAGAGCCTGACGTCAGGATAGAACTGTTGGCACTCCGCACTACATCACCATGATTAGTCCTATCTAGACAGCAAAATTCACATTGGCCTAAGCTTGAATGGCGGGGTCTGTCTTGTGAAAAGTTAGGCTGCACCCAAGACTGCCAGATCTGGAAAGTCTTTCACTTCTCCTACTTCGCTGAAAGGCTGTCCACCCTGGTTGAAGGTCAGCTTATACCGTAACCGGATGGGCTCCTGCACAAAGACAGAAGACATTAAATGAGTGGGGAGAGACACAGACCAGCCCACTCTAAGAGTTTCTGCCCACCCAGCAGTCACCAAGGAATAGCAATATCACACTAACTCCATGTCAGTAAGACCCCGAAACAACTGTGCGACAGGGACCCCTGGCCAGCGCCCTCTGAGACGACAAACACAAGGGGAACCAGCCATGCGTCCTGAGAGAACTCCCCCGCCTCTGCAGTCCTGAGGCGGACCACGACTCAGACCAGCTGAGGAGGACAGGCAGGCCTCACCCTTTCAGAGGACTCATGGTCCTGGGGGGAATTTGTGTCACTCTTGATTCCCAGCTATGGCGCCCCAGTCAGAGACCTTCCTCCACAGAGCCCCGAAGAAAACAGACCCTCAGCAGGGAATATCCCACCACCACTCCCAACCAGACACTTTAGAGCAAGACCTAAATAAACCTCTTTCAACCGACCATGCTACCTGCCCACAGCCCAGGGCCTCCCTCCCCCTCCCCCTGCTATCAAAGTTACCAGAACATACTTTATGCGGATTGTCAAGCAACAGCATCTGAGAGATCACAGCTGGAGGCGTCAGCGGACTGAAGGCAGGGAGCTTGGAGCTGGATGCCGGCTGCAGCTTCACTCTCATGGACTATGGGGGGGTGGGGGGGGGGCAGAAAAATCCAGTATCTATAATTTGTTCCTAATAAAGTACAGCTTCAAAGAGGGAGTTATGGTAAACAGGAAAACTTGACCTCCACCCACCAAATAATTAAAGGTCCCAAAGTCCTTTCCTTCCAGAAATCGAAGCTGTGTGGTCAATGGTTGGCTTCTGAGAGGCAGCATGAAGAGCTAGGGCATACCTTGGGCTGAGTTCGACTTCTTACTAGCTCTGGGACCTTGGGCAAAATACTTAACCTTTCTGAACCCATGGACTAGAAGTTTATAAAATAAGAGATAACAATAACACATGTCCCACAAGACTACCGCAGGGATGAGAGAATGCGTATTTTTACTTTTGCTTACCTTGAACCTAACCTTTCAGGATATCCTTTCCCTGTCTTTTGTGATGCTGGTATGCTGTTAGTCATGGCGCCCTACTTCTCTCGAAGAGGAACGGATGTCATGTCTACACTGGTCAGAGTACCTCTATTATCCTTGAACACAAGGTACTGGTCCCAATTACCCCATTACCCAAGTAATGCCAATGGGGCCAAACCTACCCCTTTCTTAGGTAATTACTATGCATGCCTCGTGCCAGATGGAAGTTTCCCTCTGTGATAAAAGAGTTCAGGAAGGAAAGGACTATGTAATTCTGGGGCTGCTGGTAGCCATTTCCATGCTCTTTGGAGTCTGCTGGAGAACAGGCTCCCCAGAAGAAAGCAAAGTCAAGAGGTGGAAAGAGATTCTTTTTTTTTTTTTTTTAAAGATTTTATTTATTTATTTGACAGACAGAAATCACAAGTAGACGGAGAGGCAGGCAGAGAGAGAGAGAGGGAAGCAGGCTCCCCGCCGAGCAGAGAGCCCGATGCGGGACTCGATCCCAGGACCCTGAGATCATGACCTGAGCCGAAGGCAGCGGCTTAACCCACTGAGCCACCCAGGCGCCCCAAGGTGGAAAGAGATTCTTAAGGAATCATTTTAAGAACTTATCTGGATTCGGTCACATCTAAAGTCAGATATTCAGAAATCCCCAGCTCAACAAGCCAATAAAACTCCCATTTGATCTTAAACTCCTTTGAGGATTTTGTCTCTTATACCTAACTCAAAGATCATGTCCTAGGTTAGGGAGCTGGCCAGCAGACGGCTCACCTTCGGCACGGCAACTTGAAACATGATGTCCCAGACAGGCTGGGTGGCAGTGCTCATCATGGTCAACAGCAACACCTGCACCTCCGGGTGGCCAGGGGCCCCCGTCTGGGAAAAGTGGAGCAGAATTCGGAATCCATTCCGGTCATACACGATAAGAGGCGGCAGGCTGCCTGGTGGAGAAGGACCCAAGCAAAAGGTTAGCATGACCACGAGGCCACCAACAGCCACGCCTGAAAGATGTGCATGTTATCACCCACTGCTGCCGCTGCTTCTCCAGTCAGCACAGCTCCTGGACTAACCTCCTCGGAACCAAGCTTTCGGTGCTGCCGTGATCCAGCTCTCACTACTCCCAACCTGGACTCCTAGGTCCCCTCAAACTGATCGCTCCCCACCATCCAACCCCCTGAAGCACATCACCAGTTGTTTTGTTTTAAAGATTTTATTTATTTATATGAGATAGAGCGAGAGCAAGAGAGCGAGCGAGAGAGAGGGCACAAGCCACAGAGGGGGTAGGGGGAGGGCAGAGGGAGAAGGAGAAGCAGACTCCCCGCTGAGCAGAGAGTCAGCTCGGAGCTCAATCCCAGGACCCCTGCGATCACATGACCTGAGCTGAAGGCAAACGCTTAACCAACTGAACCACCCAGGCGCCCCAGCATATTACCAGTTTAAAAAAAAAAAAAAGGAACTTTAAGGGAGACAGGATTAGGACTCAAATACTATGAACATTACAGAAAATACACGATCTCATAGAGAATGAAATAAAAGACACCATTAATTCTACGCAGAAATAAAAGTATTGCTAACATTTGGGCCTATTTCCTTCTGGTCTCTCTTCTATGACTACATGCACACACATCTCTCGTATTTAATTTTACAAAACAATAAAGACACATCTCTTCAAGTCAGTAGGTTTAATGACATTCCAATGGGCTAAGGCAAATAGGGTATGGGGGGTGGTGCAAGACTTAACCATTTATGAGAGGGGAAGGGCTACCTGCATCAATAAATACTCGTAAGTACACAACTGAGTGAAGTAGAAAACTAAGCATGCAGAATAGACCTAATGAGAGAATTCTAGAACATCTATTTCAAAATCAGTGGCTGGCTCAGTAAGTGGAAGACAACTACATAATTTGGGAAAAAATTTCTTTTCTTTTTTTTTAAATATTTTTTATTTATTTATTTGACAGGCAGAGATCACAAGGTGGCAGAGAGGCAGGCAGAGAGAGAGGAGGAAGCAGGCACCCTGCTGAGCAGAGAACCCGATGTGGGACTCGATCCCAGGACCCCGAGATCATGACCTGAGCCGAAGGCAGCGGCTTAACCCACTGAGCCACCCAGGCGCCCTGGGAAAAAATTTCTAATGAAGATCCTTCGCTGATGCCAAAAATCACTTACCAAAGTGTACATTCAGTAGTTTAACATTGATACCAACAAAGTGTACATTCAACGGTTTAACACTGAAACTGACAACGATGTAAAAGTCTGCAAACTCCTGAGGTACGGTGGTGAGGGTACAGGGAAAGAGGCGACCTTTGTGAAGGGATCTTGCTAATGCAGATCAGAATTTCAAATGTCTATACCCAGCACTTCTAAGAATATATCCTCATGATATAATCAAGAATGTTTAAACATAGAAGTGTCCAGAGATGTTCGGCATAGCAGTTTTAACAGCAAACAACTAGAAACAAATTATCCTTCAGAAAGGAATTGAATTCAGGCACCCGGGTGTCTCAGTGAAGTGACTTGATTTTAGCTCAGGTCGTAATCTTGGGGTCATGAGATGGAGCCCAGCTCCGTGCTGAGCACAGAGCTTCAGAGTCTCTCTTTCCTTCTCCCTGTGTCCCTCACCACTCAAGCTCATGTGCTCTCACTCCAAAAAAATGTTTTTAATTAAAAAAATTTTAAATGAAGAAAGGAATTGAATAAATGAATGACAATACCATGATTATAGATGTATGGAGACATTTAAAAAGTAAATGTTTCGAAGAATAATTCACAGCATGAAAAAATGCTATGGCTTATAAAAGTAAAGCCGGCTGTAAAACATTCTAAATATACTGCAGTGCCAATTTATTAAAAAAGTATATATATATACACATGACTAAGCAAGAAGACACATTAAGATATTAATAGAACTTCCATCTCTGGGTGACCAGTATAGATGATTTTAATTTTCTGCTCTGTTTTTTCTAAAATTTCTACTTTGAGGGGCAACTAGGTGGCTCAGTCAGTTAAGTGTCCAACTCCTGATTTTGGCTCAGGTCATGATCTTGGGGTCCAGGGGTCAAGACCAGCATCAGGCCCTGTGCTGAGCGTGGGGTCTGCTTGAGATTCTCTCTCCCCCTTTCCCTCTGGCCCTGCTCTTCCCCCCCCCAATGAATAAGATCTTTAAAAATAAAATTTCTACGTTAAATGTGTTTTTTCATTTTTGTACTTTTGTAATAATTTCAGATTTATAAAATGTTACAAAAACACAACTCCCATACACCCTTCACCCAGCTTCCTCAAATGTTTACATTTTTACAAAGATTAACATTATGTAACATGGGACAATGATCAAAACCAGGAAATTAACACTAGACAGGTATTATTTTTAAGGTCAAGAAAGTATCACAAATGGCTCCTACTGCATACTGTTTAATTCCTCTGCCTGGTTCCAGATGCGACATCAGCACACAGAGCCACAGGAGAGCTGTGTGCCCAGAGAAAAGGGCCTGTACTGTACATCCAAGCACCTTGGGTGTCTCCTGCTCCCATGCCGGTATGCCGACCACATGCAGTCACCTTTCCTCCTTCGTAAGGAGGGAACCTCTGCTCTCCTGCACTGAGGAGCCCCCATGGTAGACGGCCACTAGCCAAGTTCTTCCTTTCCACCTAATCCCACCTCTTCAAAGTTATTTCTGCCACACTGGACCGGACATTCCCTTCAATTTCAAATAAGTGAGCATCATGTCTAAAAAGACTCGAGTCCCCTCATTAAAGTCTGCCTGCCAATATCCTTCACCTTTAGTGTCAACCCCAAGCCAGAAAACTTTATGAAAAATAGTAGGTAAGAGACTGTGAAGCCACCTCCTTACCCTCTGCCCCCAGGCAAAATCCCTAGCACTCACCTTCCCCAATTTAAGAGCCACCCCCTACCAGTCCAGAGCAGATAAAGCTGGGTATTTAATAGCAAGGGTGGGGGGTGGTGAAGGTAAAACTGTACTTACTGGGCTTGACAGACTCCAAAGGGACAAACACTTGAGCCAGCGATGTATTCTGGGTGGCTGGGGAAGAAGCCAATGGCCCAGCTTCCCAGGACCAACCTGGAGAGGACTTAGTGCCAGGGGGCACTTCCTTAGGAATGCTCTTCTGTGGAACATAATTCCTACAAATAAACGAAAAAAATATCAAGACTACAAAAATAATACACAATTTCAGGAATCTGATTAGGCTTTCTGAAGAGTTAGGTAATAAAGAGAGAGAAAAAGAAATACATATGTGTGTGTGTATGTGTGTGTGTTTTAAAGAGGTAAGACTTTAGATGGGTAATTTCACCTGTGCCTCCGTTTTCTCATCTGTAAAATGGAAATCATCTAGCATCTACCTCATGAGGTTGTTATTAGAATTAAATGAGAAAATATACGAAAAGAATTGCAGGGACTGTGCAGACCTAAGAACCCAGTAAACTAGAGCTATTATTAAAGGAATGAGGGTTGTAGTTGCGAGGCAGCCTCTGACATGTTGCTCAGATTGTTTCCCATATATGGTATGGGCACTAGGAAGATGATAACACCACTACACAGACCGTGATATTCACATTTCATGATTTTGTCCATTTGGAATGTAAATTGAGAACATTTTTAAGTAGGCTCCACGCCCAGCAAGGAGCCCAACTCAGGGCTCGAACTCATGACCCTGAGATAGAAACCTGAGCGGAGATCAAGAATCAGATGCTTAACGGACTGGGCCACCCAGGCTCTCCAAAGACATTTTCAATACAAACTGAAACTACAGTGCAGAATAACCCACACAGATCAGGAAGATTACCAGCCCCCAGCTGAGTGGTTAGAAGGAGAAAATGAAAAGATGCACCCTCTGAGTGCAAACGAGAACGACGTCCCAGCACGTCTTCCTGTACGCCAGGGCCCTGCGTCTCTACCACAGATAGGGACGTGCTCAGGCTGTCTATGGGAAGGCAAACCACCCCAGCCCTCCAGAGGCAAAGCAGCAGGATCTACGTTCACATATTTAGATTCACACGCTAGAGCACTTCTACCTCTAGGAATCCGCACTGTAACAAAGCTCCAAGTGCCTCTGAACTGAAAGGTATTTAAACACCCACAAGAGGGCAGTGACTAAATATATGAGTATTATGTGCACATGGATCATTAGACCACCAGAATGCGACAAATTTATAGAAACTGACATGCACATGTTTCAAAGATGCGATGTGGAAAAACCACACTGGGGAACCGTTTGTAAATGATGATCCTATGTGTATAAAAAATAAACAACATAACCCATTACACACGGAGAGAAAAGCAAAGGAACATTCGACATTATCTTTAGAGAGTGATAATTGGGCCTTTCTATGTTATCTAGTTCTCTAGTGATCAAATTTTGCTTAACTTCATTGTAAAAAAAAAAAAAAAAAGCCTGTGAACACCAAAACCATCACCGACTGCTGCTACTAGTTAAAGCAACCCCTTTTTGCAGAGGTCCTAACCAAAGCATGTTTTTTTGGTCTGACTTGGGATGGGGAGTCAAAGGAGACAAGGGGAAGCACACACAGAACCTGGGGTAGGAAAGCAGCAGCCTGCCCAGGGAGAGAGGGCTCTGGCTATCTGCAAGCGTGCCCCGTGTTACTGTACACTAACAGGGCCCATCAGCCTGCCCCCCACACGATGAGCAGAAGCACACGCACGGGAGCCCCTCTTCTATGTTCCTTGCCCACGAGACTCACAGAGGCCCTGGACATGGCTGTGGGGAGAGGAGATCCAGCAAGTTCCTTTCCGCAGAAGGGCTCTGAACATCACCACCGGGCAGCATGCTGGCGGGGGGATTCTTCTTTTCCTTACAGCAATTCTGACCAGCAACCTGTCAAAGCAGGAATGCCTAAAGTAAGGCCATGGTATGAATGACCAGGAGCCATGGTGACACCAGGACAAAGGCTGACTGCATTTCCTGGGACAGGGGGAGAAAAAGGGCCAGAAAACACAGGACTCCTGATCTGACATTCAGTAAGCGGGAGCCTGGATACCACTGCAGAGGGTAGGAGTATAAGGAGAGGGAAAAATGTGTCTCTCTGGGGGTTGAAGCCAGACAGTAACAGTAAGGAAGAGGCTCCGGACCTCCAAATCCAGTCGCCACCAGGCTATGCTGTGGCCCCTCCCCCCACCACCCAGGCAGTACTGCCCTCATGAACGCAGGTTTGAGGGACCTCCTTTCCAGCGCCTAGGAAGAGCTTCCTTACCTTGTTGGTAACCGGAGCATCACTGAGTCCTAGAAGGAAGAAACAGAAAGATGCGCACCAGTAACTCTACCTGACAGGAGCTAGAGATTGATACCATGTTCACCCTTTCTAGAACACACAGAAAGCCTGGGAAAAGCAAATTACCCAAAATCATTCTCAAGTCATCCATGGCAAATCTGAGACTAAACGCGATGGGGACCTCCCGGGATGGCAGCGCCCCTTTATTCATTAGGGGATATGTTCTAAGACCCCGGTGGATGTCTGCAAAGGCAGATGGTAGCAATCCCTCCATATACTATGTTTTTCCCCACCCATACATGTCTATGATTAAGTTTACTTTGTAAGTTATACACTGTAACAGATAATAAAAATAATATGCTGCAGTAAGAGTTATGTGAATGTGGTCTCGCTCTCAAAATATATTATACTGTACTCACCCTTTGTCTTCTTGTGGTGGGAGATGATAAAATGCCTACGTGATGAGATGAAGTGACGTGAACGTAGGCATGGGACGCAGCCCTAGGCTACTAGTGACCTTCTGACCAGAGGTCAGAAGGAGGCTCATCGGCTTCCAGACCACGAGTCACTGAAACCACGGACGAGGGGGCTACTGTATACCCAGCTCCCTCTGAAAACAGGCATAGTCTCCCGAAGCGGAACCAGATTACTCGCTCTCCCTGGGAGTCAGGGCCATTCTGGGCCTGCTCCCCGCAAACACCCTCCCTCACCTAAGGCTGCCAGGTCCTGGTGAAGCAAGGACAGTGCCACAGTCCCGGCCTGCTCAGATCCGCTGTCCACCTCCAAGTCAATCAGAGGGCAGCTCTTCGTGCGGCCTGCGGGTTTCTGAAAGACTACACAAGAGTCAGGAAAATAGGTCAGCATGTGAGCACAGTCTCCACTTAATGCCCGCCAGCTTCCCAGAGGCCTCCTCCCAAACAGAAGACATCACACCGCCCCTCAGTGCCCCCCGTGGTGGACAGCCTGCGCCGACATCTGGAACAGGACAGGACGCAGCCAGAGGACTGCCTTCCTACCCCAGCAACTGGTGTCCTCTGCTAGGCATCCAGTCAACCTGGCCAGCAACACAGCGGACGTCTCCGCCTCACAGGCCTTTTGACAACAGCTCATCACAATCACTGGAGTGCTTGATAAAAACACAAACCCCCAGGCCACGCGCTAAGGAGTATTGATACAGAAGCTCCAAGCTGAAGACCTAAGAATCTGCGTTTTAGCCAGTATTCCAGATGATTCTGATGTAGTTAGCCACCAACACACAGATCTTTTTTTGTTTTGGTTTGGTTTTTTGTTTTGTTTTTTTGGTCTCTAGCTCTCCTGAGTAAGCATTCACGAGAAGAGGAATCAAAACCTGGGTGCAAAATACCATGTGCTCCTGTGGAGAGCCAGAGACGGGCTCCAGCCCGCCCACCAGTTGGTGATGGCACATGTGGCAGAGGCTGGCTACATAAAACCAACTCTTGAACGGAAGGGGAAAAAAGGGCAAGGCCTCTCATTTCCACACCACAACCCAGAATATTCTAAGGATCCATTTCTTCTCCAGGATTTGCAGGATGTCCGGGCAGAAGGTAAGAGAGGCTTCTTTGCACATACCTGTGGAGACAGCTAGGTCTCCCACTGAGCTGGTCACTGTGTTCCCAAAGATGACTCGGCCCTCCATCACCTGTTTGTACAGCAGAACTCCCTGGGTGAGGAGGTCATTTGCCTGGAGAATCTCCGCTGAAGGAGGAGGGGAAATTGAGAACACCCCTTCAGTTATCCACCAACAATCTCAGTCTTTTTAAAGTCATTCCAGAAAGCAGCGGCCACACAGCTCTACCAGGTTCAGTATATCTATGCCTCCTGCTGCCAGATCATGTGATCAGAGCCCTAGCAGACCTAGTTATTCAGTCCCTGAACCCCAACACCTCTCGTTCAAGATGCAGGAGAAACCAAATTTCTTCGCCTTCGTTCCCAATACCTTCCAACACAAGGATCAACACTTGAAACACGGCTATTTCAACTAAGAAACTAAAACTTTAATATTTAATTAACTTAAAAACAGTTTTGTCAATGTGAATGTGAATATTAAAGAGTTTTTCAGGGGGCGGCACCTGGGTGGCTCAGTCGGTTAAGCAGCTGCCTTTGGCTCAGGTCATGATCCTGGAGTCCTGGGATTGAGCCCTACGTCATGCTCCTTGCTCAGCAGGGAGTCTGCTTCTCCCCCTGTCTCCCACCACCACCCCTGCTTGTGTTCTCAAATAAATAAAATCTTCAAAAAGATTTTTAAAAAGAGATTTTTTTGGTACTTTATTCACTTATTGGAAAGCTTTTAAGTGTGTAGGGAACAAACATGAATGTATGTTTTTACCTGTAATATCATAAAATCTAAATATAGATCAAGTACTTCTGATGAAAACTTGGCATCCAAATTAAAATGTCATCTAAATATAAAATACACACTGGATTCCAAAAACTTCATAAGATTTTGTGAAACTGGCTTCTGCCTATTTTCTTAACTGTGGACATAAGCTACAACATGGTGGTATATTCACCCAGCAAAATGTTTTAGTTGGCACAGGCAAGTTGCTTAAAAATTTGATTGTTTTTGAGCTTACTGCAATCAGAGAAAATGATGGGTTCAGACCATAATCATGAAGAGATCATCAGAAACCAGGGGCCTCTTGACCACTACCCACGAAGTGTTCTTGCTTCCCCAATCCCTGTTCTAAATGATCCTGAATCCGATCAAGCCCCCGATCCAATTTGTAAGAAATATCAGCAATTTGTAAGAAGGGTCAGATATGGAAAAACATTAAATACCATGGGGCATGCCATCAGAACACTGAGGCCTAGAGAAACTTTGTAGGCCAAAGGGCATGTTTTTCCAGTCAAAACCAAAAGACAACTGACAGAATGGGAGAAGATATTTGCAAATGACATATCAGATAAAGGGCTAGTATCCAAAATCTATAAAGAACTTATCAAACTCAACACCCAAACAAATAATATACGAATCAAGAAATGGGCAAAAGACATGAACAGACATTTCTGCAAAGACGACATCCAAATGGCCAACAGTGAAAAACATGAAAAAGTGCTCAACATCACTTGGCATCAGGGAAATACAAATCAAAACCACAGTTAGACACCACCTCACACCAGTCAGAATGGCTAAAATTAACTAGTCAGGAAACGACAGATGCTGGCGAGGATGAGGAAAAAGGCGAGCCCTCCTGCATTACTGGTGGGAATGCAAGCTGATGCAGCCACTCTGGAGAACAGTGTGGAGGTTGCTCAAAAAGCTGAAAATAGAGCTACCCTAAGACCCAGCAATCGCACAGCTGGGTATTTACGCTGAAGATACAAATGTAGCGATCTGAAGGGGCATGTGCTCCTGAATGTTTATAGCAACAATGTCACAATAGCCAAACTATGGAAAGGACCTAGATGTTCATTAACAGATGACTGGATAAAGACGTGGTGTGTGTACACACACACACACACACACACACACACACACACACAGGAATACCATGCACCCATCCAAAAGAAAAACAAAACAAACAACCACGAAATCTTGCCATTTGCAATGATGTGGATGGAACTAGAGGGTATTATGGTAAGTGAAGTAAGTCAATCAGAGAAAGACAATTATCACATGATCTCTCTGATAGGAGGAATTTGAGAGGGAGGGAAAAATGAACTAGATGAGACCGGGGAGGGAGACAAACCATAAGAGACTCTTAGTCTCACAAAACAAACTGAGGGTTGCTGGAGGGGAGGGCAGTGAGAAGGAAGGGGTAGCTGGGTGATGGACACCGAGGAGGGTATGTGCTAGGGTGTGCTAGGGGGCATGCTTTTCATCTAATAACAAAGAAAAAGAACAGAGGGGCTATCCATTAAAAAAGGGCTTACAAAATAGCATTGTAAAGTATGGCTTTTCTGAGTGATTCAGGAGGAGGCGGGAGGGTTAGCACGAAATGTTTCGAGAGAAATGCCCAGGGAAATCTTAACACTATTGGATTACCTTAAAACATGTGGAATTTGCTTCAGAGAGAATGAGCGATGGGGGTAGAGCAGTACATATGCAACAAGAGGAAAAAAGATGGGTCATGTGCCAGCTGGTGGCTGTTACCCACAGGTGAAGGGCACACAGGGTTTATCCCACTATTTCCCTGCACATGTCCTGAAATTTTCCGTAACATAAAGTCTAAAATATTTTAATCCGCGTCCACAGGTACGAACATTCTCCACAGTCCCTACCACCCCCTCCGTTCCTCCTCAGCCTCATTTAGGTTGGTGACCCAGCCCCTGCGGCACTCAGGCTGGGGAGACCTTCGAGATGCAGCAGCTCCTCAGACTTCCGTTAATCTTCCTTCTAGCATCTCCCTTGCGCCCAACCTTCACCGCACATTCCCACCCTCTCTACGCTCTCGGACCTGCCGATGACCGCTCGCTCAGGCCTCGAGCATCCTGGAAATCAGTTCGAAGCCAACACGGGGCACGCCCTTCGGAAGCCCAGCCGCCATCGAACTAAAGCCCTTCTGTCTGGTCTCTGACACCACCGCAGCCCAGCAGGAAGGGGCACGTGCGTCCTGCCCTCCGCGGTCCCGGCTGCGCCCAGAGGAGGAGGACCGCCTTACCCAGCGCGTCGTCGTCGTCCGTGGTCTCACTCGCCAGCCGGAACAGCGTGGGCCGCAGCTTCTCACAGCGCTCATACACGACCTGAGGAAACAGCCTGGTTTCACAGCAAGGCCCCAGACGCCTCCAATAAGCATACAGCAGAGTCTAGGGCTTCTGGAATTCTCCTTAGTCCGTCCTAAATGCGGACTGCAGGTTTGAAATGACATGGCTGCTACAGTGTCAGAGACAGTTTGGGCTATAGTTATCTGAACTTTTAAAATAGTTAAAAAGATGACAGAAGCCTGTAAGAGTCTACCTTCTGAGCATGTACGATATTAGCGCTTCTCCAAGCTCCTTTCCTTGCCTCCTAGAAGAGCTTTAATAATGGGGTAGCCCCACACAGAACTCTGAAGAGATTCCTCTGCTTTAAAACTAGCATCCAGAGGGCACCTGGGTGGCTCAGTCATTAAACGTCTGCCTCTGGCTCAGGTCATGATCCCGGGGTCCTGAGATCAAGCTCCACATCAGGCTCCCTGCTTCTCCCTCTCCCAGTCCCCCTGCTTGTGTTCCCTGCCTCACTGTGTCTCTGTCACATAAATAAAATCTTTTTAAAAAAAATAATAAAACTAACATCCAAACTCCCCATCCAACTGTTGTCTGATGCCAGTCTTCCTTTTCCAAAAACACTCCCTGATTTCCACTGCAGGTTCTCCCAGGACTAAACCTCAGTCCGCACCAATAACACCTGGGAAGTCTCACTCTCCTGATCGCAGGGAAGTGCTCTGGACAGCGGCACCCTCCACATGCTCGGTGTTGAGGAGGACGCTGGCTTCTGTGCATGTTAGACTTCCTTGCAAAGGAACCCAACTAACTTAGCACCGCAGTCCTCCCTGATGGGTAGTGCTCCCCGCCCGCTCCCCCAGGGCTGGTGAAATGACCTCTCTGCTAGGGGAGTCCGGGAGAGGTGTAACCGTCCCTGAGAAGAACACGCTGACCACCATGCTTAAACATGTACTAGCAGCAGTATCCTCCTCTGGGGGAGAGGACAATACACGATACACGTTCTCGAAGCCAAGTAGCCGGGGATGCCCGGCGCCCACTCAGGGTGGATGGTGGCCTGCATCTTTTTTCTGTTACCTCCCCTTCTCCAGAGATTGCCTGCAGTTCATTAGATGATGATAATTAGATGATCCTATACTGCTTGCTCAGGCGCATCCTGCTTATCTACAATCTCCTTCCAGTCCTTTGTTGATTGCTACCTTTACCTAACAAATACTAGACTGACGGGTCGTTCGGGAAGACAGTCTTCTCAACGGCTGGCCCCTGCTCCCTTTGTCTTGAAGCTGATTTGTTCATGCCTCATTCTTGTCCCCTGCACCGTCGGGAAGTGGCAGGAGGAAGCAGGAAGGACCCCCCTTTCCTGCCACTTTGCTCTTGAGAGCGCCCTGCCTGTACGCAAGCGCACATCCGGCTCCACTGCCACCAGCCCTACGTTTTAGAGAAGGAAGCCCCTTGTGGGGAGAGCAGCGGTGAGCCAGTGCTATCTGAGCAGTAGGTAAACCTGCCTGATTCGGCTTCAGTATTGGGAAGCCACTTGCTAATATTTACGTGCGGTTTTCCCCAAAGATGGCTCTGCCCATTACAAGGAAGAAGTTTTGTTTCACGCCACGTCTCTCCTGTCTCCTAGCTCGTTACCATCTTGGGTGGGGAAAGCTGTGCTATTTAGAGGCCCAGCAGGCCAGCCTTGCTGATGGACTCTGGCACAAACTCACCACAGGGAGCTGGCTTTGGAGCATCTGCCTGGCCCAAGCCCAGTAACCCTTCTGAGTACTGTCCCCACCCCCCCGGACGCAGAGGCCAGCATGATCTTCTCTGCAACTCTACCCAGTTCTGGCTATAGCTGACTGACCTGGGGTAGGTACGGGAGCCTTGCTGGACAAACAGATTGTTCTCTCAGGAATCTGGGCTTAGGAAAGCTACTAGTTTGTTTCTGCTAACTCTGTGAAATGGAAGGACAGGGAAACTAAGGGGCTCCGTGAAAGCCATCTTTCCTGTGCAGAGAAGCACAAAAAGCTGGAAGCAGACAGAGAAGACAAATGTAGCTGGCGGAAGGAGGAAGAAGAGCAGAGCTGCAAGGACAGGCTTCGAGCGGCTGCCTCGGACAGCACTCCGCTCCCGCCGCCATCTGTCTGCACGGGCGGTGGTGGCGCGGCTAGGACACCGACAGCCCCAGGGACAAAAGACAACACACAGATCAAACTCCCAGATTAAAGGAGAAAGTCCGACACAGGACTGGTATCCAGGATATATAAAGAACCCTTAACCACTCAAAAGAGACAACCCAATTAAAAACTGGGCAAAGGATCTTCAGCAAGAGGTTATACAAGCGGCCAAGAGACCTAGGAAAGAAAGCTCAGCTTACGTCACCAAGGAAATACATTTGAAAACCACAGTGAGATCCCACTTTACACCCACCAGGAGAGCTATTACCAAAAGACAGGCAGAAAAAAGTGCTGGCAGGATCCGGAAAACTGCGCCCTCTCATCTTGCTGGTGGGCCTGTAACTGGCACCGTGGTTTGGCACATGGCTTGGCTCAGACACTGAGACAGACCCACTAGATGATCTGGCAACTCCAGCTGCAGACACAGATGCGTACTGAAGAAAATCAAAAGCTTACACTGCACACACAGAAAACTGGTAACAGATGTTCACAACATCATTCATAATAGCCGAAGTGGAAGCCCAAATGCCCAACTGATGGAACCGACAAACAAAACGTGAGCCAGCCATGCGGCGGAAGGTTACTCGGCCAGAAAAAGGAATGAAGTTTTAATACACACTAGGAGGTGGAGAAATCTTCCAGACGTTAAGTGAAAGCAGCCAGACTCAAGGCATGGTGTAGGATTCAATTTATACAAAATGTCCAAGGAGGAAGATCTACAGACACAGACCATGGATCAGTGGTTGCCAGGAGCCGCTGAGGTGGGGGGTGGGGGATGGGGGGCTGAGGGGAGTGGTGCAGATGTGTGCTAATGGGCCCAGGACTTCTTTTAGGGCTGATTAAATTCTTCTAGCCAGTGCTAATGGCTACTCTTAGGATAAGTAAATTCACACTGAAGGTGTTTTAAAAAAAAAAAAGATGGAGGAGCCCCTGGGTGGCTCAGTGGGTTAAAAAGCTTCTGCCTTCGGCTCAGGTCATGATCCCAGGGTCCTGGGATTGAGAATCCTGTACACAACTATACAACTGTTCACAGCAGTTTAATTCACAATCACCCAAAGCTGGAAACAACCCATTATCTATCAAAAGACGGACATATTGTAATACACACAACAGAATACCAGTCAACAATAAATAGCAAACTACTGATACACACGCCATGAATGGATCTCCATTATGCCAAGAGGGAGAAGCTAGAGAGAGAAGCCAGAAAGATAAGAAGAGGAAGAAGGAAAGAAAACTCTTGTTCCTTTCATACAAGTCTAGGAAGTATAAGCTAATCAGATCACGCAACGAGGCAGTGGTTGCTTGGAGGACGTGAAGACACACAAGGAGGGGAGGGCTAACCCGGGGGATGCGGAGATTCTGGGGGGCAAAGGACATGTTTACTATCTTGATTGTGATGATGGCTTCATGGACACACACACGTCAAAACACATCGAATCCGCTTGAGATACGTGCAATTTCTAATGTGTCACTTACACTCAATTCTACTTGAACTGATTTTGTCAAACCGGTACCTGCAAGGCCTCCTGGTCGGGCGGGGCCTGGCCGGGCCGGCGGTACACGCTCAGCATTTCCTGCAGCACCTTCACGTGGTTCCGTACCTCCTCCACAGCGCTGACTCTCTTCGACACTTTCTCAGTTTTCTCTTGCTCCTGTTAGAAGACAGGGGACGGAGGTGAGGAGCAAAGGCCTGGGTAACGCATGAGCGAGGGACGGGAAAGAGGCACTCAGCTGGGAAGCTCAGGGAAGTCACTAGAACACCAAGTGGGTGGGAGTGTCCGCTCAGTGGCGAAGAAAACGCGGAGCCCAGAATTCCTGCAAAAGGCAATGCAGTCCAGGGACCAGATGGCCAAACTGGACTCTGTCACTGGGACAGACATTGGGGTCTATGACATGCTTGGGGCTCTCGCACAGAAGTACTTGGAAAGTGCACAGCAGGATTTCTGCTTCCCCTCACCATCCTGCTGTTCCCCTCAGGGAGCCCGCGGCTGTGTCCCCCTTCTGGGCCCAGAGGACACCATTCTCCTCGGCCAACTGTACACCCACTCCCTCCAGCGCACACACAGCGGTGTCAAATGCTGCTTCTGCAGAGCCCCGTGGAAAAACGCCCACCTCCTTGACCAAGTTCTTGATCAACCTGTTTGCAGCCTGAAGATCCTCCGGGTGGTTGCTCTTCAGAAGCCTCGTCAGAAGCTGCAGGGTGAACAAGAGGCGGTGAGACGCCGTCCCCCCGGTGTCAGAGGGCCCAGAGCAGCAGCCGCAGCAACAGAATGCGGACTTCCCACAAGTTCTCTTACCAAGTCCTCACAGTGAGGCCATGGAGGTATTCGGACTCCCCCCACAGACCCCTGGGTTTCGACAGGGTAGGCAGGTGGAAGAAACAGCCCCCAGGAGACATCTGGCAAAGACTGGAGACCTTTCTGATTGTCACAACTGGAGTGCTACTGGCATCCAGCGGGTAGAGGCCGGAATACTGTAGACTCCCTACTCTCAACAGGACAGCCCCCAGCAGGAAAATTATCTGGCCCAAAATGTCACTAATGCTGAGCTTGTCCTGGGCCAGGCACCCTCTGATACACCTCGGTCATCTACCAGAATGCCATGCCCGTGGGAGTCACTCAGTCTGCACTGATGGAGTAAAGGCTCTAGGGAAGCCCAGAGCATCTCGTAGCTTGCCCCAGGGACACAGGATTCTCTGTCTCCGAAGGCCGTGCCATCCCTCCTCTTCCTACCCTCTGCCTCTGAAAGGCACCGGCAGGAGAGGAACCAGAGGGAAAGACAGCCCAGAACCTAACATAATCCAGCTTGTTCTGACCCCATGGCCCCTGAACCTCCAGGTCCAAGGGAGGGTGCAGCTCAGGGGTGCAGTTAGAGGCAGAGGGTCCCCAAGCCTTTGTCTCTCCACTGCCTGGAGCTTCCCTGGTCCTCATTTCCCAGACCCTGTGAGTGACCAAGATTGGTAATGTCCCAACACACGGCCACCACCAGTGCTCAAGGGCCCTCTCCCCACGCAGAGGCACTCTAAAGCTATCCCCAGTTCCTCATCCCTCTCCTTCCTGATGTCTGAGGAGCAACAATTACTGGAGATGGTAGCAGAAGGAAGATGGGTAGGATCAGGCTTACTGGCATTGAAGAAAAAATGTGAGCGAACACACAGCCAGTTCTTTCCAGCATCTTCCCCCAATACCACACATACACTGAATACAACCACCCACCCACCTGGCCCACTTGGGTTATCCTTTTGTACCTTCCTTCCCTCAGGAATGCTCGTACAGGTAAGGCAGAGGGTACATTAACATGGCATTTACTATTTGGCCCATCCATAGAGAAAACATCCAGACCTTATGCTACCACTCTAAGAGCCTGCTCCAGAGAGAACTCACTAACCCACCTCCTCACATACCCCCCCAACTTTGGTTCAGGGATCAGAGCACATCTCAGGGGATATTTCAGGAAAATCCCTAAAAGAAGGGGTCTGCTGCCACCAAGGTCAGAGAGGGGCTCCTTACCTTGGACTTTTCTTCATCGGCATCGAAGATAGAGCTCTTGGGCCAGGGAGAAGGTGGAGGCAAAATTTTATCCACTGGTAGTTTAGGGTCTTGCTTTACGATTCCTAGAAGTTAAAATATGGTTATGGGTACCCATTGATCTCAGTAGGAAGCAGCATCAAGTCCAGAAACTCCTAGTTTCTGATGTCCCTGTCTTGTGCTGGTTCCTTGAAGTCAGCTGAGGGAGGATGCAGAGGCTCGGTCATACCCTGAGTCTGTCCCTTTAAGGTCATCGACAGTGTGTTCCCAGTGGGACATAAGAAACTAGGAGTTTCTTACCAGCTCCAGACCCTACGGTTAGTGGGACACGGGCCTGACGCTATAAGAACACTGATCATTACATGCAGGTACATAACCTCCCAGGGCCCAGAAATTACTGTAGAAGCCACGACCCCTGACCCTCTCAACAACAGTGAGTACATGTGATGGAGAAAAACAGTCCATCCTGAATCCAGGTTCCTTTTTTTTTTTTTAAGATTTAATTTTTTATTTGACAGAGAGAGACAGCAAGAGAGGAAGCAAAAGCAGGCAAAGGAACAGGGAGTAGCAGGCCTCCCGCAGGGAGCCCAATGTGGGGCTCAATCCCAGGACCCTGGTCATGACCTGAGCTGAAGACGGACGCTTAACAACTGAGCCACCCAGGTGCCCCATCCAGGTTCCCTCTTCTACAAGGCTCTGTGGACTCCCAACTTCTGCTCAGGACACAGAGAGGTACAAACTGCGTGACTCTACCTCCAACGACACAGCACTGGACAACCTACAGATCGACCACTTTTCCTAAATCCATCACGGCGGAAAACACAGGGCCAGGAACGACCTGAAATCTAAGGGAAGGCAGGGCCTCCGAGGAAAGACGGAAGGCAACACCAAGGCGAAAAATTCAGATAAAGTTGTTTCTCAATTGTTTACAGGCTGGAGTGAGCAGGTGAGAGAGCACAGAACCTCTGAGGCCCACACCGGCGCAGGAGCAACAGGCTCTTCACGAGGCCTCACCAGGCCCTCATGCAAAGACACGGCCAAGGCCTGCGGTCCCACTTCCGTCCTCTCTCCTCCAGAACAAGCACCTTCAAGTGCTGGAAAAGGACAACAAACCCTGCATTCCTCAGCTGTGGGAACAGACTGCAGCTTCCAAACAGAAAGGAAAGCCTTCTGGCCCTGGGGGAGGGGCAGGATCACGAACAGGTGCTACCGAGACCTGGAGAAACAGCTCGGTTAAGCATCTGCCTTTAGCTGAGGTCATGATCCCAGTGTCCTGGGATCGAGCCCCACACTTCTCCCTCTCCCTGTCCCATCCACCCATGCTCTCTCTCAAATAAGTGAATCAAGTTTTTTAAAAAATTAAACAATCTTTAGTGCACCTGGGTGGCTCAGTGGGTTAAGCCTCTGCCTTCAGCTCAGGTCATGATCTCAGGGTCCTGGGATGGAGCCCCACATTGGGCTCTCTGCTCAGCAGGGAGCCTGCTTCCCCCTCTCTCTGCCTGCCTCTCTGCCTACTTGTGATCTCTCTGCCAAATAAATAAATAAAATTAAAAAATAAAATAAAATATGGGAGCCTGGGTGGCTCAGTGGGTTAAGCCGCTGCCTTCGGCTCAGGTCATGATCTCAGAGTCCTGGGATCGAGTCCCGCATCGGGTTCTCTGCTGAGCAGAGAGCCTGCTTCCCTTTCTCTCTCTCTCTGGCTGCCTCTCCGTCTACTTGTGATTTCTCTCTGTCAAATTAATAAAAAATAAAAAAAATAAAATAAAATAAAATAAAATAAATAAAAATAAAATAAAATAAAATAAAACAATTTTTAAAAAAATCATTTGTCTCAGACTCTACTGTCCTACGCAAGATGCCCAGCTTTCACCGAGAAAACCACAAAGCACACAAAAAAACAGAACGACTGTGACGAGAAAATGCAATGTAAGACATGGAGTCTGACCCTGTTTCTTCAGCATCTGGTAAGCATCTCGGATCTTGACATCCTCTGGAAACCAGACAGTCCAACTGAAGAGTATTTCGATGACTCTTCCTTTAACCTTTTCTGTGGTCCAGGACCCCAGGTACTGAAAATAAAAAGGAAAGAATTATAGAGCTGAAAAGGACTTAGCCAGCACACGCTACCACGGCAGAGATGGCCGCTGAGGTCCAGGGAAGCGAGCTGCCCCAGGCTGGTGGAGAAGGGCAGCAAGAGAGACCAAACTGCCTGGTGCCCAGCCCCAGGGTGCCTTCTGTATTTCCAGGAGTCAACCTCTGTAACTGCTCAAGTGAAGCCCACCGTATACTGGGCTAGGTTAGAGCCACAGGGGACACTCAGTTTTTGAATGAGGCAAGATCAGTAAAATGTATTTGGTCTTTACCTCTAGTTCCCAGCACAGTTTCAAAAACCCCTGGAATATCCTAAGTTTTAGGAATAGCTTTTATTATTCACCAGGAGCTCCCTTGGACCACATGTGAGTTTACATTCACCATTCATGGTGGGCACTTGGTTTCAAGGGAAAGACTGGCCACTTCAGAAAAACCCACCACACAACAACAGGGTCGGAACTTTCAGCCCAACTCCCAGGAGGGGTGGGGGCTGGAGACGGAATTCAAGCCTAGCTAATGGGTTTTTTTTTTAAGATTTTATTTATTTATTTATTTCAGAGAGAGAGAGAGAGAGAGAGAGAGAGACAGAGTGAGAGAGCATGAAAGGGGAGGTCAGTGGGAGAAGCAGACTCCCCATGGAGCTGGGAGCCTGATGTGGAATTTGATCCCAGGACTCCGGGATCATGACCTGAACCAAGGACAGTCGCTTAACCAACTGAGCCACTGAGGCGCCCAAGCCTAGCTCATGATTTAATCAAAATGCCTACATAACTTCCGACAAAAACTCTCCAGCAAGGAGCGTTGGGGAGCCTCCTGATTAGAACACATGGAGTTCTGGAGGGTGGTACGGGGACTCTGCTCCCCATTCTCCCCAAAACTTTGGTCCACGGATCTCTTGCACTTACATCCTTTATAGCAAAAGGATAATAGTGAGTATTGTGCTTTCCTATCTTTTGTGAGTCTTTCCAGTGGATTATGAAACTATGGAGGGAGTCATGGGAACCCCTGAATTTGTAGTTGGTCAGAGGGCAGGAAGTAACCTGAGGACACCTGAGACCCCTTGCTGGTATGTGATGGAGGCAGGTCTAGGTAGGACCGAGCCCTTTGTGGGTAGGGTCTATGATAACTCTGGGTAGTTAGTGGCAGAACTGAAATGAACTGAACTATAGGACCTACAGCTGATATCAGAGAATTACTGCGAAGTAGCCAAGAAGGGCTCCATCCGAGGACGGTGTTGCTGCCACAGGGGCTAGGAGAAGAGATGCAGAGAGCAGGCCAGAAGGGACATAAAACTGAAAGTCACACCTGCTATCTCTTGCCATCACCACCAGAAAACCTGTCCTCAAGCTTGAAGTTCCTCACCCTTCTAGATCAGCCACCCCAAGGCCATCTTTAAAGGGAGAACATGACAATGTTGACAACCAAAGGCAGGACTCAGCTCACGAACATGACCAGCATCCTAGACCTTGGAGAGTGTTGGGGAAGGCCATCGAGAAAGATGTGACTGCCGGCTGACCTGTGAGCAGACTTGGGCAAACTAAGGTTTCTCACCCTTTCTGCTGTCCTTGGAATGTGGACACAGCCGTGAAATAGTGATGTGGTGTGGGGAACACCTACACAGTACCTGTCACCGAACTCCCTTAAGTCCTCTGTATCACTGAAGATGTGGCAGGGGTGGAGTCCTGCCACCACCCAGGACAAGTGTCAAGTTCAATTCCAGATCACACTTGAGAAGCTCCCGAGGTTACAAACCAACAAGAGGAAAGCTGTCACACGCAGATGGCCATCCCCTCTGTTCTGTCGCAAACCAGAGATCAGCCGACAGGCTCTGTTGTGAGCAGGCCTAGCTCTGGACCAAGAAGGGGCACAAGAAGGTCTGGAGGCTGGGGTAGGTACAGCGCGGCAAGTAAGTGCAGTCCAGCCAAGCCCAGGCTGCTCACCTTCGGGGACAACACTTTGATCAGCTCATTCAGGAAGCGGAATTTGGCCACCTCGTTGTGGAACTTCTCCCCACAGTGGTTCACACACATCTCCAGCACCTGCACGGACACAGGAGCCCCATGAGGAAAGGGAAAACCACTGGCTTCAGGGCTCATCTCACAGCCAATGAATGTCTGCTGGAATCATGGCTAGTGTTTCCTCAAGAGGACAAAGACACTGAAGTTTGAGGAAGGGTGACATTTTCAGATGAAGAAAAAATGCTACCTGCCTGTATGATCTGGCTATAAACGCCAGGTCTGTGCCCAGGAGAAAGCTCAGAGACCACCCCGCCTTTTAAGGAGACCACGGGGGCAGGAGACACTGGCTAGAGAATCCCGCCCTGCTCAGAGGCAGACGCCTGATCTGTAGCGCACAAGGACTATTACGCCAGAGGCTACTGGCTGGCACTCAAGTGGCAAGACGGGCCTGCACGCATCTTCTTTGGTCCACACTCTTGTTTAACATTTACAATTAGTCACAGACATTGATAAATTCTGATTTCTCCTGGAAAGCTAAGTTTTAGCAACACTGGGCCCAAGTGGCTGGGCCACAGCTGCCCTCTGCACACCAGCCTCGCACTCTCCGGGGTTTCCCTCCTCACCCAGCAGCTCACTAATTCGTGTGAGCGGTCAGGCCCCGCTACGTGTGGCGCCTGAACCCGCCAGCCCTGGTCTCTGGAAGATGAAGGGAAAGAAAGCCTTCTCTTCCCCCAAAGGAGGCTCAATGCTGCTTTCTCGAAACAGACCTAGGATGGGGCCACCCGAGTGCAGAACTCGCTATTGGACACTCTCTGGCACGTGCAACAGGCCTGGGGTCCAGCGCTCTCTAGCTGCACAGGAGGAAAACTTAAGCGCAGGGCCAAGCCAAACTCACCGTTAAGGCATAAAGAGCTTCTTTCTCTTGCGGAGACTGGATCTTGTGGGCTAGGAGCCAAGGCGCGTGGGTTGGGCTAAGGGAAAACAGAGAGACCTGGGATGTGGGTGGAGAGGAAGAAACCAACTGGTATGGCTCAGTACACTCTGTCACGTTGCCTCTTCCAGAAGCACGGGTCCCAAAGCAGAGGTGGAGTGACAGGCCCAGAGCCCACACACCTGCCTCTGAAGGAGGCCCACCCACCCCTGCTGCAGCTAGACTACCTGCCATCCCCCTCCCCGCAGCCAACCCACGCCGACAACCTCAAGCTGTATGCTCAGGGCCAGACCTGTGTGTAACAAGGTCGTGAGCGGCAGACCCTGTTAGATGACAAACACTCAGTACACACTGCAGTAGAAAGTGTGATCAAACTTTTCACTGAGTTCGAGATGCTGACTACACAGCAACATGTAGATTAAACATGCGGATGGCTGGCATGATTCCTTAGCTCCTATCTAGATGCTTTGGAAACAGAAATAATATTAAAAACAAAATAAAAACAAAACCCAGAAACCCACAAAGTCTCACCTTTTTCCTACATTTTCTTAAGAAAGAGGACACTTAAATAACGGAGAACACACTGATGTCTTTTGCATTGTCACATAACCTAGCCACATTTTATCCCTAACATTCAGGGGTCTCCTCAGCATTAGTTACTTAGAACACTCCATTTTTTCCCCCATTTGCTATCTCCAGGAAAATAATGTTCTCAGATCATGGAGGAAAAAAAAAAAAAAAGGAAAGAAAGCCTCACTTTCTTTCTCTTAGGTCAAACAGACCCAAGAGACTGAAGCATGTACTTTGTCTGAGGTATCCTGAGTCAAGTGCATGTGTGTGAAGGTCACCTTACCCATTGGGATCGGTGTTCACCTGGTCACAGAAATTCTGGATAGCGGACCAATCCTGTTCTGACACGCTTGGGTCTGTAGCTTTATCTGTCAAGGAAATAAAAATAAAGAATGAAAAAAAATATACACCCGCCCCTCCACAAATAAAGTGGTAGCCAAGAACGGTTCTAGCACACCTCCAGGGGATCAGACCCAGCAAGCAGACAGCTGAAACGGACAGGACCGTGGCTATGCTATTGGCCACCATCAGGCACAGTTTCTGGCACAAGATATGGCCTCAGTGAAGATTGGCTAGCTGAACAAGCAAGCTTTTGCCATGCAACAAACTCCCCTTCCGTGCAGCGGTTGGCCTACATGAGCCTCCCTCATGCCCCGTCGGGACTCCCCACTTTGGCCCTGCAATGAAGATGAGTGAGGGCCAGCATCCAGGAAGCTACCCCCCTTTTTCTGAGAGAGAGAGTCAGAGGGAGAAGGAGAAGCAGACTCCCATTGAGGAGGGAGCCCAATATGCGGCTTGATGCCATGACCCTGGGATCACGACCTGAGCCAACAGCAGCCGCTTAACCAACTGAGCCACGCAGGCGCCCTGCGGGAGGCTCCTTCTAACTTTCTCAGCCATGTGATGGTAAGGTCAGAATACACCACAAGGCTCTAGGTGGCTCCACTTGGTCATCTCATCCCCTCCTCAAAAACAACACCCCTATGTCTAACCCTCAGCTTACTGAGATCCTCTCTGACCGGCTCATGTCCGAAGCTTCGCCATGCGTCAGCGACTTGTGCACTCTAAAAAAAGGACCTCCTTGTGTTCACTTCTCAAAATGCTGTTCCCTTCTGGAAACCTGGACATTCCCAGGGACCCCCGGACCCAATCACACTACGATCCCCCAATGAAATGTGAGGACACTACGCACTGAGAGGCCGGCGGCACAGCCAGAGATCCCTGCAGAAGGGGGATGAGAAGAAGCCTAAGGTAAGACCGAGCTCTGCTGAGGGGAGGGGTCATCGCTCACCTGCCTGGTGCTGGATGACAGCAGCTTCTCCTGCCCTCCCAACACTGCTGCCTAGAATTCCTGTCCAGCCGTCCAAGACGGGTATCCATTCCACACATCCTGCCCCAGATTAAACCAGGCTCTGCTCTTGCACAAAGGAGCTGCTGGAAGGCCTCTGTCCTATGCTTTCCTAACCACCCCCACTCCTTGCTGCCCACCTCCTGGGGGGCTACCCATCCCTCCAGTGAAAGACCTCCCTGAGGGCTCCTGAGAGAGAAGCTCTTCCAAGCTCTGCAACTGGCTGATTCTAGGGTCCTGTTTCTGCTATTATTCCTTAGGCCTAAACATTCACTCCTCTTGTCTCCTTGTAAAATCCCATCCATTTTAAGGCCCATCTGAATTTCCACCTTCTGGCCAGACCTCCTCCAGGCTGCTCCAGACCCTGTGATTCTCCTCCCGAGCCGGATTACAGAAGAGTCCAAGGTCAAGCAGAGTTTAACCTTTCCTGACTGCAGCCACACTTCTGTCATGTGGAAGTCATGTGTCTCCCTAGCTCAACTGTGAGAATTCAAAAAGCCAACTCCGTGGGGCGCCTGGGTGGCTCAGTGGGTTAAAGCCTCTGCCTTCAGCCCAGGTCATGATCTCAGGGTCCTGGGATCGAGCCCCGCATCGGGCTCTCTGATCAGCGGGGAGCCTGCTTCCCTTCCTCTCTCTCTGCCTGCCTCTCTGCCTGCTTGTGATCTCTCTCTGTCAAATGAATAAATGAAATCTTTAAAAAAAAAGAAGCCAACTCCATTCTAAGTGAAAAAAGACAGCAGGGGGGGACAAAGGCGCCATGCTGCCATGGTCTGCATTCCCTCACCTGTTCCTCCTCAAAGCGCTTTCCTACGCTGGACCGCAAACCCCAGCCATCCTGTGAGCCCCAATTCAAATGCCACTTCTTCAAAAAGACTTCCTCAATCTGTCTCTCACCCCTGCAAAACAGAAGCCTCTCTTCCTTCTCAGAAGGCCCACATTTTACCTGCCCCCCCCTTTTTATTTTTTTTTTATTTTTTTTTTTTTAAAGATTTTATTTATTTATTTGACAGAGAGAAATCACAAGTAGATGGAGAGGCAGGCAGAGAGAGAGAGAGAGAGAGAGGGAAGCAGGCTCCCTGCCGAGCAGAGAGCCCGATGCGGGACTCGATCCCAGGACTCTGAGATCACGACCTAAGCCGAAGGCAGCGGCCCAACCCACTGAGCCACCCAGGCGCCCCTACCTGCCCCCCCCTTTTTAAAAGATTTTATTTATTTATTTGACAGAGAGAGAGATCACAAGTAGGCAGAGAGGCAGGCAGAGAGAGAGGAGGAAGCAGGCTCCCCGCCGAGCAGAGAGCCCCTACCTGCCCCCTTTCGATGGAGACTTCTGGCTCCAGTCCTACTAGCTTCATGTCCTTGGGCTCTCAGAGCCTTCCCTCTACTTTAAAGGAAAACAGCACCTTCCTCACAGGACACTCCTGAGTTTGTAAGACAGTGTCTAAAGGGCCTGGTATGGTAGCAAATATTAAAGTAATCAATAAGAGGGGCGCCTGGGTGGCTCAGTGGTTAAGCCACTGCCTTCGGCTCAGGTCATGATCTCGGGGTCCCCTGGGATCCAGCCCCGCATCTGGCTCTCTGCTCGGCGGGGAGCCTGCTTCCTCCTCTCTCTCTGAAGTAATCAATAAAGGACAGCTAATCTTATTGTTCATTATAAGGCAAAGTCTCTGCCTTTTACTTTAAAAACACACATATTTGTGACTTATTGCACCTAAAGGGAATAAAACTCTGGAAGGCAGAAGCCATGTGTTCTTTGCAGTGCTTAGTACAATGCCTTCCTCAAAGGCACAAAATAATTACTCATGAAATAAATTATTTAAAGCAGTGATTCTCGGGCGCCTGGGTGGCTCAGTGGGTTAAGCCGCTGCCTTCGGCTCAGGTCATGATCTCAAAGTCCTGGGATCGAGTCCAGCATCGGGCTCTCTGCTCAGTGGAGAGCCTGCTTCCCTCTCTCTCTCTCTGCCTGCCTCTCCATCTACTTGTGATTTCTCTCTGTCAAATAAATAAATAAAAATCTTTAAAAAAATAAATAAATAAATAAAGCAGTGATTCTCAGAGAGCCTAATTAAGAATGCCTGACTCATCTTAAATAATTCTGCTTGGTTTTAGCTTCCTGAAGTTTTAGTTCACTGCCAGGTCAAGACTGATGCCTCTGGGCATTCAGAAACTCAATCCACGACTGGACCTAGAACGGAGATCAGCAGGATCCAGCCATGCTCCTCCTCACCACCCCCCCACCACTAAGTGAAGAGAGTAAGACAGCCACCAGTTTTTCCAAAGAAAGGAAGAAGGACACTTCTATGAGGTTAAGTTAGGTTCCAAACCCTTAACCAAGGCAAAACAGGAAGATCTATAAAATCTAAGTTTATTTGTAACATGAAGATTCCTTCAAAGTTTATCTCAGCCCCCAAAGAGCAAGAGTAGTAGTAGCTGCCTTTTTTCTTTTTCTTTTTTTTTTTTTTGTTCTCTTTTGTGAAGAAGTTACTGTTGTTATCAGCCACCAGGCTGAGTGTTTCCCAAGCCTCTTCTGGGTCCAGCTTGGAAGGGAGAGTGCTACTATCCTCTCACGGCTGGAGAGGCAGAGAAGCCTGCCCAGCCACAACTGTTGCTGGAAAACAGCAACCAGGGCCCAAACATTTCTCGCGGTCCCTTGGCCAAAGCAAGGCCTCTTTGGGAACTAGCTTCAACCTGCTCGCCACTGTTACCTGCTCCCTAAAGCAGGAAGACCTGTCTCATCCACTCAAATTCACGTCCTCCAGAATGTCATGCACACAAATCTCTGCTGAATGAATGATTCGCCTTTCCTTCTGCAGAGCCTGGCCAGTTGGCTGGACCGATTTCTGACTCCAGGAGAGGGCCAGCCTCGTTCGGAAATAACAGGGTCTCTCATAACATGATGCCAGCGTGTCCGGCTGGTTCAGAGTCTTCATGCGACTCCAGAGAAAACGACCCCCCAAGGCCCAGCCACTGGGTCTCATCAGACCATAGCCCCAATCCGGGGTGCAGGACACCCATGTGCCCCAAGAAGTGGCAGGTGGCCAGCAGGGCACGACCAGAAAGACTTCTCAGGACTGCTCCAGGCATTAAAGTGGCTGCTTCAGCCGGCACTTGGACAGGACAGAGAACACTAGTGCCATGTATCTGCTTAATAAAAGCTGTGTTCCGGGTGCCTGGGTGGCTGAGTGGGTTAAAGCCTCTGCCTTCAGCTCGGGTTGTGATCCTGGGGTCCTGGGATCGAGCCTCTCGTGGGGCGCTCTGCTCAGCAAGGAGCCAGCTTCCCCCCTCCCCATGCCTGTCTCTCTGCCTCCTTGTGATCTGTCTGTCAAATAAATAAATAAAATCTTTAAAATAAAACAAAAGCTGTATTCCTATGCATTTTAAGCCCGCCACAGGGTGAGGGGTATTAAGAAAACAGCTGAGACCTCCAGCAGTGAGTGAATGGGTCATCTAGGAGTGACTAAATCCGAAGCCAAATCATCTCACACCAGCTGCCAATGAACCACGAGAGTCTGACTCTGGCGCCAGGAGCAGCCTATACTGGACAGGGGAACCCTGAGGCTGTGGGGAAGCGGTCACCTCAAGGAGCACTTAGAATTCAATCCTTTGGGAAGTACCCACCGACCCCTACCGTCCAGCAGTCCTTCCGTTAAGCCCACGATGGGAGCGCGAGACCCACCATAGGAATGCCCTGTGCTAGCCTCCGAGATAAAGAATGAGCTAGCCCTCAAGAAGCAGAGAGACTAGAGACAGACTGCAATCTGACTGATCCCCAAGAGAACCACAGAAGTGAGGCTGGAAGGAAGACAGGACATATCACCTGGGAGCAGGTCGAGGGGGGGAAGGAGACAGGACTTTGCCAAGCACCCCACCAAAGGCACGTAAGATGGCCCCGAGCCCCGGCAGCACCGCTGTGGCTACAGTCCCAGAGACCCACGGGGACCCAGCGCTGCTTTCAGCATCCCACTAACAGGGAACCGGTTACATCAATCATAGTAAACCTCATTCCGTGGGGCGTCGGCTCTCAGAAAAAAGAATGAGGCAGCTCTCTGGGAAGGCATGGGGAACCACCACCAAAAAAATCAATGGAGTTTTGGGGTGGGCGGTTGCAGAATGCACAAAAGCTATTTCCTTTTTAAAAGATTTTATTTATTGGGGCGCCTGGGTGGCTCAGGGGTTTAAGCCTCTGCCTTCAGCTCAGGTCATGATCTCGGGGTCCTGGGATCGAGCCCCGCATCGGGCTCTCCGCTCAGCGGGGAGCCTGCTTCTCCCTCTCTCTCTGCCTACTTGTGATCTCTCTCTATCAAAAAAAAAAAAAAAAAAATCTTCTAAAAGATTTTATTTATTTATTTGCCAGAGAGAGAGAGGGCACACAAGGGAAACAGGAGAGGGAGACGCAGGCTTCCCACCAAGAAGGGAGCCGGACATGGGGCTCGATCCCAGGACCCCGGGATCATGACCTGAGCCGAAGGCCGAGGTTTTAACCCACTGAGCCACCCAGGCAGCCCCCCACCCCAATTTTTATTAAATTCTGGTTAGTTAACATATAGCACAATATTGGTTTCAGGAGAATTCAGTGATTCATCACTTCAGCTTCCTGATGTTCCTTTGAGGAACTACTCCCCAGTTCTAGATCCAAAGTTTTTTTTCCTCCTGCTAAGCTGGTATGACTTTTGCCACTCACAAGGGAAAACCACCACTAATGGTAATAATATCTAACACTCCATGCTGGGCACCAAGCTCAGTGTTGCACATATATTAACTCTACGGTCAGATTACTACTATCCACATCTTCAAGACACAGCTGCCCTGCTTTGCTAAGGCAAGGTCTCCTGGTGACCTGAGCTTGGCAGTCCTCGGACCCCCCCTACAAGGACTTCCTCCCCGACCCCGCCCAGACTCGCGGCGCATTCCTTCGGCGACACTCCTGTCCTTTGTACACCATCAACCCTCCGCCTCCTCGGCCTTCCATCGAATCAGCTCCGCTGCGCCCCACATCCCAGCAAATCCAGTTTAAACCACAGTTCGCCTCCTCGGATCCTACTGGGGTGGAGAATCACAAAACCATGAAGACTACAGGAAGCACTTCTGATGTCCAATCAACACTTCTAAGTCCAAACTCCAAGGATCTCAAGTCTGAGGGGGAAGGTGACCCTGCCCCTTGCCTCGAGGGGACATCTGGCAAGGGGCAGGGTCACCTTCCCCCTCAGACTGGCAAAGCTTTTGGTTTAATGTGGGCATTCCGGTGTGTGGAGGCCAGGGATTCTAATGACCTTACAAAGCACAAGACAGACCTCCCACTACACAGAATTATCAGACCCAATATGTCAACAGTGTCAAGGCTGAACCCCTGCTCTCAAGCACCCAGGTGGGTGCCCTTTTGTTTCCCTTACCTGCTGTTCCCGAACTTCCCCCATCTCCTTCCTCAAGCCCCCTACTCCGTTTCAGGCCCCGACACTTAGCAGGGAAGGGTGGCAGTCACCCGGAACCTTATTTGCATGTGTAATCATCTTTATCTCCTTCCCCATTCAGAAAAACAAAAGGTGCCCTTTCTCTCTGGAAGCCCGGTCACCCCTTTCTGCTCTGGCTCTGACCTCCCTCAGCATCTTCAAGGCCCTCGCCCATAGCTCCAGCACTGGACTTGGAATTTCAGGCGAGTTCCCAAAGGCACAGCAGCGAAAAGAGAGGCTTACAGGTGCCCCTCTCCTTAAGAGATCTCCTTTACACCTAAACTCCCTCTAGCTACCCTCCCTCCTTCCTTTTGCGAACACCACTTAAAAAAAGAAAAAAAGAAAGGAAGAAAAAAGGGCTGGTGACCAGGGGCTACACACTCCCGACATTAAACTTTGTATTTCAAATTAGTTGTTGCCAACTCTTCAAAACTCAAGAGATTTTACATAAAAATACGGTTCTAGCTCTACCTGAAAAACCGGAAGATCTAGCAGCTTTGGGACCACAACGGCCTAAAACAGTGGGGGCTGAAGAACCTACCCCCCGGGCAGTCAGGTGCCCTGCTCTCGCCGGCAGTGGGTCAGCTGACCCTGTCCTCTCCGCCCATCCACCGGACTCTTTTTGGCAAACCCAGTCTAGGCCCCTAATCTACCACCTCTCAACCACCTCTCAACGGCCCTCCCCACCACTTACCGGGCCTCCCCACCACTTACCGCCAAGATGCCTCATCAGTAACCTTTTAGTTGCCAAATTCAAGGTCTCCCTTTCTGCTGCCTCACACTACTCCATCTTCCTGTCCACCAACTGTACCCCTCCTTTGAGGTGGGTCGCTCCCCACCCTCCTAGCTTTCTCCTGCCCGTGTCCACTCCGCCTTGCACGTCACGCTGCTTTTCCCACGTGCTTCCTAAGGGCTGAGGTTCTCCATGCTCTGTGTGCAAACCTCTGCTCTTCCTACCACCGCCTGCCTGGACAAGCTCTCTGCCAGTGAACCAGACTCCCACACCAGCCGCCAGCTTCTCCCCTTTCTGCAGCTGACCACCTGCCCTGAGGGTCTCTTTTTGGCTGTGCCACGTGTACCTCAAACTCCACAACTCAACCATCTCTTCCATCGTAAACTAAGTCCTCCTCACAGGTGAGACATTTCTAACGAACCAGTTACCGGAGCCCGAAACCTGGGATCCATCCTAGCTTTCCTCTAGTCTCCATTCGAAGGCATCAAAGGCTGCTGACTGTGCCTGCTAAGTATTTCCAACGTCAGTCCCAATGCCTTTGTCCTACTTCAGCCCCTAAGCACTACCCAAAACATCTTTTAACTTACTCTCCCTCCGTGGCCTAGCCTCCTTAATCAGTTTGGCTCCACATGGCTGCAGGTGAGGCTTTTAATAAGTGCACCCGATCAGATGCTCCCGCTGAAAATTCCACCTCCACCCCACCACAGGATAAAACAGAAATTCCTTCCTGCAGCATACAAGCCCCAATTAGCCCTGGAGCCTCTTTTCCAGGCTCTTTGTTCTCTAGGCCTTACCCTCCAGCAGTTCCCACTACTGGTTCCCAGAACGCTCCACGCCCTCCCGGCCAGCTTTTTGCACCTGGTTTCCTGGGCCTGAGTGCCTGAGATGTTGTCACCTCCACTCTCCACTCAAATGCTATGTCTGCTGTGACAATCCCCAGGTAAACCGATCAACTCCTACCGCATGTAAAGCAAACACAGCCGCACCCCCAATTTCCCATAATTACAGCAAGGTGCCCTTCCTGCAGGCTTGGACCCACTAAACAAAATCTTTCTGTTCAAGGACCCTGTGTTAGACATCTCAGGATTCCCAGCACCTAGCAAAGCCCTATGCAAGGCTGTACGTTCCCAGCACCTAGCAAAGCCCTATACATAGTCTGTACGTTCCCTGAATTTCCATTCCTCATCGGTTACCCCTACCGGCCAGGACTGTCATGAAGCTCACCATACACATGCCAGGCCAGAGTAAACATACACAAGAAAGGTATAAAGGTCTTGTTTTGACATTAACAACAGGGGCCTGATAGAGATCTGTGCCAGCTGCAGAGAGACCGCAAGAGGCTGCCTGGCTTGCACGAGTCTCCTTCGGTGGAAACGTCCTCTTCTCCAAAACGGGGCTAATAATAGAAACTGCCTCTTGGGGTCGTAGTGAGGATTAACAATGGCTGAAATGCTTCTCGCACAGGGCTTGACACAAAAGAAAAGCTCCACAAACGCTAGCCATTACGCGAATCATGTTGGTGCGCTGCGACGACAGTGGAGGTGGGCAGTGGCAGGGGGCCGAGCACCCAGTCCCGGGTTCCGCCGCCCGGCGGGCTCCTGAGGCTCCTCCGGGGACCCCGCGGCGATCCCCGCACCCACGCCCGGCCCAGGCCCCGGCCCACGGCCACCTGCCGCCCGCCGCCGCCGCCGCCGCGTCCGAAGAAAGACCCCGGGAGGCGGGAAGCCAGGCCTCACGTGTGGTGCTGGGCCCCCGCCGAGGGGCGGCCCCGCTACTCACTGAGCCACAGCTCCAGCGCCGCCGCCGGCCCCGGGGACCCCTCGGCCGACTCCGCCCCCGCCGCGGCCCCGGCCCCCGCTGCCACTGTCGCCGCCGCCGCCATGGCCCGTGCCCCGCTGCTCAAGGTGCGACCGTCCCTGCCGTCTAGCAGCCGCCGTCCGGCGCGATCCGGGGCTGCCGACGCGGCAGGCGAGGGTTGGCACGTGACGGGGCGGGGCCTACTGCGGCCCCGCCCAGCAGCCAGGCCCCGCCTCCTTGCGGGACCCTGGGCCGGGGGTGCCGCCTCGCAGAGATGCCTCCCCTCAGCAGAGGCTGAGTTTGCACAGTCTACTTCTAGACCAGCAACGGAGTCAAAACCTATCAACCAGCGTCGCGGGGCCTGCGTGCTCTGGTCCTTCTGGAGTAGGCTTGTTGGATAAGGCAGGATACCCAGTTCAACTTGATTTTCAGATAAACTAGAAATAGTTTTTGAGGGGGCGAGTTTTTTTTTTTTTTAATATTTTATTTATTTAGGGCGCCTGGGTAGCTCAGTGGGTTAAGCCGCTGCCTTCGGCTCAGGTCATGATCTCAGGGTCCTGGGATCGAGTCCCGCATTGGGCTCTCTGCTCAGCGGGGAGCCTGCTTCCTCCTCTCTCTCTCTGCCTGCCTCTCTGCCTACGTGGGATCTCTCTCTGTCAAATAAATAAATAAAATCTTAAAATATATATATATATATATAATTTATTTATTTTATATATTATTTATTTATTTTACAGACAGATCACACGTAGGCAGAGAGGCAGGCAGAGAGAGAGGAGGAAGCAGGCTCCCCGCTGAGCAGAGAGTCCCATGTGGGACTCGATCCCAGGAACCAGAGACCATGGCCTAAGCTGAAGGCAGAGGCTTTAACCCACTGAGCCACCCAGGTGCCCCTGGGGGCCTAGTATTTTTACTCAGTGGGAAGTATCCAGGAGGGTCTTCCCCCACACCACCTTCTCTGAAATGACACACCTGCTTTCCATCATAATACCTTCTTTTCTCCATTACACGTTACACCATTGATACTAGATATTGCTTATTTTGTTAAAGCATAATTTTTCCTCAAAAAAGTTAGGATTCTCATACATATTGAAATGAACACGTGTTAACTATCTTAACTCTTTTGTTTTAGAGATTTTATTTATTTATTTGTCAGAGAGAGAGATTGAGATCACAAGTAGGCAGAAAGGCCGGCAGAGAGAGAGGGGGGAAGCAGGCTCCCTGCTGAGCAGAGAGCATGACGTGGGGCTCCATCCCAGGACCCTGAGACTATGACCAAGCGGAAGGCAGAGGCTTTAACCCACTGAGCCACCCAGGCGCCCCTTAACTCTTTAATTAAATGAGGGGAACTGGGGCACCTGGGTGGCTCAGTGGGTTAAACCACTGCCTTTGGCTGAGGTCACGGTCTCAGAGTCTTGGGATCAAGCCCCACATCGGGCTCTCTGCTCAGCAGGGATCCTGCTTCCCCCCCTCTCTGCCTGCCTCTCTGCCTACTTGTGATCTCTCTCTGTGTTAAATAAATAAATAAAATCTTTAAAAAAATAAAAATAAATGAGGGGAACTGAGATGTGATGTTATAATTTATTTAAATGACAGAAAGTGTTGGGGGCACCTGGGTGGCTCAGTCAGTAGAGTGTAAGACTCTTGATATCAGGGTTGAAACTTCAAGCCCCACATTGGGTAAAGAGATTATTTAAATTTTTAAAAAGAAAAAGAAAAGGCTAATGTGTACAGAATAAAGGAATGTTGGAACACATGGATAAATGGATACAAAACTAACTTTTCCATCAGCAGTGGGGGCTGTCCATCTAACTTGCAGAATAATTTGCATTACTATATCAGTCATCTATGAGTAACCTCGGTGAGTAACCTCTAGGAGGTCGGTGAGACAATGAAAGGCCATGCTATCTAGACAATGATAATTTTCCTTCGAAGAACTAATGGTCTATACTCCATTGCCTGTTTCACCCCACTACTAAAAGCAAAAACTGCTCTGTACACATCCATATCCCCAGGACCTGGAATAGTGCCTAGCACAAGAGTGCCACTCAAGACTTGTTGAATGGCCAAATGAACCCTAGTAGTAGTAAGAGATAGTAGCTATACGGCTTTAGGTCCTGTCTCTCAACAAGGACTTCACTTCCATCTTGACCTCAGTCTGTACTTTCTAATGGGTTAATTTCTCTCCAGCTTCTCTCTTAACTGTGACAAATGGCCCCACACAGGGAAAGCATCCTGTGATGGGAACCAACACTACCCCCGCCAGAAGCAGGGACTGCCTTGGGCCAGCAAGACCCTGGGATCGACCCTAATCATCGTCGTTGATGACCGGAACTTCACTGCCCACCATTGCCCCACATTTTGCTTAGACAAACCTGGAAGTCTTTTCAGTACTTTGGAGATATTCTTTGAGAGGTTACTCTGCTCCCTTCCCTGTGCTGGCCTCACTGTAATATGTCCTTTTCTTGCTTCATTGCCACTGTCTCTCTGCCTTTGGATTTTACTGGTAGTGATGAAGCACACCTGAGCTGTTTGGGACCCTCAGAGCCAGGGGCTCTTGTACCTTTGTGGCCCAGTGACATCCCCACCCGAGTCAATGTACAATCTTACCACCATGGTGTTATCGGAGTTTCAAAATAAGTCAGCTACACACATCTCCGTCTGACTGCAGCCCGTAGCATCTCTCTACATGGAAACTGTCATGAAAGCTGTTTGCCAGTTTCTGCACTAAACCTTTTACAGTTATTACCTGTCTTAACTTGGGCTGTTGTAACAGAATACCCCAGACTCGGTGGCTTAAACAAGCATTTTCTCACAGGTCTGGAGGCTGGGAAGTGCCAGAGAAGGTGCTGCAGACGGGGTCCCTGGTAAGACTCGTTTGCGGAGGGTTGCCATCTTGCCACGTGCTTCCAAGGGGGAGGGAGCAGAGGGGGGGATACAGAGAGCACTGGGGTCTCTGCCTCTTATAAAAATACTAATCTCGGGAGCCTGGGTGGCTCAGTGGGTTAAGCCTCTGCCTTTGGCTCAGGTCATGATCTCAGGGTCCTGGGATCGAGCTCCACATCGGGCTCTCTGCTCAGCAGGGAGCCTGCTTCCTCCTTTCTCTCTAACTGCCTCTCTGCCTACTTGTGATCGCTATCTGTCAAATAAATAATAAAAAAAAAATTTAAAAAGATTAAAAAAATTAAAAAAAAAATACTAATCTCATCGTGAGGGCTCCACCCTTGTGATCACATCTAAACTAATTAACTCCCAAAGTCCCACCTCCAAATACCAGCACATAGGGGCTTAGAGCTTCAACATAACGAATTTTCAGGGGACAGCTTCCACCTATCATATTATTCATATAGGGCAAACTTTGTTTTTCAAAGAAACTGCACCATCTGTAGCAGACCCTTCCATGTGCTCTGTATTTGGTTCTTTGGGAATTATGGTAATCTCTGTAAACTGTAGATAACTGAAAGCAATTAAAAATTATTCTCGTCTAGGGGCGCCTGGATGGTTCAGTGCCTTCGGCTCACGTCATGATCCCAGGGTCCTCTGCTTGGTGGGGAGCCTGCTTCTCTGTCTCTCTCTCCCTGCCTCTCTGCCTACTTTTGATCTCTGTCAAATAAATAAATAAAATCTTTGAAAAAAATTATTCTTGTCTATAGGCATGCAAATGACTTGTCCTGGGAAGATACAACCTGCTTCATGTGGAAAAACCAGTTTGTCTCCATTTCAATATTCCTGAACCATAAATATGTGTGTCCTATGGATTCTCCTTTGAACTGGTTGTAACATCACCTCAGTATCTTCACTAATGAGTCAAATAAAATCTTTAACCCTTGTTCATCTCTTGAAAATCCTAAACACCTGGTGACACTAGAGCAGGGTTTCCTCATTGCAACAAACGTCCAGCAATGACTGGAGACTGCGCCCTATGGAGGGGCAGGAGCTGTCCATCGGCATCCGTCACTGCCATTACTTCTTACACCTGGCTTACGTCACTGATTTTAAGCAACCGCACTCGTTCAACATTCTGACTTGTGGATTAGTAATTTTCCAATGGGCCTTTGTTAGAATCACCTGGAGGGCTTGTTAAAACACATCATGCAGGGCCCAGCCCACACGGTTTCTAATTCAGTAGGTCTGGGGCGAAGCCCAAGAATCTGTCTTTCTCATTAGTCTCCAGGCGATGCTGATGCCGTTGGCCTAGGGACTGCAACAGGGAGATAAAAGGTAAGTGGGTAGTAAGGAAGTGGACTGGGAGGTCAGGACGGGGGCTGGGTTTCTGTACCACTGAACTTCCGCACTTTATAGATGGAAAATAATTATTGGTGGAACCGGAATCTTCTGGCTCTCCCTATCTAGCTTTAAACACCAGATGGGAAGTGACTGTACCTTAAGTCCTTTCTTTTGTATGTCCTGTTCCCTCAGCCTGCAACAGACCTCCCTCTGCTGTCTGTCAAACTACCTCAGTGTGGGGCTGCCACATTTAACCAATAAAAATAAGGGAAACCCAGTTAAATCTGTATTTCAGACACACACAAAAATTTTTTAGTACAAGTATGTCCCAAATATTGCCTGGGACATACTTATGCTAAATAATTACTCACTATTTATCTGAAATTGAAATTAAAAGGCAAAACCGAGGGGCGCCTGGGTGGCTCAGTGGATTAAGCCGCTGCCTTCGGCTCAGGTCACGATCCCAGTGTCCTGGGATCGAACCCCACATCGGGCTCTCTGCTCAGCAGGGAGCCTGCTTCCTCCTCTCTCTCTCTGCCTGTCTCTTTGCCTACTTGTGATCTCTCTCTCTGTCAAATAAAATAAATAAAATATTTAAAAAAAAAAAAAAAAAGGCAAAACCGAACTCCTTTTAAAGAAAACGTTCCCTGACTGGCTTCCCCCACACACCCCCGCACCCAGGGATTCCATATCCCTGTAGCAATTCCATCGGTTCTCCACCATGAGCTACACACCTGCCTTACTGTCAGTCTCACGTGAGAGGCTCTCTGAGGTGGGGGACCTTCTCTTTTGTTTTTTGTTTTTTTTAAAGCTTAACAAATGTAAATACACACATACAAACATATAAATAATTGGGGGTGAGAAACTCCTGTCGACTGAGTGTCTACCATTTTTTAAAGATTTTATTTATTTATTTATTTATTTATTTTTAAAGATTTATCTATTTATTTATTTGACAGAAAGAGAGATCGCAAGTAGGCAGAGAGGCAGGCAGAGAGAGAGGAAGGGAAGCAGGCTCCCTGCTGAGCAGAGAGCCCGATGTGGGACTCGATCCCAGGACCCTGAGATCATGACCTGAGCCGAAGGCAGCGGCTTAACCCACTGAGCCACCCAGGTGCCCCTAAAGATTTTATTTATTTGAGAGAGTGAGTGAGAGAGAACACGGGCACAGGACCGGGAGGGACAGAGGGAGAGGGCAGGAGGAGAAGCAGACTCCTCGCTGAGCAGGGAGCCCGATGTGAGGATCATGACCTGAGCAGAAGGCAGATGCTTAACAGACTGAGCCCCTCAGGCACCCCTGAGCGTCTATAATTAATGAGCCTTTATTATTCCTCTCCACATCCCCAGGCATCAGAGGGCCTGGCACACAACAGGTATTTGTCAAATGAATGAATAAAGCTAGAACTGAATGGACTCGGTTTAGAGGTGTTCTACAGGTGATGAAAGCCTCCCCTCTCTGGCTGGGCTGTCCTACTGCCATCAGGATTGGCGAAGTGGTGGGAGGGGGCAGAGTTGAGGGGGCTCTGGCCTAGAGGAAAAGGCCATGACCCTAACATTTGGCCCAGCTATAAAGGATTAAGTTGGAGATCCCCCAGGCCATGATAATGAGCACAAGTGCCAAGACAAACTTGTATTGCCTTCCAAATTAAAAAAAAAAAAAAAAAACCACATTCATATCCAGTGACTCACTAATGAAAATAGTTACCCCCAGTGATGTGAAGTTCCTGGACACTGCAGCATTCTCACTAAACATAGGGACCTCAGCGAAGCCAGCACCCGTGCACGGGACTGCTCACCCTGACCATCTGATCCAATCAGAGGTGGATCTGGTCTGTGACTCAACAGTGTCTGTGGGCAGCCACCGTGTGAAGCAGAGCTATTCTCACCACCAGGGGTACGGTGGTGAAGACAGGAAGCCTCGTCCTTCTGGACCTTCCTGACACCAGCAAATCACCGCAGAACTCCTCACATAGCCGACCGGCCACGGAATCCATTGCAGTTGTGTGCTTTGGGAAAGGAGAGGGTGCTGCTGAAGAAGGACAACAGGAAGACCTCCTGGGAAGAAGTCGGAGGTGACCGGGCACAGCCAGAGAAGAGCGGGGAGACAGGTCTTCCAGCCGCAGAGAACAGCAGTACGAAGGCAGGAAGGAGATGTGACTGGGGACCTCGGGAAGGCTTCTGTGCTTGGAGCCAGACAAGAGGGCATGTGAGGGGCTGTGAGGCGTGAAGGGCAGCTGGGGAGACAGAGCAGGGTCAGGCTGTGAAGAGGAAGCGCGGCTTCGCCCAACCACAGCCCTCCTTTGTGCCTCCCTCCCCCATCATCTCCTACCAGGGCTCCCTGCTTCTGGTCTGGTTCCGCTCACATTCGCAGCAGCAAAGCTCTCAGGAGGACCTTTCAAATAATCCGATCACGTCGCTTCCTCGCTTAAAACATTTCAAAGGCTCCTCACCTTCCATCTCCCGAAGAGCTAACTCATGTCTTCACCAAGAGAACCCGCACTGTGTTCAAGTGCCCAGGGCTCCCCAACCCAGCCGTGTACCTCAGGGAAGAGCTTGCCCTGCCCCCAGCTCTGGGTCTGACCGACCTATGCAGATGCTTCCCCTCCTTCCCCAGAAGTTCAAGAATGGGGAAGTAAAGCAGTAAAGGGTGCTTGGAGAAAAGCTTCTTTGCATTTAGGGAGAGCTGCAGAAAGCCACCATCTCTGACAGCACACGAAGGAGGAAGTGCAGAGAGGCCCAAGCTCTTAAGGCGAGCCAATTGTCAGCACAGGAAACCAACCCAAGGCTGTTGGCTGGGGCCAATACAGCAGAGATGGAAACGCAGAGACCTGGGGTCCTTACGGACGTCACTGAACGTTAAATTAACCCACCCTAGAGCCTGCCTTACCTCCTGAACTTCCTGTTACATGAAATACTAGATTTTATTTTAAGCTGGTTTGAATCTCAGTTGTTTTTGTTGCTATTTCCATCAGATGGTGTACCCTGATACCCTTAACCTGGCAAAGAAGGGCCATTTTGGGGGGCGCCTGGGTGGCTTGGTCAGTTAAGTGTCTGCCTTCAACTCAGGTCATGATCCCAGGGGCCTGGGATTGAGACCCACTGGGGGTGGGGGGGTGGGGTGGTCTCTGCTCAGCGGGGAGCCTGCTTCCCCCTCTGCCCCTCCTGCACATGCTCTTTCTCTGTCGAATAAAGAAAAATCTTAAAGGAAAAAAAAAGGGCCATTTGGAATTGTCCGCTGCCTGGTTTCTCAGCAACTTTCTACACCCCTTCAACTCCTACTCTTACATCCGACCATGCTCATCTTTGTGAAGTTCTCCTTTCCTCCTTTTACTCGGAATACCCTTCCAACACCGAGACCTGGGAAACTCCTACTCATCCCTTAGAACCTTGTTCAAAGGTCACTTCATCTATAAAGCTTCTGGTACCCCTGAAGTTACTAAAAGCCTCCCTCTGGGGGTGCCTGGGTGTCTCAGTGGGTTAAGCCTCTGCCTTCAGCTCTTGTCATGATCTCAGGGTGCTGGGATCAAGTCCCGCATCCGGTTCTCCGCTCAGTGGGGAGCCTGCTTCCCTCTCTCTCTCTCTGCCTGCCTACTTATGATCAAATAAATAAATAAAATCTTAAAAAAAAAATGGGGTGCTGGGTGGCTCAGTGGATTGAGGCCTCTGCCTTTGGCTCGGGTCATGATCCCAGGGTCCTGGGATTGAGCCCCACGTTGAGCTCTCTGCTCATCAGGGAGCCTGCTGCCTCCCGCCCCCGCCTGTCTGCCTAGTTTTGATTTCTGCTGTCAAATAAATAAATAAAATCTTTAAAAATAAATAAATAAATAAATAAAAGCCTCCCTCTCTGGACCCTGCTATCAGCTAGAGGGTACTCACTTTCTAAGTATTCAACACTCTCGGTCCCTGGGAAGGTAGCAGTTTTGTCGTATGATGAATATATTAACTGATGAATAGATGACTTCCATTTGTCCCCACCCTTCACTTCAGAGTCTTTGTCCAAAGTCTGTGTCATAGAGGGACGCCTGGCTGGCTCAGTCAGGAGAGCATGTGACTCTTAATCTTGTGGCTGTGGGTCCAGGCACCATGTAGGATATAGAGATTACTTAGAAATAAAATCTTAAAAAAAAAAAAAAAGAAGAAGAAAAAAGAAAAAAGGCTATGTATGCCTCACAGAGAGCTGGATTCAAAGCAAATTACAGGCCGCAGACCAGCCTGCTAACCACAATTGCAAATCTTGCAGTGATGTTGGGAAACTATTAGAATTTGGCAGTTAGACCAGAAGATGACTGCCACTTCTAAGAACCACTGTTCTGACTGATGGGGCCCTTATTTTTTCCATAAGATCTTCACTTGATTCCCTACTGTGTGTCAGGCAATAGGCCAGGCACTATGGTTATAACCAACAACGAGACAGACTGCCTGCCCGTCTTAATCTTATGTTCTTTAGAGCAAGGGAGGCAGTAAACACATTCAAGTACACTATAGAATTTCGTATAGGAATAAGTATTATGTAGAAACAAAGTAGGATAAAGGCAATGGGAATGAAATTCCAAATGTGGTTACAGAACGATCATTTTCTAGAAAAGATCCTGAGCGGCACAGAGAATGTGCTGAGGGGAAGGAACCAGTCTCCCTATTCAGTACGGTGGGCCCCCCTGCAGCCACGGTGCTATTGCAGGACTGTCCCACCGGTCACAGATGACTGAACCGTGTGTAGACAGCTGACCCTAAAGAGGCCCATAAGATTCCTCCTGGGAATCTGGACACGGAATGCTAGTTATCTAACTGGGAATGTAGGATAAGAGAGAATTCGGCTTTAGAGCTGGGGCAGTTGCTGGCCAAGTACAGAGAGAAAGAGAAAGCCGGCCTGCAGAGGGAAGAGGAGCGGAGTGGACCCAGCTGAAGGTTAGAGACTGTGGTCTGAGGGACAGAAGTGAGCTTCTTGGGTCCCAGCAGGTTGGCAGGTACAGATTTCATCTCTTGAAAGATCTAGCTGGAAGTCCTCCTGTTTGGATCTCTGAGAGTCCTAACTCTCTCTTCCTTTTGCAGTTCAAGTTAGTTTGGGGGGAGGGGAGCCTGCGTGGCATCTGCCTTCAGCTCAGGTCAGATCTCTGGGTCCTGGGATCAAGGCCTGTGTTGGGCTTCTAGCTCAGCGGGGCGCTGCTTCTCCCTCTCCCTCTCCTTCTGGCCCTCCCCCTGCTCCTTCTCTCTCTAAAATAAATAAATATATATATATTTTTAAAGTTAGCAAACAAGATCTTGTGTTTTTTTTTTTTTTTTAAGATTTTATTTATCTATTTGACAGAGGGAAAGATCAAAAGTAGGCAGAGAGGCAGGTAGGCAGAAAGAGAAGCAGGCTCCCTGCTGAGCAGATAGCCCAAAGCGGGGCTCGATGCCAGCACCCTGGGATCAGGACCTGAGCTTAAGGAAGATGCCTAATGACTGAGCTCAGGCTCCTCTAGTGCCAGGCAGTTTTAAGAACTTTCCATATAACATCTATTTTTATCCTTACAACTCTTTGAGAAAGGAAAACTTACCAGCCCCATTTTACAGATGAGGAAACTGAGGGACAGAAATCACATGGTGAGTGGGTGGTAGAACTGGCTTTTGGATCTAGAAATTGGCCTCCATGGCCTTTACCACTTCACTATGCTCTCAGAAGCACAGGGTGACAGACTTGAGGTTATTTCCAATGTGTGGAGTTCCTTCACACACACCCACAATACTGAGCAACCCCCCCCACCCCCGTCTGAAGACACATGCCACTTGTAGACAGCTCCCTCCAACTGAGGAAGGGGCAGCAGCTTTACCAACTCATAAGCCAGTTTCTTGTAACTATGCTTTGTGTTGTAGAAGCAGAGGCTCTGATGTCACTCTGCAGTTAAGAGTTGAACTTGACCCCGGATTGTCCTAAATCTGAATTTAAATCCTTGTTTTGCCTCACATTACCACCTCGAGACAGTTCATTAACTCCTCTGAGCCTCAGTTTCCCTACTTATAACACAAATAAGAATACCTCTCTTACAGAGTTGTGGAAACTAAATGGGGATGGACTACCGTGTTTCTCACTTGGAGGCTGGCTGCCACATGGGGAAACTCTACAGAAGCCCCAGTAGGGTCTTTCTTAAAACATTGTTATTTGGGGCACCTGGATGGCTCAGTGGGTTAAAGCCTCTGCCTTCAGCTCAGGTCATGATCCCAGGGTCCTGGGATCGAGCCCTGCATCAGGCTCTCTGCTCAGCAGGGAGCCTGCTTCCTCCTCTCTCTCTGCCTATTTGTGACCTCTGTCGTCAAGTAAATAAATAAAATCTTTAAAAAAATTGTTATTTTATTTATTCTTTTTCCAGTACGGTCTTTATACACAGCCATCATCACCCTTCCATTTCTATTTACCCCAGTATGAACATCTACTTCAGGGGTGCCTGGCTGGCTCAGCTGGAGGAGCATGTGACTCTTGACCTTGGGGTTGTAAATTCGAGCCTCATTTGGGGCATAGAAATCACTTAAATAAATAAATAAAAAGAACATCTTATTTCAGAAACCTGTAGACGAAGACTTACAATAATGGGCAGAAGGAAGAGGTAGACATGAAGAAAAAGGTGTGAAAGAGGCAGGGTGAAGGTCTCCAGCCCAAGGACAAGTCCTAGAGAACTGAGACAAGAAAGGGATGACCTTTAGAGAAGGAGAGACAGGACGGCCCCGTGCAAGGCCAAAGAGCAGTAGAAAAGGCAGCGCTCACCCTCGTCAGACGGTCACTTCGCCTCTCCCACGCCCCAGAGGGTCTGCCACCCAGTTCAGCCCTGCATGCACCAGCCACCCTGCCCTGCTCCACATCCCAATAGGCCCCGAGAACCGAGATCCAATGTCCAGGAAGCTGCCACACTGTTAAGGGCTGACCTGCATCCCCTCAACACTCACATGCTGACACCCTAACCCCCAGGACCTCAGGACATGACTGGATGTGGAAACAGGACCCCTAAAGTTGGGGTTAAGTTACAGCTAGGCCACCAGGATGGGCCTCACTCCAACCTGACCCACGTCCCTTCAAGGGGAGATGTGAACACCCAGAGAGACCCTGTGAGGACACAGAGAGGTGGCCGTGGGCAAGCCAAGGAGAGAGACTTCTGGGAAGCCCCACCTGCTGACACCTTGACCTTGGACTTCCAGACTCCAGAACTGTGAGAAAACCATTTTCTGTTGTTTCAGGCACTTGTCTGGCAGCCTGAGCCAAGTGTGAACCTGCCCCTAACCGGCGCCCTGTTAACGTGCCGTCCAGACCAGACGTGAGATGAGAAGAGGCCACAGAAGCAGCGTGCGCGCTCGGAGACTGTTTCCACGCGGCGTTCCTTCCACGAGCTTCCCTCTGAAGGCGGTTTCCGGGCCCGCCCAGGTTCCTAGGGCCGTCTCCACTCTCCTGCACATCCTCTCTCTAGCTGGAAAGCACCTTCTGTATCCGCTCCCGCACTTCCCTCACTCCCAAGGACACCATCATCTCGGCTACAGGGGGTCCTTGCTAAGAATGAAAAGAGAAAACATTGCCTCATTGCCTTAAACTGCCGAATGAGCGAATACCCAGGGAACCCCAGTGTTGCTGCCTGCACCCCAAGGGGCACAGTTAGCCTTCTACTGTCTTTACTTTCTGCGGCTGAGGCTGACTCCCAGGAGCCCGTGCTCTTGCCCCCCGCCCCCCGCCCCCGCTCCCCGGCCGTCAATGGCCAGCTCCAGGCAGGCCGGGAGTGGGTTTCATTCACTGCTGTGCCCACTGTACCCGACATGGTGCTTGCGCACAGTAGGCACTCCATAAATACTATCTGCTGAATGACTGAAGGGGACGATCCCGCGCCATTTGTCTTTGTATCCCCGGATCAGAGCTTACTGCCGGCCAGTGAATGTCAGCTGAATGGATGAATGGGGGGCTCCAGGGAACCATCCGGCCCATCTGCCCACTTACCAGCTGCCCGCTGAGGGCCACTCGGAGGACCCGCATCACAGTACTGTGTTTGGTCCCTTCCAGGCCTTCGGATACCTTCTTCAGTTTGCTATTCAGCATGTCCTGAGTAAAGCTTGTATCAGGTCCTTCTAAAAGCCTAGAAGAGAGGGGCGCCTGGCTGGCTCAGTTGGAAGAGCATGCTATTCTTGACCTCAGGGTTGTGAGTTCAAGCCCCATGTGGGGTGCAGAGATTACTAAAAAAATAAATAGGGGCGCTTAGGTGGCTCAGTTGGTTAAACGCCTGACTCCTGATCTCAACTCAGGTCTTGATCTTGGGGTTGTGAGTTCAAGTCCCATATGGGGCTCTACCCTGGGCATGGAGCCTACTTAAAAATAATAATAGTAATAAATAAATAAGCAAGCAAATAAATATATAAACTTAAAACAAAAAAAAAAGCCAACAAAAGACTAGAAAAGAGCCAGTCTATGGGGACCTGCATGGGCCAGTGGCCAGTACGTGAGAGGGAGGATTTCAGAAGATTAACAGTCAGCTGGGACTCTTCAGGCCTGTATTCAAGCCTGCTTGGGGGCGAAGGGAGGGAAGGAAGATCTACTATCCTCATCCCCATCCAAGCTGAGGAAGACAAACAACCAAGGGACCACATTCACAGATAATCCAAGCTCAATATAGGAAAACTCCATAATAGGAAATTTACTAATTTCTACCTCAATGTTAAGTGATCTCTATGCCTGTCTTCTCATCTGTAAAGTGGCTGCACCTCACAGGGCGCTGGTGGGGCTAAGTTAAAACTTGTCAGGAACTAAGTACATTCACTGCTTGAATAGACAGTAAGTACTCCAAAGTATTTGATCTGGTATTTCATTAAAAGATTAAGTAGCTGACATTTTTCTACCCAAGAGCTGAGGGACCTTGCGAGAGAATCTTCAAAACAAGAACAACAAAACGAACTTCAGAACAGGTTAGACACAGGACAGAAGAAGGAAGCTCTCTGGGAAATTCCCAGGAGGACTCCTGGGGATGAGGGGGAGGGGCGAACCGCACAGAAGTGCAGGAAGGACAGCAGGAGACGCCAGTGCCCTACCAGCACTGCCACCAACTTGCTTACAAACATGTTCTCCCTTCCTTCCTTCTTCTTTCTTCTCTTCCTTCCCTTTGAATTTTTAGGGCAGCAACCATGCCCCCTTGCCTCCAGTCTGGGACACGGTAAGACTTAGGCCTATCAGACCTGCACATCCATACTGGCCTTTATGAACTCCGCAGTGAAGTCACAGATGCCACCTTCCTGGTGGCCAGGAACAGCACCTCATGCAGCTACACGAAGAGAGAGGTGACCCCAGCCTGCATGCGCTTCCAGAAGGCCTTGTACTCGGCAGGCTGCTGCACTTGGACGTGATGAAGTAGGCCGGGGTGAAACAGTTCCCAAAGCGGGAGAAGGTCATGGTGTCCGCTGCCGGGGGCCACCGAGGACAGGTCTCCGTGTTAGCCGGCCTGGTGCCCCCTTCTTACTACAACCATTCTTTGCACACAGCTTGAGGCACTTAAGACCTAAAATGCAAGAGGCCAGCCACCTCGTTCCGCTTTCCTGGCAGGCCAGCTGAGATCCTCTCTCACGCGTGCGCTCGAGTTTCAAGAGACTCCCCAGGCACTCAGAACTGCACTTGCCAAAAAAGAACACTCATAACGACTCCGAGCTGGAGCAAAGGACAGGGGCAGGGTGGGGTGGGTCTGTTCGCCGGCGCCGTGCCAGTTTCCTCTGGCTACTACGGGGACTCCAAACTGGAAATGCTGCACAGGAGCTGGGGCTGGAGAGCTCTGCCAGCGCGGACGATCCACGAGGCCGACCATGATGCCGCCTGCGCACGTCGGGGTCCAGGGAGCCCCCTTCCAGGGCCGGGCTTCGTGAAGAGGGCTGCATTCAGCAGGAACGTGAAGAGACTGCGCTGCGGACTGACAGATTCCGTCCCTAACTCTAGTATTTGAGCAGCTGAGTTCCAACGGGACGCCAGAGTAACTATCCTTACCGCATTATTAACCGGGCCACGTGAGAACTGTTCCTTCCAAACTCCGGGAGACAAAATACGGAAAACATAAAACGTAGCGTGGGAAAAAACAGGTATTCTCCTCCACGTCACTGTGGGGAAGCAGGCTGCCAAGGAGCTGGTGAAAGAGTGACAGGCCCCAGGTGGCCAACAATGGCAGCTCTGGACACGTGAGAGCTGGCCCAGAGCTGGGCGTGGACACAGAAGGGAAATCTGGCAGCCCTGGGATGCTTGGGTATTGGTTTTCCTGCCTTGAGTGGGAGCCTCAGACTGTCTCTGAAGCCTAACCCTGTGGCAGGGATGGGGAGTTAAGGCATGGTCCTGGTGAATTAGAACTTAGAGCCCCTATGGTGGAATGCCCTAAATTAAAGGAGTATTAATAATAATGGCTCTTGGGAATTAATCCTGGAGATACACTTGCTAACCTGCTTAATGATGTCTATATGTGGCTATTCACTGCAGCATTGTTTGTAACAGCAAAATCTGGAAGCAGTCCAAATGTCTATCAGCAGGAAACGAGTTAAATAAATCATGGTAATGTGGTTTCATAACGGGATTGGTGTAGCTGCAGAAAACAATCAGAATGCTCTCTAAGCACTGAGCAGAACCACAAGTATCTTTTTTTTTTTTTTTTTGACAGACCTCTGTCTGTCACAAGTAGGCAGAGAGACAGGCAGAGAGAGAGAGGAGGAAGCAGGCTCCCCACTGAGCAGAGAGCCTGATGTCGGGCTCCATCCCAGGACCCTGGGATCATGACTTGAGCCGAAGGCAGAGGCTTTAACCCACTGAGCCACCCAGGTGCCCCTGATCCACAAGTATCTTAAGTGAAAAAGACAACACACCAGAAACACACCAAAGTGTTACCGTATTTTTGTGTAGAAAAGAAGGATCCTTGGGGCGCCTGGGTGGCTCAGTTGGTTAAGCGGCCGCCTTTGGCTCAGGTCATGATTCTAGGGTCCTGGGATCAAGCCCCGCATCAGGCTCCCTGCTTAGCAGAGAGCCTGTTTCTCTCTCTCTCCCTCTGCCGGTCGCTCTGCTTGCTTGTGCTCTCTGTCTCTCTGTCAAATAAATAAATAAACTCTTTAAAAAAAAAAGAAGGCTCCTTTAGATTTAACTAGGAATAGTAGTAGGTATGGACAGAGGGTTCTGGAACTGGGTGGATGGGGCAAGGATAAAAATGGGTTTCCCAATTATTTACCTTTTTTATACTTTCTAGGCTTTAGACCCAGGTTTGAGAGATCTGAATGTGTCCCTAACCAAAATATTACATCTAAAATTTAAGAACTTCTAAGAATGGAGCCATATACCCATATGGTTGAATACTCTGACATTACGCAAAGGAAACTGCTAACGGTGGTGCATTTCTGTCGGGGGCTAGAGGACAGACAACACATTTTTTGCTAATAGACCTTCTTGCACCATTTGTATGTTACTGTAATTTTTGGCTGCATGCTTATTTTCTTATCACTTCTCAATATTTTTAGGTTTCCGGGAATCAGGTGCTTTTCAAGCACTTTGCAGAGAAACATAAGGCCTTGTAGGCCCAGCCTACAAGGTTTGGGTTTGAATTCCTGCTCCTCCAACTTACTATTATTTTAGACAAGTTACTTAGCCTCTCTGCGTCTTGATTTTCTCATCTATAAAATGGGGATAACATTTTAACCTGCTCCTTCATTAGGTTGCTGTGAATTTAAGTGTGTATACACACACACACACACACACACACACACACAGCCCTCGCATGAATCTATGTACCTAACGTACAGAACGTATAAAACAGCCCACTGAGGGCATGTGCACAAGCAAACACTTATTACCTACTTTAATCTCTGCAATTAAGGCGGAAGGAGATAAGTGAAGAGGACACTGTGGGTTTTGCTGCCCACCATCCGTCTGTCTTCCTCCTGATAGCCCAAATCTTGGGGAATCGCCTGGCTCTCATTCTCAGCCCATGTGCCCTGGCTGGGGATCCATTTAGAACCCAGGAGAAGGATAAGCTAACCTGCACTGACTGGTACGTTACGCTCTCCAGGCTTTAATGACTGGTTCGGAGACAGGACAACAAGGCTAACCAGGCTGCATCGGAGCTCATCGCAAGACACGGCTGAGGCTCTGTGGTGTTGGCGCAGACACGAGAGGCTACTAATGCTCCCTTCCAGCGTTTCCCCTTTTCACAGGCAGAGAGAAAATTTTTTGCCAGCCTCATGGCTGCCAAGTTAAAAAAAATCGACACTTTCCAAACTCCCCTGTGGCTTGCTATGGCTGCCAAGACAGGCGTTCTAGTCAGCGGGATACGGGCAGAAATGAACGTGTAACCCGTAAGTCAGGTCTGGAAGGGGAAGGAGTGTCCTGTCCTTCCCTTGTCCTCCTTCTTGTTCTGGCTTAATTGTGGATGGTCTGTGAGCCACCATGTACCGCGTAGACCAGAGCAAAATCTAGGGACAGCAAGACCCTTGAGACATGGGAAAAGCTCTCCAGCCTCGGATGGCCACTTCCACATGGGTCAGCACTGTCCTCTCTGTCGTCTGATAGAGTCCCACCCTCCACCCACCCAGCACAGACTCCCTGCAGAGGAAGGAGCCAGCATGGAGAAGTGTGGAACAGAAGGTCAAAGGGACAGAGAGAGAAAAAGTAGGTCTTGATGACACAGTTTTGGCTCCTGCATGAGGCTTGGCTTAAGTCAGTTTGGTTGTACTTCTGTTCCTGTCGCGGTAAGGACTATAATGTCAACTTTACCTTGGAGACGAGGAAATGGGAGCTCAAAGAGGTGTGGTAAGTTGGCCACAGCGACGCCGTGTGGGCAGGAGAATAACCGGGTAAGTGGCGGTACTGGGAGGGAAGCCACGGGGACCCACTCCCAAAGCCCAAACATGCCGCCCCTTTCGGGGAGGGTCTGGGGTCCTCTGGGGAAGCCTCTCTTCCATACAGACCCAGTCAGCTCTGTCCAGACCCTCTTGCCAGCCATGGAGGCTGGTGCGGGGACCTCACAGTCAGCCCTGGGAGAAGGGTCCTGGGAGAGAGAGGGAAGTCGGGTGCAGAGCCTTGGGCTTGGCCTGTAGGAACTCACCCCAGCACACGCTTGGCAATCACATCCACCTTCTCTGAGAGGGGGCCCAGCTGTGCTCGGCCCACTGCAGGGCGAGTCCACAGGTAGGAGTATGCTGGCGAGACCAGATCCTGCAGGCGGCAAATGTGACCCTGGGTGGGGGGTAAGAGGCAGTCACTGGGAGTGCTGTGGACAGGGCTCCAACGCACTAGGACAGGCAGTGACGGGGCACCAGCCACTCCCTCAATCTCCTGCGACTCCTCAACGCCACACCTGTCTCAGCAGGATGATCCTTTCCACGTAGGCTGGGGCCAGGACCTCCCTGTCCTGAATCTGGTCCCCGAACGTCTCCTCCACCAGGGCCTGCAGCTTCCCCACCAGCTGGCGCCTCTGGGTCTCGCTGCTCACCAGCCGACAGAGGTGCAGCCTGTAAGAGAGGCCAAGGGACTGTCCTGACTCTGGCATCACCAGCCCCAAACCCTCTTCCCGCAGGGGAGCTTGTGGGGGTGGAAGCATGACACATTATGTGAGCTGCCCATCCCACACCCTGGAAACAATATACAGGAAAGGGATCTAGCCAAAGTCTGCAGCAGCCTGAGAGTCCCAAGCAACCCTGCGAGATATCCTGTTTTCATTGTTTCTAAAATAGGAGCTAACATTTTAAACAAGGAAGAGATCACATAAAAATAGAGATTTCTGGCCTCTCTCAGGAAATTTGAAGATCTGGCTGCAAAGGGCCCGCCTTCCTCACGCTTCAGTGGCTAGCATGGAGTGGAGAAGGCCCAGCTCACAGGCACAGAACACTCCAGTCTGCCTAGCCCTCTGCTCCCCAGGGCCTCTCCTGGCGGCCATCCTCCCCTATGCTGCTGGCCTGGCCTCTACAGACACCTGAGTTTACAAGACAGACTCTGCCGGTGTTGCCTCCTGGCACAGCTCTAAGCAGGGGGCTCTGGCACAAAAAGGCGGAGGTCAAGAATACGGACTTGGAGGATTCAAAGCCAGGGGACAGTTTGGAGGACAGATCTGCTTCAATCTAACGTTCAGAGTTAAAACGTTCAGGTTTTCTTATCAGTTCGAATGTTCACCTTTCTAGAATTCTCCTGCCTTGTTCCCTCTCTGGAAGCAGCCAAGCCTCCAAGCAGGCACTGTGAGTCCTCAGTCCCCTCGCTAAGCTGCCCTCACCCTGCCCCCAGCAATGTCAGAGGGACCTGAGGGCCAATCTGCAGGCACTTCACCCTGGTCTCTGGCGTGGAAGGTGGGCAGCAGCGGTGGGTATCTCCTGGGCTCTGGAACCGGACAGGCCTACGGATCAGACCAGCCCTGTGAGATGTCTGCAGCAAGTTACACGCACGCTCAGAGCCTCAGGATACTCGCCAATCACATGGGGATGATGGTGGGTGGGGGGCCTCCATCACAGGGCACTGTGCAGATTAAATGAGGGACCATCTGTAAAGCACAGAGCTCAAGGCCACTGGAGGCGGGCAGGGAGTCGGAACAGAGGCTCCCGTGTCAGTGGTAGAAGGAGGAGACCCTCTGGGAAGCTATCTAGAGCATTCAACGCTCCGAAAAACAGAACGGTTTTCTTACAAAGGAATTAATACCACATGCTGAAACTGTTCCTAAGACTGCCTTAGCAGCAAGAGGAGACAGTGGAAAGCAAGCAATTAAGGGACCCTAGTGGCCAAGCTTGAGATAACACTCATCCGGTCCAGGGCCCGGGAGGCAGAAGTGCTAACAGATGGTCTTTACTGTTACTACTCCCACCGCACCTCTAGGACTGCTGTGACAGCTATTACTGCCTTTACTACTAGCACTGACATAATCACAGCAGTGCTTGATGCTAGAAACATCTAAACGTGACAGCTTTACCTGCATTAGACCCACAGCCATCGGTTCCAACACTGCATCTCCTCCCTGATTCATACTGAGCAAAGCCCACCTCTACCTTCCTCTGGCTGCCCTCATGCTCCGGGGGGGACTAGAATGGGTCACCAGCTATCTCCCCAGTCCTGTCTCCATTTCCCTGAGACACTGCTTCCCCTATAATCAGGTAGCGTATAAGTTACATTCGCTCCGGAATGCCCCACTCAAGAGAAGCCTGCTGTTTACTGTGTGAACTTGGGCTAGTCATGGGACTGCCCTAGGTCTCAGTTTCTGCATCTGCAAAATAGAGCTTAGTCGGGCAACCGACCTCAGAAGTCCAACGGTAGAAATAAATGAAGTAACATCCTTAAAACACCTGCAGTCCATGTGAATTCTCTGGGCTCACACAAGTAAAGCACTGAGAAGCCTGTTTCCAAACCAGTGCTCAGGAGAGGGCACTGAGTCCCTTGTCCCTTAAGTACACCTCTGTCCGCTGGCTTTACCACTGAGGCCCTTAGACGGATATGTCAACAGTGATCTGAACCGTAACTGGGTTTATTAGTTTGAGTGAAGAACTACGTGAAATGTACAACAGGTGCCACGAGACAGTGCTCATTCACCGCTGGCTGAGGGAGGTGGGGGGTGATTCCAAGATGAAGATCCCCCTTCTCCAGGCCGTGGTTAACAGAATCCAGGCCCGGGATGGGTGGGACAATAGCAATGACAAAAACAGCACCTACCACTTACTGAACACTTTCTATGTGCCAGAGGCTGCGCAAGGACTTTGACGCAACATTTAATTTTATTGAACTCTCAAGGCAATTGCACAAGGTGGGTCCTGTTATCAGCCCCATGTTCAAGAAGAGGAAAGAGAGGGAGCTTAGGTGACTTACAAACTTTGTGTCAGGTCACAGAATGTTAGACACCTGAGCCCACAGTCAAATCAGGTCCATGTGACTCCAAAGCCTGCTAGACCCTTTGCCCCGGGGACCCATCATCATCGAGAAAGCCCTTTCCCACCAGCTGCCCCCCACCACAGGTTTCCCACTCACCTGTTGAATTCTGGAAGCTTCTCCAGGTCCAACAGGGCTGAGTGGCAGGTGACTCGGGTCAGGTCAAACTGTGTTATCAACTCCGGCAAGGTCCTGCCCATCTGGTTCTCTGCAAGCAGACATGCCCAGCCTCAGCCCCCTGCCTCTCCTTTCAGTCACAAGGCAGGCTGGGTGAGCACCTTCTGGGCTCCCCACTGCATTCCAACTGAAGGGATTTACCTTCTAGCTCTTTTTTAGATCAAGGGCTCGAATGAGCTCTCATTTGCAGAAAGGATTCTGTCACTCAGAAAGAAACAAGTTTGAAAACAATCAGGCTAAATGACCCTCACTGCCCCCAAAGATGCGAGCCGCAGGACAGCAGTGCCTGGAGACTGTGATTCCACTGCTCTGGGATGCAGTCTGAGCATCAGTGCGCTTTACAGGCCTCCCAGGAGACTCCTAAGCATAGGCAGGGTTGAGAACTACTTTGCTGGGAGCCCCTCCTCCTGAGCAGCAGCCCCGCCCCATACAGTCGGTGGGCAGCGCGGTCAGGCCCGGGCCTCAAGGGGGCCTCTGCCATGTCCCTTACAGGCTGTGTGACTTTAGCAAACCTCTCTGAGCCGCTCAATTCTCTTAGAAATAGCAGTGATAATACATACCTCCCAAGGATATTTCAAGGAGCAAACCAGGTAACAGCAGAAGGAACAATAAGCAGACTACCACTGCCGCATTTTTCAGAAACCCCCTCCACAAAGAGGTCACCCTAATTTGCTGCTGCTTTAACCTCTGGGTTCTAAGTCTTGGGCCAAATAAAGGCTCAGCTGGAGTAAACTAGGGTCATAGTAAGCTTTGTAATACTACTGGAACTTATACTTGTCACAGTGGTAGTAATATAATTGTCATCATCGTAAGATCTGTAATTTTCGGGGGCCTGGGTGGCTCAGTTGGTTGAGTGGCTGCCTTCAGCTCAGGTCATGATCCCAGGGTCCTGGGATTGAGCCCTGCCTTGGGCTTCCTGCTCAGTGGGGAGTCTGCTTCTCCCTCCCCCTCTCCCCCTCCTCCTGGCTCATGCTGTCTAATAAATAAATAAAATCTTTAAAAAAAAAAAAGGAAAAAAAAGATCTGTAATTTTCGTGCTTACTGCGTGGCAGACACTTGGCTGGCTGCCTTGTACTCATGAACTCAGTGCATCCTAACCCTATGAGGGAGTCACTTATCCCCATTTTACAGATGAAGCAGGCGAGGCTCAAGACTATAGCTCCTTAAGAGCAGGGGTTACATCTATCTTGTTCGCTATTGTAGCCCCAGCACTTAACACAATTTCTGGTTCAATAAACACAAGAATGAACTTGGGCAGGCTGCAGGTGGCAGCAGCCAGGGCTGAAGACCAGGCAGGCCTGAACCAAAGCCCCCCCTCTCCTCGCTGCTGGAATCTCCCAGGGGTGGGTACCTGCAAACCCCGAGCCACAGTTGGTGATGATATCAAGCAAGGCATCCGGCAGGAAGTTGGCGGCCGCGAAATGCTCCAAGAAAATGTCCCCCTGCCTCTTGGACAGCTTGCTGCCATCCCTGTTGAGCAGCAGGGGCAGGTGGGCAAAGCGAGGAGGCTGCCAGCCCAGGGCCTGGTAGAGAAGCAGATGCTTGGAGGTGGAGACCAGCCACTCGGACCCACGCAGCACGTGGCTGATGCCCATGTGGTGGTCGTCCACCACGCAGGCCAGATGATACGTGGGGAAGCCATCGCTTTTCAGGATGACTGGGTCCCCCTCCACATTTGCCACCTCATGCCGATTCCAGCCGTACACCAGGTCCTGGAAGGCTGGCGCTTCCCCCTCCAGGCGGAAGCGGATCGCAGGTTTGGGGCCTTGGGCTAGCTTCTGGGCCACCTGCCCCTGGCTCAGGTTCCGGCACCTGTTGTCATACCTGTCAGGAAGCAGAGTAGCACAGTAGCTCAGGGTACCAAAGACACAGGTGAGTTCTGTCTTCATCTCTGATAGTTAGATAAGCTTGGCAAGTCCTTTACTTCTCTAGCCTTCTTTCCAGTCTCGAACAGGCATAAGAGGGCTATGGCGGAAAACCGAGTTAGATAACAGCACAGCAGACACTTACGCCCACCTGCCAACCTGTCCCTCTTCGTTAGCGAGGAAATGGAGAAATGCAGAGTCCCAGGGGCGGAATCATTGCTGGTGTAGCCGATTGTGCAATCTCTTTCCCCCATGCCAGCCGCTGGGCCAGGCAAGACCACTATACTCAAAGGGGAGGTTAGGGTCCTCGGAAAGGAGTGAAAGCCACAAGAGGAAAACCCCCTTTTTTATTCCTTGCCTTCCGCTTCTGTGCTCTTTAGCTGTTGTCCTATGAGGAGAGACGCTTGGGGCTACTGAAGCACCGTACAACAGATAGGGGGTGGGGCAGGGGAGGCGGGAGGAGCCGAAATATAGCCCTGATGTCTTGAAGCTGCTGGTTTTATCCTTGAGTCTCTCACCTCCAGACTTCTTTTTTTTTTCTGGGAGGGTGCAAAAAGTGGTCTTATTAAAGCACAGGGATAGGACTCATGGGCAGAAAGAGCTCTTGCCTCACCTCCAGATTTCTGCAAAGTAAGTGGCAAATGTCTGTCAGTTATGCCCTGGCTACTCCAAGTATGGTCTGTGGACTCCCAGTAGCAGCCCCACCAAGGAGCCTGTCCGAAATGCAGCATCCCGGGCCCCATCCCAGACCTGGTGGATCTGAGTCTGTGTGCTGACTAGATCCCCAGGTGAGCTGTCTGCACGTTAAAGTATGAGAAACTCTGGCTTGTCCCTTTATTTTTCTTTATTTTTTTGTAAACTCTACCCCCGGGATGGGGCTTAAACTCATGACCCTGAGATCAAGAGTCGAGTGCTCCACCAACAAAGCCAGCCCGGTGCGCCTGGTTTGTCCCTTTTCCACGCGGCATTCCATTACTTGCTCCCCAAAGCATCTTTTTTTTTTTTTTTTTTTTAAATTACTTATTTATTTGACAGACAGAGATCACAAGTAGGCAGAGAGGCAGGCAGACAGAGAGAGAGGAGGAAGCAGGCTCCCTGCAGAGCAAAGAACCCGATGCGGGGCTTGATCCCAGGACCCTGGGATCATGACCTGAGCCGAAGGCAGAGGCTTTAACCCACTGAGCCACCCAGGCACCCCTCCCCAAAGCATCCTGATAGAAAACGTAAAGCTTGAAAACACACTCCTTAACACAGTGCTAAGTGTTCAATCGGTAAATGGCTGCATGAATTCCATGACAACTTGACCATGATTTTAAAAGAGAACCTTCTGCCAACGGAGAAGCAGACTGTTTATAATAAAAGAGCAATGCTGCAATGAGGGGCACGTGGGTGGCTCAAGTTTGATATCAAGTTTGTGACTTCAAGCCGCACAGTGCCTGTGGAGCCTTGGCTCAGTCAGGAGAATGTATGTCTCCTGATCTGGAGGTTATGAGTTTAAGCCCCATTTTGGTATAGAAATTATTTAAATAAACGTAAAAAAAGTTTTTAAAATTCTTTAAAAATAGGGGTGCCTAGGGTAGCTTGGCCAGTCAAGCATCTGACTCTCGATTTTAGCTCAGGTCTTGGTTTCAGGGGCACGAGATAAAGCCCCATCTTGGGCTCCGTGATCAGCATGCAGTCTGCTTGGGTTTCTCTCTCTCTCTCTGCCCCTCCACCCACCCTCCCTGCATGCGCATGCCCATGCATCCTCTCTCGCAAACAAAAAAAATAAAAAGATAAATAAAAATAAAATTATTTAAAACCAACCAAATAAATAAATGACTAGAACGCAGGTGTCCTGCTGCCACTGCTGATAGGGCCACAGGGACAGTGTCAAGGGCCACAGGGACAGTGTCTATCAAAGCTCCAAACTGGCCCAGGAGTTCCGCATTTGGGAAGGTCTCCAACAAATGCTCCGCATGTGCACACAACCATGTATGTCCCCGTGATCCACCCCAGCTCTTCTGTTAGAACTACAGATTAAAAATGGCAGAAAGATTCCCTAGTAAGAAACTGGTTAAGGGCAGGTACCTCTGTACAGCTGAATATTGCCCAAGCCAAAGAAAAAGCCTATGGGCCAGCGCAGACTGGGTCTCCTCGAGATGGTTAAGTGGGAACGGGAAGTTGCCCAGTCTGCATATTGTGTGCTGCATTGGAACGTGGGGAGAAGAGAAACAATACACATTTCTCAGGGTCTACGTGGAGTGTCTCTGGAGGAGACTTAAGAAACTTCTAACAGCCATTTGTCTATGGCAAGAGCAACTGAGTGGCCAGAGTCAGGGTTCAGAAAGATCTCTGCATCTGTATCTCTCTGGACCTGAAAACATTTTACTTCCTCAGAACAACCAATAATTGCAATGACACGTTAGTATTGCCCGAGAGCTAATGTGGCAGGCAGCTCTGTCACAGCCTCCGTGAGCCCCGTCTCCAGGGTCTCTGCCCCTGCGGCATCCCCTCGTCTGGAGTGCAGGATGGACCTATGGCTGCCTTCTTATGAACAGAATGCAGCAGAAGTGATGAGATGTCACTTCCTTGATTTGGTTACGAAAAGACTCTGGCTTCTGTCTTGCTTGCTTTCTTTTGCTTTCCGTCTGACTCACTCGAAGAGAAGCCAGCTGCTGTGCCAGGAGCTGTCCTGTGCATGGCAAGGAGCTGGCATCTCCTGGCAACAGCCAGCACAGCCCGAGGTCTGCCAACAGCCTCACGAGAGACACAGAAGCAGATCCTCCAAAAGCCAAGCGTGGAGAAAACCGCAAACCTGGCCCGAACCTTGACTGGAGCTTTGCAAAAGACCCTGAGCCGAGGGAGCTGGCTAGGCTGAGCCCAGGCTCCTGACCCACACAGGCCATGCAGTGACCACAGTCTGGGGGTGATCTGTTATGCAGCAACAGCCCAGGGACATACACAACTTTGGGCAAGAAACCTTGAGAGGATGGGATTCTCACCGGGGTGTCTGGTGGTTCCTTAGGGCCTCCTTCTTCAGGAGCTCCAGCCGCTGCGGTGAACAGAAGCAGGGGTAAGCGGCGCCGGACTCCAGCAGCGCTTCTGTGGCCCGGGCGTATAGCTCGAGACGCTGGGACTGCTGGTAGGGCCCAACAGGACCTCCCCGGCGGGGACTCTCATCAGGCGGGATGCCTGTGACAGCAAGAGACCATGATCACCATATACTAATAATGGGGGCACCAGGGTGGCTCAGTCATTAAGCGTCTGCCTTCGGCTCAAGTCATGATCCCAGGGTCCTGGGATCGAGCCCCACATTGGGCTCCCTGCTTGGCGGGAAGCCTGCTTTTCCCTCTCCCACTCTCCCTGCTTGTGTTCCCTCTCTTGCTGTCTCTCTCTGTCGAATAAATAAATAAAAACTTTAAAAAACGAATAATAATAATAATGAAGATGCTTGCAGCACTGGCTCCTGGGCACTGTCTGATGTGCTGCAGGCATACAGGAAAGCTTGTGATCCTCAGGGCAATCCTCGAGGTCATTACTATTGCGATTTTCCTGGTACAGATAAGCTAAGAGATAAGAGAGGCTAAGGGTTCAAGGTCGTGGGGCCCGACAGATGAGGAATCACGGAGGCACCTCTGCAGTCCATGCTCTTGACTGCGCTTCCTTTCCATCCATTGGTCCCCAGGGCGCAGGAGGGCAGCCCAGGCCTGGAACAGCCCTCAGGAGAAGGAAGCATGGGTTGGGGCACAACCCGGCAGGCCCCAGCCGGACTCCTGGTTCTGCGTCTGAGAAGCTGTGCAGAGGGATCCTGAAGATGTGGGACCCCTTTCGTGGCCTAACCATAACATGTTCAGCACTTGGAATGCCCCAGGGCTTAAGAGTGGTTCCACTAGGGGAACTGAAAATGTATGTTCAGGTTAAAAACTAGTAAGTAAACGTTCACAGCAGTTCCAATTCATTGGACTCAAAAAAGTGGGGCGCCCAAGTGGCTCAGTGACACGTCCGACTCTCGATTTCAGCTCAGGTCATGATTTCAGGGTCATGAGACTGAACCCCGAGTTGGGCTCTGTGCTCAGCAGGGAACCTGCTTGAGATTCTCTTTCTCCCTCTGCCTCTCCCCTTGCTCTCTCTCTAAAATTAATCTTTAAAAAAAAAAAAAGTCGAAAAAGTGGAAATAATCCAAATGCCCAACCACTGACGAACAGAAGGTGGTATTTTCATACAATGAATATTATTTGGTCACAAAGAGGAATGAAGTAGTGACATGTGCTGTAGCACCAAACCCCCTCTGCTAAGGAAAAGCCAGTCACTAAAAGTATGTATTATCTGGTTTCATCTACCTGAGAGTGTCCACAATTGGCAAATTGCACAGAGAGAAAATAGATTAGCGACTGCCAGGGGCTGAAAGGAAGCAGGAATAGGAGTGACTGCTAATAGGGCAGGATTTTGTTTTGGGAAGATGGAAATGTTCTGAAATTGGATATTGGTGATGGCTGGCATACCACAGCGAATATACTAAAAAAACCACTGATTTGTACACTTTGAAATGGTGAATTTCCTATCAGGTGAATTATATGTCAATTACAAAATAGTAACAATAATTAAAAAACCCCACAGAAAGCAAAAACAAAAACAAACCAAAAAACAAAAAACACAGAGTGACTCCTGAAGCAGGAAGCTCTAGAAATCAGCCACTCCCTCTGCCTCACCACAAGGCTAGGGGGTGGTGTGGGGGAGCTCTGCTGAGGCACTGCAGGCCATGCTCACGAAACTATGCCACACCAGGGGCTCAGAGGGTGGGACCTGTTCATCGCTGTACTGCTTGTGTCTAGTACAGCACCCGACGGGTCGCAGGCGCACCCTGAAATCCAAGTTTTCATCCTGCTCTGCCTGGTGCTACCTGGTTTGGCTCTGGCCAACCCGTCTTCACATGTGCAGTCCCTCTGCTCCTCTCACTGTGCTTGGGCCACACCGGCGTCTTCGCCGCTCCTCTAACACACCCTACACTTTCCTGCAGCAGGGCCTTCCTATCTGCTCTGCCCTCTTGTTTTGAACAGTCTTCGCCCAGGTAACCACATGGCTGGCCCTTCATTGTGCAATCTCGTGCTTTCAGGTCATCTCCTCCGAGAAGACCACCCTGACTGAGACAGCACCCTTCCCTGCCAGTTCCCCAACCTGTTACCCTTGTCTCCACAGCACTCATCAACACTTAATGTCACAGTGAGGAGAAATTAATCTGTTCATCTGTCCTCCCCTATTTACTGGGCACTGGTCTCTGTTCAGGGCTGGAACAGGACCCTCATTATAGTAAGTGATCTTCATGAATGAATTCCTTTATTCAAGTAATTGGTTTTTTAAAAAAAAGATGTTATTTTTTCATTTGAGAGAGAGAGAAAGCATAAGCAGGGGAGGGAGGCAGAGGGAGAGGGAGAAGCAGACGCCCCGGGTGAGCTGGGAGCCTGACATGGGGCTCAATCCCCAGGCCCCAGGATCATGACCTGAGCTGGAGGCAGACGCCTACCCATTTGAGCCATCCAGACACTCCTATTCAACTAATCCTGATTAAGCATCTACTATAACATTCTATGACAGAAGGCACAAAGGAAATCGGTGACTGCCCTTTGAGAACCCAAAGTCTCGTTAATAGTTTAACTGAGAATAAGATACACATCTCATAAAAGTCTTGGTATTTTTCCTTGTGGAGCGTAACTGGTAATACCTGCCCTGAAAGACGACTGTTGACCCAGGGAACATACACTCCTTCTTGTCCTCCTGGTATCTAGGAGGCCTCTGGATTAAATGTCCCCTAAGACTGATTTTAGAGGCTGCACACATTTTGTTTGGCTCACACAATGTGGTTTTTTAAAAAAAGAAAAATCTGGGCTCAAGTTTAACAATGGGAAGTATTCATTAAAAAAAAAAAAAAAAAGTAATAAAAACCTGGTTTTCTGGCTCCTCTGGGAAGTGAGAAGATTGAACGAACTGGGCCAGCATTCCCACACGGGAACAGGGGGCGGGAGCTTTCTCCTGCTCACTACAGGCCGCGCCTCTCCAGCTCCATCTTATGCTTGGCCTGTGTTTCCTGTCGGCTCCCAGCAGGACCTGAAATCCTGAGGTAAGAACAGGAACCCCAGAACAGCCTCGGAGCTTTTCCTCAGGGAGCTTCAGCGTGTTTTAGGGAGGCACATGCCACCCGAGGCAGCACAAATGTACCCATCTCTCCAGGAAGTCCTCATTCTCCATCTTGGGCCCCATGAGGCCCCTTGAGCTCCTCTCCCTGCTCCCTCTTCCCCTTTGGAGGAGGGTCCTTCCCCGGCCTGCCTCACCTGCCCACTCCAGCATGTCCTCAATATTCTCCGCTGCCCCAGGCACAAGGCGGGTCTGATCCGTGTCCTCCAGCCTAAGGATGAAACTCCCCTGGTGCTTCTTGGCAAAGATATAGTTGTACAAGGCAGTGCGGAGGCCACCCAGGTGCAAAAAGCCTGAGAAAAGAAGAGAACAGCTCAGACAAGACAGGGAAGATGAACTGACTAGCAAGCCCCGCTTGGAACAGGATGTCCCAGGGAGTATCAAAGCTCAATAAACAGCTACCCCATCCCATCTGTCTAACCAGGACCGAGTCAGATGGCCACAGAGGACAGGAGTGGTCCACTCGCTTAGCCCCTCATCCTGGAAGTAGCAGACACGTCTTACAGCGTGTGATGTTGTAAAGACTCCAACTCTCCCCAGCTGCACCCTCTGTTCTATTTTGAGATTTGCTTCAAGGCCAAGTTTTACACAAATGAGGACAAGCAGAGGATTATCCACGGAAACCATATCACATGCACACTTAATGTGTGCAAATTCAACAATGTGCTTGGGTTAAAAAAAATTAATTACAAACTGAAGATATCATACAATTACATTTTGCATATACTCTGATTTTCATCTGAAGTTTGACCTTAAGCAATAAGCAAAAGTAATAGTTGATTCCACTGTATTTCTCTTCACCTGAGTTCAAACTCCTAAGATTTTACCTTTCCATCATTCCTGGCTGAAAGATTCACATTAAGCATTTTGCCATTTCCCCTTATCCTGTCTTCTCTTGTCCAGGCCACAGCCCCGTCTCCACGATGAGCTTCTCTGCATTTACAGGAACAGGAGGCAGCACAGGACACGAAGGCCTCTTCTGTAGTCAGGTAAACTCCCATTCAACACTGATTATGTGTGACTTTCTGCTAGTTATCGCAAAGCTACCACAAAATCAGTGGTCCCCAAGATGGAAGATGGGGGTTCGGTAATTGAAAGAAAGATCTCTTAAATCAAATAAATGTGGATTTAAATTCTGCATCCATTTATTGATTGCTATCCCTTGGGCACTCTACTTCACTGGTCTGAGCTTAGTCTCATCTGTTAGAGATTAAAAACAAAAAATGGAAACCTCCTTTACACAGCTGTTGGGAGACCTAAATATTGATCGAAGTACAGCTTTCCATTAATTTTAGCAATAAGTGATCTCAGTTGCTTGATAATTCTATCTGTCTGTAGTCAACAGCCTTTTCCATATGCAAATCAGCAAGGAAAATGAGAGCTATAATAGAGAATATTGTTTATTAAGCTCTAGGAGTACCAGTCCTTGCGAAGTGCCTCAGCTGCATTAGCGCAAACCCATGAGGCAGGTACCATCACTAGCCGTGTTTGATAGAGAGTAAAGCTCAGAAGCTCAGAAAGGATATGCAATTTGCCCATGTCACACAGCTGAGAAGTGGCAAAACCAGCAATCCCAGGCTTTGGCACCCAGCTACTGAGTGCTCTGCAAAGAAGGTGTAGACCAATGCTGGTCTGCAAACTGTTGCCAGTTCACAACCACGAAGGGAAACGGAGCATAAATGTTTAGAAACTTAATAGCAATCTGACAGAGTAACTTTGTATCGGTGAACCCAATAAAAATAGGCTCACATTTTGTATGCTTTTAATAATTCTCCTCTTACTCATTTATATTGGTTCTATAAAAATACTGATCCATAATCGTTTGGGAGTTCAGAACCAGTCCTGTCACAATGGTTTGAGAAGCCGACTGCCTGCAGTGAAAGATCCTGTCACTCTGTGTAGCTGGGGTCTTGTCACACAGGGAAGCCTTACATGCGGACCCTAAGGTCCAGAATGAGAGGCACGCTCTGTGTTGAGAGGGCAGGTGGCGGGCTCCTTGAGAAAAAAAAAAAACCGGGGGAACTAGCGGGGAGGCTCTAACAAGATCTCCACTAGGGTAAACAATGAGCGCCCTGCCTCACTCTCTGGCTTGCTGAGCACCAACACCACTAACCACAGGGCCTTGCACCTGCAGCTTCCTCTTTCCTCCTACAGGCTTCTGGGCGGCTAGCTGGTCTTTGGGTTCTCAGCTCAAATGCTACGTCCTCAACAAGGCCTTCCTGAGCTTCCTACCTAACCGTCGGGTCCCTACCCTGCTTCATTTCTCACATGGCCCATGCGATTGTCTAAAGGCAGTTCCTTTTGCACGTGGTTTGTCGCGGCCACTCCCGTGTAGGCTTCTTGAGAACCGGAGCCTTGCGTGCCCGATGACCACTGTGTGCCAACGCCTAGGACCGTACCTAGTACACGGTCTGTATTCGATACACATTTACTGAGTACGCGAATGAGAGACCTAAAGGGATGGCACACAAAGAACTTCCTGGCTGTATGAGTAATTTACGCTCGTGGACCTGCTTCTGCCTCTGTAAAATGGGGTCTCGCTGCACCCCCACCCCCACCCCGGTCAGACTCCACCGGAAGGGATTCGTCCGGGAACATTCAGGGGGCGGGCACGGGACGGGGGACATCGACCTGCAGCGTCACGTCCGCCAAGGTTACCTGTGGGACTGGGGGCGAACCGCACCCGCACCACAGCCCCGGGATCAGTGCCCAGGCTGGCCTCGCGCCGTCCCATGGGCCGGCCCGAGGCCGCAGGGTGCCTCGCCGACTGCAGCAACCTCTTCAGGAGCACCGCCATGTGGGATGGAAGCGCACACGTGGGCTTCCCCGTGCATCACTTCCGGGGCCTCTCCCAGCCAATCCGCTTCTGCCACAGAGGGCGCGGCCCCGCCCCTTAAAGGCGCAGTTCTCCTAGTTTGCAAGTCCACGCCCCCCAGCGCGGCTGCGACCCCCCCCCCTCGGCCTCTAGGGGGCAGAGCTCCTCGAGCGGGCGATCTCCCGGACCCGCCCCCCTGGGCTCCCGAAAGCTAAAGCGTGGCAGGGGCCGGACCGGGGAAGCGGAGGAGGCGGGTCTCCATAGAAACGTCCACCTGTTTCCGGCCAGTCTGTGAGAGATTAGGGGCTGCTGCGGGGGCCAATCTCAGCTAGCTCGCTTTTTCCCAGCGGCCTCTGCGGGAGCGGTGGGTGTTGTACACAATCATCATGGCGGCGGCCGGAGCCCCGGATGGTGAGTGTGGCGGGGGTGGCGAGCGCCCCGTTTGGGCCCAGGTGAAGCGGGCCCCCGGGGGGGATGCGGCCGGGTCCGGTGGGGAGTAGCCTGGCTCGGAAGCGGAGGCCCGGCCTCGCCCGAGCAGGGTTCAGTCCCAGGCCCAACCTGCGGCGAGCGCCCACCCCCTAACCCCCTTGCAGGCATGGAGGAACCTGGCATGGACACGGAGGCCGAGACGGTGGCGACCGAGGTCTCCGCGCGGCCCCTGAACTGCGTGGAGGCCGAAGCCGCGGCGGGGGCGGCAGCGGAGGACTCCTGCGCGGCGCGAGGTAGCCTGCAGCCGGCCCCGGCCCAGCCCCCTGGGGACCCTGCGGCCCAGGCCTCGGTCAGCAACGGCGAGGATGCGGGCGGCGGCGCAGGCAGGGAGCTGGTGGACCTGAAGATCATCTGGAATAAGACTAAGCACGACGTGAAATTCCCCCTGGATAGCACAGGCTCCGAGCTAAAACAGAAGATTCACTCGATTACAGGTAATGGAAGTGGTAATGTCCAGCGACAGGCAGCCTTCCCCACCGCGCCTTTAGATTCCTAAGGCTCGCACGGTGCTAGGTCCCGCGCTGGCCACTCTCTTTGCATCCGCTCCCTCAATGCTGGGAATAGTTCTCCGGAGTAAGTACTAATGTGTCCATCATTCAGATGGAGAAGATGAGACCCAAGGTGATAGAGCCAGAAAGTGGCTGAGCCGAGATTCAGGCCCGGGTCTGACTCTTAGGCCCAGGCTTCCAATCACTGCTGCTCCAGACATCTCTAATGAAAATCGTCTGAGGCACATGTTAAACTTACAGCCCCTAACCCTTTTCCCTGAAGAGTTTGATTCAGTGGCTCTGGAATGTGGCCAGGAATTTATTTTTAGCAAATATCTTGGGTAATTCTCATAAGGGAAATTTAGGAAACATTGCTGGTGACTGTGGTGCTGGCCCCTTCACAGATACTCACATTTAGTTTTTAGTCTTGTCTCGTTTACAACACTTTACCAACTGAAATGATTTCTTTTTTAAGCTTGCTTTCTGTAGTCTGTAAGCACATGGTAAAAACAAGAACTTCATCCTTTCTGGTTTCTGTATAACTGAGGCCTGTGGATTCTCAGTATTTGTGTCATCAGAGGCTTGAGGAACAATTTGGAATGAATGATAGCTAACATTATTGAACGATGACTTGACGCTTGGTGGTGTTTTATTTCTTAATCCTTAAAAGAAGTCTACGCAGAAGGAAATCCTGCCGTTAAATTATACTATTTTGGAAACCGGCTCACAGAGGTTGTGAGTTGCCTGAGCACACAAAGGTGCTGGAGCAGTATTCATTTCCAGGTCTGTTGCCCAACAGTTCTGGTCCAGATACATTTTTCTTTTCTTTTCTTTTTATTTTTAAAAGATTTTATTTATTTATTTGACACAGAGAGATCACAAGTAGGCAGAGAGGCAGGCAGAGAAAAAGGAGGAAAGAGGCTCCCCACGGAGCAGAGAGCCCGATGTGGGACTTGATCCCAGCACTCTGGGATCATGACTTGAGCTGAAGGCAGAGGCTTTAACCCACTGAGCCACCCAGGCGCCCCACATACATTTTTCATCCCTTCCTTTCATTGTGTCCTTTTCCCAAGGTCTCCCCCCTGCCATGCAGAAAGTCATGTATAAGGGACTCGTTCCTGAGGATAAGACGTTGAGAGAAATAAAAGTGACCAGCGGAGCCAAGATCATGGTAGTTGGCTCCACGATAAATGATGTTTTAGCCGTAAACACACCCAAAGATGCTGCCCAGCAGGGTGCAAAGGCCGAAGAAAACAAGAAGGAGCCGCTCTGCAGGCAGAAGGTGAGTCCGTCATGTGACTGCTAGTCCTGGGAAGTTTGAGGCTTTGTCCTCTGGAGCCTTGGCTGGTTATATTCTCCCTAGAATAAGCTCCTTTTCGGACAGGGTCCATGATGGAAATTTATGGCAGCAGTTGGGTGCGGCTGGCTGTTGAGTGGAGGTGACAACTACCTGAGATTTGCAACTTTGTCTCATCTGGCGGGTCAGTGTGTCTCAAGTCTATTTACTTTAGGATATGGCCTTTGTACAGGCAGGCTTCAGACCAGATATTGAAAGGAATCTGACATGGGTTTCTCTCCTCTAGTGTCAGGGAAAAATGCCACCAGGACAATTCACCCCCCATTTTGTACAAGTGCTTACATTTGTGTTTTGGTCAGTGGCTTCCCCCAAGTCAACAAGCCATTTCTGGATAGCCATAGAGCTCAGCAGCTTTCAGAGTTCCTCTGAAGCTGACTTTTTCAGGAAGCCTAATGAAGCTGACTAGAAACATAACTATACTGGCTTTGGGTTTAGTTTTTTTTTTTTCCCTCCTGGTTCATGAAATGGGGGCCTGATTTTTTTTTTTAATATCCTGTTGCTCATTTTGGGTGGAAGAGATCCAGCTTTGTCTTGTGCTCACTGTAGCCCTTAAAATTCTTTCTGTAATTAGGAAAAGTGAGAGTATTTTGCTGCAGAGGGAACTGGTAGGAAGAACCATCACTTAAAACCTTATCACCCAGCAAACTTCACTCATTGTCATGGAGTCTCTTGGCCACTGCTGAGATAGTCTCAACTTAACCTGTGTCCTGAGTACAATAGGTCAATTTGGTTTTTGTTTGTTTGTTTGTTGTTGTTGTTGTTGTTGTTGTTTTAAGAACAGTTCGAACCAAGATCAGTTTTAGTGACTCTAGGCACCAAGGCATATGGCTAGTAGTGGGAGAAGGATGCAGTTTTGTTACAGACCCATAATCCTCTTCATCCAGGCATTAAAACTTGACCAGAATTAGTGTGAATATCCATGTTTTGCTGTGGGAACATTAATGTGTTTGAATGACAAGGTACTGCCCCAGATCCTAGAGAGGATATTGTTTTTATAAAGTCTGTAAGACTTGGTTCTCATAATCTAGAACATCTGCCTATAAGGTTTTAGATGAGGAGTTATAAATCTATGCTAACATCTGAAAGGTATTCACTTTGGAACCTTTCACCCCCATATATGGGGTCAGAATTGAACAGTTGACTTTTTTTCCCCACTTGCCTGTTTCCTCTGCCACATACATGAAATTATCAAATGTGAGTATTTCAGAAGTGAGTGAATGTCCCCACTGGTCACACCCTTGAGATATTACACGCTTCTTAAACATAGCCTTTGAGTTACTGATGGTAGCTTAATAGCCTTAAAACTGTTTTCCACAGCACAGGGACAATTCTTCCAAAAGATGCTTGCGAGGTAGGAGTCAAATTAAGTTGTTAATGTCTGCTGCTCTGTTTCACTGATGCTAGTTATGAGGCCTTAACGTGGCCTGATGAGAGGGACCTGTTCTCCTGGCTTTTTGTCACCTTACTCAGGAGTCCGAGGCTGATGCCTATGGGGACCCTTTGCTAGCAGTCTGGCAATACTGATTCTATCCCCACCAGAGGGTTTCTGCCCTCTGAATTGGCTCATGACCCTGCGGTGCTTCAGTTTGGTGGCATTGTTCCCCTTCACTCACTTGCTGTCCCGTAGCTTCAGCTTTACCATTTGGTAAAGTGACCGGTGACCTATAAAGCCACCAGTGGAGAGGAGACAAGCTCAGGCATTTGGGCTGCTCAAGAGCTGTTTTAGGGAGCCATGAGCCTAATGAGAACCCTTAACAAGCTGCCTCAAACCCGGGGCGGGGGGGGGGGGTGTTGGGCACAGGATCAGAGACTTGTTAATATCAGTCTGTGGAGTAATTGGCATTTATCTTGGAAATAGGTCTCTCCTGGCCTGTGTAGCTGAGGTGGAGGGCGGGGCAATGGGGAAGAAGTCTACAATAGTCTGAGTTTCCATTTGCTGAAGAAATGCCCCTTGTAGGCCGTTAGGCTGATCACCAGCATTGTCTTAAGTTTCTTTGGAAGTTTAAGTTGACTGAAATGGCCAGCACCGTTTGCGGTTCTCTTTAGCCCGATGTTTTGTCCTTTCAGTGGTGATTTTTTTGGTCAGAGGAGGAGATAGTTTATTTGAACTAGCAATCTGGAAACCTTAGTTGTTCTAGAACTTTGCTGTCTAATATAACAGCCACATAAAGCTTATTAAAATTCAGTAAAATCGAGAACTTAGTTCCTTAGTTACATTAGCCACATTTCAAGTGCTTCCTAGACCCAAGTGTCTCGTGGCTGTTGTTTTAGGCAGCACAGAGGTAGGACATTTCTATCAACAGAGACACCACTGCCAGACAGCACTGCTCTTTAATGTCAAGGACCCATAATCTGTACACATTGAAAGCTTTTGAACCAAAACAGGAAGGCTTTTTTCCTCTTTTTCAGAAAGGTAGTAATATGACTAACACGTAGTCAGCTATTTTATTTATCATTTCTTCTGACTTATATTCTAGCAACACAGGAAAGTGTTGGATAAAGGAAAGCCCGAAGATGTGATGCCATCTGTTAAAGGTGCCCAGGTAAGCCAGATTGCTTTGTGCGGTTCTGAAAACGTGCCAGGCCCACCTTCTGACTCCCTGAGGTTCCTGTGATCACGTCCTCACATCCTGTCCCTTGTCCTTCCCTGTCTTTGCTTCTGGTCCCTGTCTCTCACTGTGCTCCTGTGCCTCCAGGAGCACCTGCCAACGGTACCCTTATCCGGCATGTACAACAAGTCCGGAGGCAAAGTGAGACTCACCTTCAAGCTGGAACAAGACCAGCTGTGGATTGGCACTAAAGGTAGGTTCCTGCTCTCGGCCTCTTCCCGGCTTGCTGCCTCGGGCACCCAGCAGCACTCGGTCATGGGTGCGACTGTGCTTCTCCTGAAATCTCTCTCTTCACTGTGCTTTGCGTGCCCCTGGCTTTTTGTCTTTGCTTTTAGATGCTCACCTTCTGTTTGGACCGTTTTCCCTCATTCTTTTCAGTCTTATGTCAGGGCCAGTCCATCAACAGTGGCTCTTCATTTGTACCCAAAACTAGGTCCCAGATGTGTAGTCTGAGGGCCAGGTCTGGCCCCCAGACAAGAGTTTTTTGGATTTACACACATTCTGTAAAAATCAGAGAGATTTCACTTGATCTGATGTGGGGGTTTTTGGGCTTCTCTTGAAAAAAAAAAAAAAGAGAGAAAAAAGAAAAAAAAGTCAAAAGATGTAGGCATTCTGGACCTGCATTCTCACATGGCAGCGATCGGCTGGAGCCAAAGTAGTAGGTTCAGATGAGCCATGTCACAGTCCTCACTGTCCGTGGGCTTCATTTGGAGCCAGCTTTGTTCATGAAATGTCACCTGCCTGGCCCCTGGAGGTCAGAGTTTGTCCCCGTACTGGGTGCATTTTCCTGGTACCGTGGACCCGCCCCTCCCTCCCTGCCTGTTTGTGCTCTGCCTGCCTCCACCTACCCCTGCCTGTGCCTGGTGGGGCGGGCTTGCTGCTTGCTGTTGGCTGGGAATTGTCTCTGACTCTCCTCCCCATCTATTCCCCCAGATGGTTCAAAGTCTTGTCAGTTACACTCCAGAATTATCTGTGTCCCTTTTTTTGCCACTCTGTTGTGCCAGTTAAGACTCCTAGCATCTTTAAAGGTTTGTTAAAGCAAGTTAACCTATTTCCCTGCCCTGTCTGTGTTCTGTTTTGTCCTACCCATCTTCCTCCCTGGTTCCCATGCTCAGAAACCTTCGGCCTGGAAGAGCCAAGTTCAAATGCCTAAACGTAGTGTCCAGTGTTGTCAAATTTTAGGCCCAGCCTCCTGCCCCGCTTGCCCCGTTACACGCTGTGGGCTGCAGCTGCACCAGCCTGCGATTCCCACCGCGCCCTGCACAGCCTCACGCCTTCGCTCCTGCCGGGCACTTACCTGGACGCCTTCTTCCCATTCCTCGTTGTTAATACGATCTCCAGAGGCCCTACTTACGTGTCCTCTCCTAACGAAGCCTTCCCCGGCGCCTTCCCCACCCTCCAAATGAGTTGCTGCCGCTTCTGTTCTGAGAGCGCTCCGTTTACCTCTGCAGAGCACTCATTACTCTCTGACTTGTCTGTCCCCCTGTTAGATTCCCGGAGGGAACCGAACATGACTAATTCACCTGGTTCTGGCCAGCACTGTAGGTATTCAGTGTTCGAGGTAAATGCTAAAGAGAGGTGTAGGGGGTCCCATCACGTGAGGTTGGCTGGTTTCAGGGACAGGCCATTCGGTAGGACTCTGCTTCGAGTGGGACCCCAGATTTACAGGAAGTAATCAGCGGGGCGGTGGGGCGTGAGGCTTCTTGTCATCCCGAGTGCCAACGCACGTATTCTCATTTGTCACTCTGCTGGTCCTCACGTAAGGAAACGTAGACCAAAACGCCAAAGCGCAGGAGTTTTCTCACGATTCTATGAGAACCTGCTACGTCTCCTTCCTTCCACCCTCAACTCTAACTGCATGGTCAGAGCAAGCGTTGCAGAACGTGGAGGGGCTTCCTGGGTCTTCCCACGGGCCTTTGGACCCTTTTCCACACGGTCAGTGCTCGTCCACCGTGAGCTGCCCTGCGTCTGTCAGACCCTTCCTCGGCTGTGACTTCGCAGGTGACTTTGCTTAGTTCTCCGTCGTGGCACTGACTTCCCCAGTTCCTGCCTCTTCCTCCACTTGCGCTTTCTCTTGCGGGCAGTCTGCTGGAAGGGAGCTGCTAAGGCTGATGCAGGTAGTTTCCTGTGGGCCAGGAGGGTAGGTGTGGGCCAGGGAGGCCAGTGAGGACTACGTCTGCAGGTGCTCATTGGTTCCTCGGGGCCTCTGTGTTAGGAGGTTGTGTTAGGAAGCGCGTCCTCACCGCAGGCCCGAAGTGGACTCTCCCGTACCTGGGGTGGTGTTCTCTCGGCTCGGGGGAGCTGCTGCTTTACCGCTTGGGCATGAAGGCAGCACTCGAAAGAATCTGGGTAGGTTGGGGTGTCAGGGCTGTGGAAAGTGTCCTTTCTCACCAGCCTGCTGAAAGAGCACGGCCAGGAGTCCCGGCTTCATGGGCGCCGGGGCTGAGATGTTCGCTCCCACGCAGACCACTGTAGCGGTGTGTGGCAGGCAGTGTTCTCGCTGGCCGGGAATCTTGTCCTCTGGGCGTCCTGAGCACCCTCCCAGCAGGACAGCGCGTTCTGGGGAGTTGGCCACCAGCCACCGGCTTCATCTTTCCGCTGGCAAGAAGCTGCTGTGGGATGACCATGCCGACAGCTGCTTGGCCCCGCTCTCGGTGGGGCATCTCACAGCTTCACCTGTCTCCGTGGTAGCGTCGGGGGGGGGGGGGGGAGCCTCGCAGCCTCAGGCAGGAGACGTGGCGGGGACAAGCGGCCGGGGGAGTGTGCGCCCAGTGCGGAGGGGCGTCCAGCCTGATCGAGCTCATTGCTGTCACTCAGGAATGTGGGCCCAGGATCGTGTTTTCAAGAGAAGCCAGAAATGTATCTTTTTGTGTGAAATCTCGGGACCTTTCAAGGTGGCTGGTGGTTTAAAAAGTTGCAATCTTAAAAACAGCTGCCGGTCAGATCCTGCCTGTGGGTCACTGAGAGCCACTGAAAGTCACAGCCAGGATGGACACCCTCACGTTCATTCTCCCCACGCCCCATTTTTCAGACACCAAGGCCCACGGAGTGGAAGTAAAATGTCTCCAGTCACCAGCTAAACTAGAGCCCAGGCCTCTAAATTCCAGTCTGTTTTTTTCCCCTCCTCATCCATTGGCAGATTCTCTTTTCCAGAATTTTCTTTCTGCAAAGACTGTCATGATTTTTTCCGACTTGATTTAACTTTGCTCAGAACGTCCTGGCCCCTGCTGTGTCTGCCGCTCCTGGGGGGGTGGGTTCTTGTTGCACAGACACTGCGCCCCCCTCCTGCCTTCCTGCCCCGCCCTGCGACACTGGCCTCACTTCCTGCAGGCTCCTCTCACTCCTGCCATCCCTCACTGCCGCCTCTTTCTTACCTGCCACCCTTGAAGTTGCTGCAAAGTGTCTTCTGACCCCCCTGTGATAAGTGATACCTTGAGGGTTGATCGCAAGAGGTTGTAAATGTTTTAAGAGCACTTCCTCAGGTGTGTGTATGTGGAGGGTTCGGGGGTCGGGAGAGGGAAGGGTTGTGGGGAGGGCAGATGAGGAGGAGGATGGGCTAGAGACTAGAAGCAACCCCCGAGCACTCCCTGCCTGTGCGAGCTACAGGGGCATGCTGTTGCCTCTGTTCTCCATCCTCTTGACTACCCCTTCCCCAGGTGCCAAAGACCTTAGCCAGTGCTGGGCTCAGGTGAGAAGGCTGCAGTGGAAATCCTTGGGTGTTTATAAATTGCCAGCCTTGAAGAAGATCACACAGGAAAGCACTATCTCTGCTCTCAGAGGCCTTTAATATATGCTGTGGCCAACCCTGTTCCCGTTTGCTCCCAAGAAATTCCCATCTGCCAAGCAGAGCCCTGGGTGTGGTGGTCAGACGACCCTGTCCCATCGTCCTTAGAGCGCGTGGGAGACTTGAGATTACAGTAGAACCCAGAACCGCCAGCCCTGATAAGGGACTGCTGAGTCACAGGAGTGGACAGGAGGGCCTTTGAGTAATCTCTGTAATCCCTCTCAACTAGAGCGGACTGAGAAATTGCCCATGGGCTCCATTAAAAATGTGGTCAGTGAACCTATCGAAGGACACGAAGACTACCACATGATGGTAAGTAGCCCGGCGTGCTTTAGCCTCTTCCTGCACTCCCGCTTCTGCTCATCTAGCAGGGACCGGAGTTCTAACGGAACTTTCTTAACCGAAGAAGCGAACTCAGTATTCCGAAGACGCACCGTTTTAAGATCCTCACCTTTTCTTCATCTCCTTAGAACTCAATCCATGACCTGTTCCTAAGTTTATTTTTGCAACACCTGCCCCCCATTCAGTTTAAAGGGGATATGTTTTCTTAGCTTTATCTTCCTCTCATTTGTATTATTTTTGTCTTTAAATCAGGAGAATAAACACAAAGAGGAGGATTGGCTTGTGGGTTTTCATCTTAAGTTTTGTCCTGCTTATAAAACAAAATCTCCCACTAGCCTTGGCATTTGTGAGGACACAGATGGTCCCCTTTCTGTGGTGGTGGCGCTCTTCCCAGGTGGCCAAGGACACCGTGGGGAGGACAGGGTCTGTGGTCGTCATTCCGCACGGAGGTTTACTCTGAAGAGAGCAGGCTGTTCTTTCTCGAGATAGGATGTTTGGAGGCAGTCCCCAGGTTTGTGCAGAGCAAAGCCGAGAGTTCAGGGATGCAGGGCATGGAGTGAAGTGCAGTGCTCGGGCACGCCCCCGAATTTTCCCAGCATGGTTGGGAGGGGCCCCTTTAGGAGTGAAGTTTAGTTACTCCGACAGGGACCTGCCCAGAGCCAGTTGTAGGATGGGGCAAGGGCTGCCCGCATTCTCCAGCCAAAGGGGCAGATTTTTTAGCATGCGGCCACCAGCGCTATGGCTGTGTGAGCCCCGTTGCAGGGCTGAGGAGCAGCTAGTGCTTTGACCTGTGCATCGGGGTTACAAAGGTCCCCAGCACAGGGAGGCGTTGGAAGATCCCAGGGAAAATGCGATTTGGTGGTAGGGAGGTCCTGCACAGATGGCTGGGCCCCTCTTTTGCCCTTTTGGTGTCTGTCCACTCAGAGGTGCTGAAGCCAGTCCATGATTGGGCTTGCAGTCCTGGCACTGCAGGCTCCTGGGTGTCCCGAGAGTGACAGTGTCACAGGGGCTGCTGCCCTTCCGCCCCTCATCCTTAAAGGATTGCAAACAGATTTGTTCTGCATACTCGTATATTTTTCCCGTTTACGAAGTCGGCTTCTAGATACTGTCAGCTGGGCCCCTTCGCTCCCTTTTGAAATGTTCATCTCCGCCATTTGGCCCTGTGGCATTCGCAGCCCCGCTTTGCAAACAGCCCGGTGAGTGGGAGTCCCTGCAGGTTGAGGGGACCATCCAGACATCCTTCAGGAAATCAGTCTGGGTGGCTAATGCTTTAATACTCAGTTCAAATGCTTTTTTCTCTCGGGTCATTTCTGGCGGAGAGGAGTGCTGATAGTCCCGTCTCTTCACTAAACGCCATGGAGTGGCACCTTGACCTCTGTCTGGATGAAAGTACTCTGCTCATTTTGCAGGTGTCATTTCAGCAGCTAGATTAATGGTGTCATATATGGTTCACAGAGAGGGATGGCTGTGCTTTTCATTCTTAGGGAAATGTTTAAAAATGCAGAAGAGAACAGAAAAGACTATAACAAACTCAGATATCCATCACCAAGAAATGACTGTCGTAAATATTCTGTGAATTGCTTTAAACTGTTTTTTTTTTTTTAATAAAAGAAAATCTACCCACAACGAATACGTCCCCATTGTCTTCCCCTCCCCCATTACCATGGCATGATTTCTCATGTGGATCCTTCCCAGCTTTCTGCTTTGTGTTCGTATAAACCCATGAACAAGATGCAGTACTGTTTTGTGTGTTTTTCAGTTTTCATAAACAGTATCATGGTATGTATCGTTCTGCAAGCAGCTGTTTTTGGTTCGACATTGTGATGTGTCTGTATCAACTGTAGCTCCGGTTCATACCTTTGAAAAAGGATCCCGCATTCAGACAAATAGGCCATGTCCCTTATAATTGTGCGTTTCCTGACCGATGGAGATGTAGGTTGTTTCCAGGTTGTTACTAGTTGTGATGGTGCTGCTGTGAACATTTCAGATCTGTTTTCTTTGTGCACGTGTGACAGTTTTTCTAGGGCAGTGGTTCTCAAACTGGTCTCTGGATCAGTAGCACGACATTGCCCGGCAGCTTGTTAGAAATGCAGATTCTCCGGCCGTGGACCTCCCAGATCAGATGCTCTAGGGGGTGGAGCCCAACTAGTCTGTACTGACAAGCCTTCTGGATGCTTCTGATGCACACCCAAGTTTGGGAGCCACTGCTTTAGGCTCGGCTATGCTTAACTCTCCCACCACCTATGTCGGGGGGCGGGGTCCAGGAGAATACTCCCCGTGTGCACAGTGTTTCCCCTTCCCTTAGTACCTTCCTTCTCAGCCCCCACCCCCACCCCCATGTTTGTCGCGCTGCCTGCTCCGTCTCCTGACCTCTCAAGTACCGCTTGGTTTTCCTTTTTCCCTTCCAGGCGTTTCAGTTGGGCCCCACGGAAGCCTCTTACTACTGGGTGTACTGGGTCCCAACTCAATATGTGGATGCAATCAAAGACACTGTGCTGGGGAAGTGGCAGTATTTTTGAAAGCACTTTCACCTCTGGCCCAGGAGACTGACCCAAAGTGAAGGACATTGCTGGGAGAGGCCTGCAGCATCCCTGGATTTCAGAGTTCTGGGACTTTGTTCAAAAACAAACAAACAAAAACCCTATATCCACTCTAAGGTGATGTGGTGACTGAAGCCAGAGGTGATGTACTTTCACCATTAGCTTAATTTTAACTTAAAATCACCGGTTCCCTTTTCTGGCAGTCAGCTTCATACCATTTTTCAAGTCCATACCGTGGAAATCAATAAATCTGAGTTCGAGCACGTTGTGTGGAATACTGTTCAGTGCGTTTGAGAGGAGCTCTGCCAGTCTTATTTGGAAAGGAATGATCAAAAGCTTGCTGGTTTCCTTTTTATTTTATTTTTTTTTTAAGCGATTTTAACTGAGGTATTTTCATAAATCTTCGGTTGCAAACATTTGGACTGCGTTGTGATGAATTGGGTTTTGGTTTTGGTTTTTCTGATATCAAATTGTATGCAAAATGGAGGGGGGGGTTAGTAAGCCATATTTTTCTGTCCATGGATTCAGATTTAATTCTTTTCCCTTTTTTATGTTCTCACTTCCTAGATTTGAATTTTTGTTTTAAAAACCCAAAGATGTCAGTTCCTGATTTTGTACCTCGTTGATGCTTCCTCTCCTGGCCTCCCCCCCACCATGCTGCTGCTCGAGAATGCACGGCGGGAGAGGAAGAACTGTTTGGTCTAGGGCAGGGAGTGCGCGAACCTGCTGCACCGCGTGTCGAGCAGCGGAGTGTCTTACCATGACTCCCGTCTAAACGTCTTGCCCCTTGGACCCAGTGTCTGGGGAGTTCCACCTGCTGGTGTCCTGGTTGTCTGGTGCCCTCACTGATGGGGCTTTGAGACCCAGCCTGGCATGGGTGTGCCTGGGCTGCGCTGCCCAAAAGCCACAGCCCCCAGGCCGACAAAGCCCACCGGAAGGAGGAGCTGGACGGAAGGCCATTCCTACAGCCCTATAGCCACAGGCCCAGATCCTTCTTTCTTTCGAAGTTCGGAGAAATTCTTAAGCAGTCCAACGATTATTTCAATTATGCTTCTCCATTTGGTCCTTCTGCTCATACATTATGTTCAAGTGTCCTTCATCCCGGGTTCAGAGATGCTGCCTTTCCCAATAAAAGACATGTTGACCTAGTGGGTTGGCCGATGTGCTTAAGCATCGAAAATGTGATAAATTGCTTTCGTGATTAGCTCACCCTCTTCTGGTTTTAGCCCTTAAGTTCTTGGTACACGTGAGCTTCTGTTGTCTCCGTACGGCTCGATGACCTCGGGCGCGAGGGCGAGTGTCTTGGTGAATGACCCCGTGTGCTCGTTGCTGTTCTGTGCCGGCCGGCTTTGCAGTTCTTCCCTCCCTGGCTGCAGGCTCTCATAGTAAGGTTTGGTGAGAGATTTTCCAAACCACACTCTGGATTCTAGGCTGTTCCCCTCATCCTGTGAAATGTAATTAGCATGTGTTCGCCTCAGATGACTAACCCTTGTGAGCCAGTTCCTGGTGACGCTCTGTGCCCTTCCCTTCCAAGCCGTAGTTCAGGAATCCAGCCCATGTAGACAGACTCGTGCTTTTCACGGGGTAGCCCTTGCCCAGTCACACATCTGGGCAGGGAACTCTACTCTTGCTTTTTTGGGGGGGCAAACGTACCTCTTGTGAAGTGTAGCATCCAAGAAACCGCCTGTTCGTCTTCCCTCGAAGGAGCAGTCACTGCGGCTTTTCTGTCCTTGTTGGCTTGCAGTTCCTGGAGAAAAAGGGCCGCTCTGCTACTCGTCAGAGCCTTCCTCTGCAGCGGACGGGTCTGCGGAGGAACTGCTGCCGTAGCAGGCAGAGGGTCCTCTCAGTCTGAACACTGCCCTTTTCTGTTGGCCAGCGCCCCTGTCCTGGAGACGTGTCTTGACGGTGCCACACACCTACCTTTGTTCTCGTGAAGCAGGTGTCTCCATCCCCTGACTGGCCTCGCAGTGCTGCTCTCAGAGGCCCTTCCCGCCAGGTCTCCTGGTTTGCCCTGTTAAGTCGCTGCCCTTGCCCTCTGTCCCCCTCCCCTTCCTCCCAGTGAGAGCGTGTATGTCCCCTTGCCTCCCTGCTCCCCAAGGGCCAAACTGCTTCTCACTCAGGCTGCTGTCATTTCTAGACAGGACCAAAGCCTGCGTGAGTCTTTTGATTTTACGTAAAATGGTGCTTTTTTCCTTACTTCAAAATACTATATATAAATAATAATGTCAACGACATCTTTTCGTACAGAGCCGTTGGAGTATTGCTTTACAGAGCTCAGTAAATTTGCTAGAACGATCTCGAGCTCTAGCTCCTGACCCTGTCTGCATGGAGACCTTGCCGGGAGCCCTCGGGAGAGCAGAGGTGGACGGCACCAGAAGCCACTGGGAGAAGTACTTGACTAAGATCCATGTCTGGGTCACAGCAGTATTCCCGGTTTTTCCCTTGGTCCCGTGAGCGGTCTCTTCCTAACCTTGTTTTCGGTCCAGAATGTTCCGACTAAATCTGTGTTAGCAAATTGAAGTCCTTGTCCCCCCTCGGTGGCATCACAGTGTTCATTTGTCCTCGGGATTGTTTCTGTGCGGTTCCTTCGCTGGGGTCGTGCCCTCCCTCACCGTGGCAGAGGACGGGCTCCAGGAGGAGCTGGTCCTGGGGAGGGGCTGGGCGCGCAAGGAGCCAGGCTCGACATCTTTTTCCCTGTGGGGAGCTTCGCCGAGCCTCCCCAGGGGCTGCGTTCTCCTCCAGGCTTTGTGCTGGCGATCATCCTCCGGGGCTTTGCTCCCGGACGGCAGGTCTTTCTTCCCTCCCCGAGACCACTGGCAGAGCAATGACAGGGTCACCCCTGCCGGACGCCAGGCCCTCGCAGCTCTGTTTCTGCCAGTCCGGTCCTCTGAAAAGCTGGCTCGCGAGCTGCTGGAACTCCTCTGGTATGAAGTATTTTAGTTGAAGCTGGGCCTTTCGCAAGTAGCGTTTCGCTCTTTTTAGATGAGACTGAACTGAGCTAAGGGTGCTCCATGGACACAGTGGGGGCCAGCGAGGCCTCGGTAGGCACTTACTTGCTGCTCTGCCTTACAAGGCCCAAAGAGACCAACTCTGCCACTTGGCCACGTCTCAGCAAAGTCGCCATATTTCAGCCAGAAGGGACTTGCTTTCTCCTCTTCTCTCCACTTGAACCATGTGCCTGGAGGAGCCGTCCTGGCTCTTGCACTTGGCCTCCCCTTTCTTTGCTGGGGCAGCGAAGGGGAAGGGATCGACTCCGCGTGCCAGGGCCATGCAAGGGCAGGCTTGCTTTCCACCCCGTCTTCTGAGGGAGACCTTTCTCTTGCTCCTTGCTGCTCTCTTCATGCCTCTTGTCTCGGAAAAGGATGGTCCCTTCGTCTGAAGGCTTTGTGAGGAAGTCCTCTCCAGCGAGGACTGGCACCTGTTTCCTTCTTAATAGGGCCGGACGGCCTCTCCGGAGCTACAGGTGGTCAGGAGCCCCCCGAAGTGCAGAATTTCCGGCACCTCGACCTGCCAGGCTGGGTGGTTCTACTGCTTTCTAAATTTCTAGAAACCTCTTTCCTTTTCTTTCTTAAAGAGTTCTGCAGAATTATTTGACAATATACGTAAGTCCCATGTTTCCTTGTGGTGTGCACTCTGTTCTGGTTTCTGTTTTTAAATCAAATGCCTGTTTGGGAGGAGATGAACGTATTTAGTCTATTAGATCTGCGCTGCTGGATTTTTTTTAAAGTGTAACCTTGACTAGCTGTCTTATTGTTTATCCTGTAAGATTAGTCTCTCAATTAAAGTTTGATAATTAAGTGCGTTTCCTTTTCCTTCCCGTTTTTCGCGCGCCTGCTCCGTACCGGGGACAGCCTGATGCTTGGGACTAGGCCTGGGGTGGGGGGTTTTTTTTGGTTTTGTTTTGTTTTTTGTTTTTTTGCCAGCTGTGGTCTGCTATGTCACTCTTATTTATTTGATTTTAAGTATATCCAAATTTGTTCCTACGCAAAACAGTTGATACAATGACTCTGGTTTATTTCCTCTGTTAGCCAGAATGACCAACTGGTCAGTCAGATGCACTCGGGTTAGGGCAGCCCTCCTCTGTGCTCTGGCCTCCAGGCATCAGAGGGAAGCTGCTTCCTGTCCTTATGCTTTCTGACTAGTACCCTGTGTGACTTGCCCGAGGTGGGGAACTGTTTCCCCAAACAGGACAAAACAGTCCTTGGCATGAAGAGTCCTTAGAGTTGGTCACAACTGGTTTTGACCCAGTATCATCCACGGGGCCCTCTCTCCTCTACACACTTTGTAAATGTTCCTGAAGGTTCTGGTCTCAAGTTGTCCTTCCCTGACTGCCCCCCCTCCCCCGCCCCTCCGTTTTCCCAGGATCTCAATCCCAAAGCAGTGCTGTCAGGTCCTTAAAGATCTGCTCTATGGGGGAGACAAGGGTGAACCATGCCACTTGCTGTACATTGGCTGTTGCCCACCTGGAGAATCTTCTGTGTGCACAGAGGGTGCTGCTGGATTTCACGCCAGTTTTGAAGTATTTCAGGCACCTTCAAACTTACAGGATGATCGACTGTCCTCAGATGGAGAATGAGATGAACCCCAGCCTGAATATCTACGATACTTTTTGGGGAGAGGTCTAGCATTCTCTCAGCAGTAATAACTAACATCCCTTTCTGCAGTAGGGACCCCACGAACCAGACAGTCATTAGGGCAGGAGGCAGTGACTTCTTCCTACTCCTGCTTGAGAGCTGCTCCGGTTGGCCCATCCATGCTGCGGGAACTTGACATGCTTCCCCCATGAGCTCTGCGCCAACACTACTTGGCTCCTCTGAGCCAGAATTAACCCCTCTGGCTTTTCCTAGTTTACCGAGACTAATTTTGATCTGAAGCCTTGTTAGCCTTACCCTCCTTGATAAAACCTTTCCTACTGTTCACCCCATTTTGCAACTCTGAATTCTCAAATTTGCTACTGTTTTACCCCCTCCCACTTACCTAATTTTGATTTTTCACTGCTTTCCCTTTTTTGGTTGTGTTTTGTTTTGGACATTTTCAAGCCTACAGAAAGTTGAAACATGCTACAGTGACCACCTCATACTTTTCACCTAGCTTTTACCATTTCTTAACATATTAACCACACATGCTTGCTTTCTTCCCTAGACACATGTGCATTTTATTCTACCACAATGTTTGACAGACATGCAGACATCATGGCATTGAGCACTGGTCTCAGAATGACTATCATACTTTATCACAACAGCATTGTCTTCCCTAAGAAAACTCCTCTATCGATTCAATAATACCTGATAAACAAACCAAAGTATCTTCTAGAGCTAGTTTTTCCCAACTCGTAATCTCCATGTGCGTTCAAAGATTTATTTGAGAGAGAGGATGAGCTGTGGGGAGAGGGAAGACTTTTTTTTTTTTAAGATTTTATTTATTTGTCAGAGAGAGAGAGTACACACAAGCAGGCAGAGAGGCAGGCAGAGGTAGCAAGAGAAGCAGGCTCCCTGCGGAGCAAGGAGCCCGAAGCGGGACTTGATCCCAGGACCCCAGGATCATGACCTGAGCCGAAGACAGTGGCTTAACTAACGAGCCACCCAGACGTCCCGAGAGGGAAGACTCTTAAGCAGACTTCCCGCTGAGTGTGGAGCCCAGTGTGGGGCTTGATCCTGGGACCCTGAGATCATGACCTGAGCCAAAATCAAGAGCTTAGACGCTTAACTAACTGAGCCGTCCAGATGTGCCTGTTCTTAAATATTTATGACAATCTTGTGTTTTTTTTTTTTTTTCAGTACCGTTTTATCTTTTCTATTGTGGCTAGTCTTGGTTTTTCTGTCTCACCTTAAGGTAATTTCGCCCATATGTTTCTTTCATCTTAATTTACAGTGTGACCCCCAGACCTCCTCTTCCATTCTTGTTCTGAATCTTTGCTCTTTTTTATGTCGCGGGTTTGTCTGGTTGGCCAGGGCCGTGGTTCCCGAGGCTGGGGCAGGGGCACAATCCTGCCGCCCGCTGCTCGCTCGGGCTCCCCTCCCACATCTAAGCCCAGGACCCACAGACTTCAGGGCTCCAGGACTCAGAACTCTTGGTTTTTGGCGACAGTCTTGATTCGTATGGCATAAGCAAAGTGATTTGGCTCCCGTAACCGGAAAATCCAGAATCTCAGACCTAGCCCGGTGTAGGCGCTCGAGTCAGGTTGTGAGGAACCTGACCGGCTAACCCCCAGTCTGCTTTGCCAGATGGAGCTCTCAGGGCGCTTGTTGCCCCTGCCCTCCTCAAACACACAAACGTGGGAATCTTCGCATCTAAGGCATGTCCTGGTTGACCATTCCTTGGTCTGGGGCTTTCAGACACTCCAAACTAGAAAACAGCAGCACCACCTAGCAGACCACCTAGCAGTGTTTTGACCTCCTGCTAGAAAGACAAGCTACTTGGTAGGGGACTTGCACACCTTGCCTTTAGGTCCTGTGACACCAGCTCCTTCATCAGTATTTAATCGGGTGACGGGCACTGGGTCAGATGATTCACCTCCATTGTTGCCAGTCCTTCACCACATCCCTGGTCGCCCCCTGTTCCACCCATTAGAGGACATGGGCACAGAGAAGCTAACCACAAGCCAGGCTTGCGTGCCTGCCAGAGGCTACGATTCAACGCCCTTCACCTGTAGCTAGCCTGTGCTCTAGGATAGCAGCTTATGGTGGAGAACCAATAGGCTACTTTGTTTTCTTTTGTAGACTTTCTTCTTTCCCTGGTTTAGCCGTAGATGCGTTAAGGACTCTAACTTGTATTTGTAAATTCTGTTTTTAAACTTTGAACCCTGACATTTATTAATTGGCTACCATGTTAAAAATGAAAACAGTAGGGGCGCCCGCCCAGGTGGCGCAGTGGGTTGAGCCTCTGCCTTCGGCTCAGGTCATGATCCCGGCGTCCTGGGATCGAGTCCCGCGTCGGGCTCCCAGCTCCACGGGGAGCCTGTTCCTCCTCTGCCTGCCTGTGCTCTTTCTCTCTCACTCTAACAAATATATAAGTAAAATCTTTAAAAAATAAAATGAAAACAGTTAATACATGTACTTGCTAAAAAAATTTCAAGTGGGGGGTAATCCTCTCACTCAGTTCTTAGGTCTGATCCCTCCTTGAAGGCGCTGAAAGTCACACATGGAAGGATCCATCCCAGGAACTGAGGGTCAGTCATTCTCACTTCAAGCCCTTCAGGCTGAGAGCTTAACTCAGCGGGGACTTAGCAGGTGGAGGGAACTAGCACTGGGGAAGTGCCTGGCAGACACTCAGACTCCAGTCCGGAATTTTTCTTGAGCTCTTGCTGGTTGTCCTCTGCTTGGGTATCCCGCGAACAAATCCAACAGTCCCCAACTGAAATTCCATTGCCCTTAGTTCTCTTGCCCCTCAGACAGCAACTCGGGCAGCACCCACGCCATACACTTGAGATCCTAGGCTCCTACCTTTTTTATCTGACCAGGTGCTGCCATTTTTATTCCCAGAATATCTTCCCAGTCCATCCCTTGTCCTCCCAATCCCCAAATCTGCATTTTTCTCATGGGCTTTTCCAGTAACCACCATTCCCATCCCCTCAGCCCACCGTTTGGCCAAATATATCTGACCCGTCTCCCCTATAGGTCCTGTCAGCACCCGCTGCTGACATGTTCCTTAACCAGACTAAACCCCTGCTTTGTGACCTGATCCCAGCCACCGTCAGGAGCCTGCCCATGAGTTCGTGCTGTAGCAGTGCGCAGACTGACCAAACTGACGCCGCACCTCCCGTCTTAGTGTACGCCGCTCTCCGGCCTGCCTGGCTAGCTCCCACAGAACGTTAGGAGCTTTCCTCGGGCTCATTGCCTGCCAGCGTTTTTCCCAAACATCAGCACCTCTGCTCAGTTCTCACGTACTTTTAGTTTTTTTAATATTATTATTTTTTTAATTTAAGATTTTATTAGAGCACATGCAAGAGCATGTGTGTGCACAAGCAGGGGTATAGCAAGAGAGGGAGAAGCAGGCTCCCTGCTGAGAAGGGAACCCAGTGAGGGGCTCCGTCCCAGGACCCTGGGATCATGACCTGATCCACAGGCAGAGGCTCAACCGGCTGAGCCACCCAGGTGCTCCTTCATAGCTTTTTTTTTTTTAAAAGATTTATTTATTTATCTTATAGGGAGAGAGAGCACAGTGGGGAGGGAGAGAATTTCAAGCATACTCGCTGCTGAGCATAGAACCCCACAGAGGTCCAGGACCCTGAGAACATGAGCTGAGCCAAAATCGAAGGTCAGATGCTTTACCAGCTGAGCCACTCAGGCGCCCTGGTTTTTATTTTAAAATGACAGATGAACAGGGGCACATGGGTGGCTCAGTTGGTTAAGCAACTGCCTTCGGCTCCGGTCATGATCCCAAAGTTTCGGGATTGAGTCCCGCATTCGGCTCCCAGCTCCACGGGGAGTCTGCTTCTCCCTCTGACCTTCTCCCCTCTCATGCTCTCTCTCACTCTCTCTAATACATAAAATCTTTTTTAAAAATACTGATTAACAACAACAACAAAAAAATACTGATTAACAGAAATAAGCCAATGTATTTCTACCATATCATGGCATTTATAACTAACATTTGGATATGTTTTTTACAGACACGGGTTCATGCTATTTATGTTTTATTTAAAACATTGATCTTTCCATGTCACTGTGTAAATTTTTTTGGAATTGTTTCCATTTAGCCAATCTCCTATGGTTGGCTATCCACCTGTATGCCATCCATAGACTCTGTGTAACATGTATCACGAAGTTTAGCCTTTTTGGTCTGACGATTTTCAAACCAAGTGGTGGAAGGAATAGTTAAGTGAACACGCGTATACACGGACGCATGCACATGCCTGTCCCCTGGCTGCCAGTTGCTCACTTTGTGCTGTTTCCATGGTTTTTCTTTTGCTGAACCTCTGAAAGTTAGCCGGAGACATCTTGTTGCTTTACCTCAGAATGTCAAGGTGTCTCTGATCCCCTGAGAGTAAGGTGTGCTCCACAATCCTGTTATTAGACCTGAGAAACAGGACTTGCTGTGTCACCTACATACGGTCCTGTTCTCAAAACATTTTCCCCTGGTCCTTTCACATTCCATGAAGTTGACATGCCTCTGGTCCCTTTTAATTTAGAATAGTTAGTTGTACTGGCCTTTTCCCCCATGACACGTGTTTCTAAAGTCCCACCTTCTAGATTCATTTTCTTGTGATCAGATTCAGGTTAAATGATTCCAGGCAGACCCGGAGGTAGACGTCCCTTTCAGCCCGTCAGGACGCAGCATGTGGACGTGGAGTCTCCCCTACACACCGTGAGCTTTTGGACAGTGGAGATGTGTGCTCAGGCCCTGCCTCGCAGTGTGCCTGGTCCTTGGAGGGCGTAGAATGGTTTCATGGAGTGAAGCTGTTGGGGGGACACAGAAGAGCGAAGAGTGATGTGGAAGAACTGGAGACGGGGCAGGAAGCCGGTCAGGACTGGTCTCACAGCCACCCTGGCGGCAAGGGAATGGCCTGCCACAGATCCTCAAAGGCATTCGCAGGAGGCTATTAAATCAAAATGCACAAGGACGCCTGGGTGGCTCAGTTGCTTAAGCATCTGCCTTCGGCTCAGATCATAATCTTGTGCTCCTGGGATCGAACCCTGGGTTGGGCTCCACGCTCAGTACAGAGTCTGCTTCTCCCTCTCTCCCTACTCATGCTTGCTCTCAAATAAAATCTTTCCAAAAAAACAAATGCACACAATCTCATTTATTCTGTTTTAATTCACACACCTTTTGGAATGCTACCCTGGGCCAGTTCACCGCCTGTGTTGGCACACAAGTCTCTCAAAGATTTTTCCGGCAAGTTCTTAGAGTAAAAGATCTTTGCAGCTGCTCAACATTCCAGATCCTAAAGTAGCATCATCAGCAAATTATCTGTGTGTACTCAGTGACTTTTCCCCCTTATTCTGGCTCCTCTGAGACTTTCCCAGCTACAGAGGACGTGAAAGGTTATCCCTGCCAGGTGTGTGGTTAAGATGGCAGCAAAGCGGTCTGTTCAGTGCCAGCACCACAGAATTGTGCGGCCTTCAGCAGAAACGAACATGGATGCATTTTTGGGCAAAATGTGCAGCTGCCAAGGGCTGAAAGATCCAGAATAGCTGACCCCAGATGTTAAACTGTGGTCCATCCCCATCAAAGGAGCCACTGCAGCCTGTTTTGTTCCCTTGTGGCTCCCCAGCACCCAGGAAGCACTCAAGCTATTTGCCGATTAGGTGCTGCTGTGCCAGATTAAGGATGCTCCTCACGCACCAATTTGGCATCTTCCAAGAGCTTGTACAGTATTAAGATGTATATATAAGCTGCAGTGTAATGATGAGTGCCTCCGGTTACTGATGGAGGAGGTCTGCCTGCCTCATGTGCCTGGAGCGACAGAGCAGGAACTGGCAGCATCGGGCGTCACGAGGAGGGAACTAGGCCCATCTCAACCCGCAGCCGCAGGAGCCTCTGCCAGCTGAGGGTCCCTCACAGTCCCTGCACTTCGGTGTCACTACTTGCTACCTATCACAAGCCCTTGATTTCCTCCCTCCTACAAATGAGAAGTTTTGGTAAAAGTAAAGCAATTACTTTGACAGGTCTCCAGCGAAAGCTCATCAGGAGCCAGGTAAGTGGCTGCTTCCGCCCTTACACAGGACCTCACGCAGTGCTAAGAACAAAAGGTGCGGTGCGGCGACTTACTGAAGGCGGGCAAGGGGACCCAGGTCAAACTGACCTTCCGGGAGCCAAGAGAACTTCTGCCCTCCCAGACTTTCTACCCTCCCTCTTTAATTCGGAAAGAGATCCACGGGACAGGGAGGAAACGCTGGTCACACCTGCTGGGGCCGGCTACACAACTGATAAACTTAAGACAAAAAGTCCTTTTTTCACGAATACTCCTTATACTGAAGACCATGGGAGAGAAATTTCAGATACACTGCTAGAAAAGTCATTTTTCTTTATATGCATGAATACCAGTGACTAATCAGGAAATCTTTAAAATTGTTAAGCAAAGTTAAGACTTGGGATGCCTGGGTGGCTCAGTCAGATAAGCATCTGACTCTTTTTTTTTTTTTTTTTAAAGATTTTATTTATTTATTTTACAGAGAGAAATCACAAGTAGATGGAGAGGCAGGCAGAGAGAGAGAGAGAGAGAGGAAAGCAGGCTCCCTGCTGAGCAGAGAGCCCGATGCGGGGCTCGATCCCAGGACCCTGAGATCATGACCTGAGCCGAAGGCAGCGGCTTAACCCACTGAGCCACCCAGGCGCCCCTAGCATCTGACTCTTGATCTTGGCTCAGGTCTTGATCTCGGGATGATGAATTCAAGTCCTGCACCAGGCTCCACGCCCAACAGAAGCCTGCTTGATAAAATATTAAGCAAAGTCAATATAAATAAGCACTTTATAGGCACTGAAAAACTGAAGACTAAGAAAAATGTTGGCTTTATAGATTTATTTTCAAAGGAAAAAACAGACAATTTAAATACAAGTCTAAACAGAATTACTCTGTCAACGGCAGCAATAATGCCAAAACGCGTTCTCACTTCCAGACACTCGCCAGCATCTTCCAACTCTTCTCTCAGTGAAAAAAGGGGGTCTGGCAAAGACAAAGTTAGTTCAGTGTTTTTTTTTGGTGCACTTTCAGTGATTTGATGTACTCAATCTAGGGTGATCAAAGTTACAGACACTTAATACAATGTTTATTTTTAAAAAGTCAACTGATCATAATACTAGAGCCTGAAAAACAGCTAATGTTTACTGACGGGCTTCTTTCCATGTTCTGTGTTAAGTAGTTTGTATACACTACTGATTTTACCTTCAGGAAAGCCTCAGGTAAGTCCTATCCTTATCTCCATTTTCCACCTGAGGAAACAGGCTTAGAGGCTAGGCGGCCTGCCCAAGATCACCAGCCTTACAGACCTGGACAGAGCTGAGAATAAAGCTGTCTGACTCCAGAGTCTAGCGCCTCAACCCAGGAGGCGTCTCCTGCCTGATTAAGGAGTCAGGCCATCTCAGCTTCCAGAACAGCAGGCTAGGCTGGCTTCCAAGGTGAAACCAAGGGCGGTAGGGGTCTCTGCTTCTGGATTGCCCTGCCTGGTGTTTTGTAAAAGACTGATTTTGTGAGGAAGGCTGACAATCAAGGAAGTCCTGTCCAACAATGAACTGTTCATGGCCTGTCTCAAGGATAAAGATAATCACTAATGCCAGCCCCCTCTGAGTGGCAGATAACCAGAGAGGACCTGTGTCTTATAACCAGTGAAAATCTGTCACGGATTTCCAATGTTTGCGTTTCTTCCCGGGTCTTCCTACCTTACAGAAGAACTACAGAGAGGTTAATTCTATGGGAAGACAGCATTCTGTAAGTCAAATTATTTACCTGATATTTTATTCATATACATCCTTCTTATCTGCAATGTAATCTACAATTTCTTGTGGACACATTAACTTCTCCGCATCTGTATCAGGAATTTCAAACCCTAAAAGTAAAATGTAAAATGCTATGTAGAAAAACAAATACTTTAAAATTAAACGCATCTCACGCCTCCATACCACCAACAAGTACATCAAAATTTTTCAGCAACCCTCAGTCCCATTTAAGTTATGGGCCAGTTATGTTCTAGACAACAGTTGTGTCATATTGAATGTAACAGCTGGCTCTTTTTTAAAAGCTGTAATTCATAGGATAGAAAATTCACCCATTTAAAGTATAAAACTCAGTGGTTTTTAGTGTATTCACAGGTCGTACAACAATCACCATCACCTAATTCCAGAACATTTTCATGACCATGTTCCCATCCGACCTCTGACTGATACCTCCCTCTAGTGAACATAATCTGTGAGGAACTTGAACCACGTTCTGCTCTGTAGGACAGCAAAGGCTTTTCATTCAGGCAACTTACTCAAAACTGAGCCATGGACCCTTAAAAGGTCTCTTGTGCACAACCGTCTTTGAAAGAAGCATAACCTGAGGGAGGCATGGTGGGAAACCAGGCCTATGTGTGTGTGTGTGTTTGTGTCCTGGGCACACCCAGTTACTTCTCTGGGCACGGCCATTCAGGGTGCTCAGGTGTGCTCAGCTTCTCCATAGGTGAGGTTCTGCCTTCGTCTTGGAGCCCCCACCGAGAGCACCCAAATCCCACCCCCTGGCCTTTCCTGGTCACTCAGCCCTTGGCACCACACAGTACATAGTCAAGTACATTCTAAGTGAGGGCACTGTCTATTTATATATTTGACTCCAATCCCAGTTGTGACCCCCGACATTTCTTCCACCTAAATCAAGAATCACACTGTGCAGACCCCAAACGTAGCCTGTTACCAAATTCGTCCTCCATGGCCATGATAATTTCCACTTGGTCCAAACTGTCTAAGCCCAGGTCTTTCATAAAGTGGGAATTTACCGAGAGCTGCAAGAAAAGAACACCAAACACGAAACTCAGCCGAGACAGTATTTGCTTCTCAAGATAACAGGTATGATGTCACTTAAAAGTTATATAGAAGATGCTTACTGTAAAGAGGCCGTGTTTTAAATATGAAGTGATAACCAGCATTTTATGTTTAAGCTGTGCCAGCACATACTTGGTGCACTTTGTTAACTTACTCAAGCCGGTTCTGGAATGCTTAACAATACACACAGAGCTAATGATGGATTTCACTTTCTATGTATTTTGTAAGATCTGTGATCACTGCTTGGGAAAACCATACTGGGGATGTCATGTGCAACGTCGTGACCACAGTCTTAAGGCTAAGCTGCGTATCTGAAGCTGCTGGAGAGTAATCTTAAAAATCTTCATCATAGGAAAAAAATTTGTGATTATGTGTGGTGATGGATGTTAACTAGACTTACTAAGATTAGTTCACAATTTTGGGGTGGGGCAGGGAAAAACTCTTCTACAGGCCCCAAGCCTCCTGCAGAGCCAGACACAGGGCTCAATCTCACAACTCTGAGATCATGACCTGAGCTGGAATCAAGAGTTGGACACTTAACAGACTGAGCTACCCAGGCGCGCAAACCCCCTTTTCTCAACTCACATTATACAAATATTACATTGTATACCTGAAACTAATGTTATATGTCAATTAGACCTCAATAATAAAAACCCCACTATCCTACCTACACAGCAGACTGAATTATTAAAGAAGGAATTTGTTTATGTACTACTATGAGAAAAATGCCAGTGGTTAAGTTAAAAAAGCAAACACTGCAGAACAATGTTAATAGTATATTCTACCACTTGTGTGTCTTTTAAAAAGGGTAAGTGGTGGGGGGTGTGGAACCTGGGTGGCTCAGTCAGTTAAACATCTGCCTTGATCAGGTCATGATCCCAGAGTCCTTCCTGCTCAGCAGGGAGTCTGCTTCTCCCTCTGCCCTTCCTGCTACGCCATTTGTGCACAATTCTCTAATAAATCTTTAAAAATAAATAAAAGGATAGGAGATGAAGGTCACATAGTACATAAAATATACACATACATACATATGTGAGTACACTTCCTTGCATATGTATTGAGTATTTCTGGAAAGATACAGGAGAAGCTGGTTCCACTGGCTGCCTCCCAGAAGGGGAACCGGGTGGGTTAGAGTCAGGGAGACTTTCTACCAAATATCCTTCTGGACCCTCTGAAGTCTGTACCACTGATTAAATACTCATTTAAAGGGGCACCTGGGTGGCTCAGTGGGTTAAGTGTCTGCCTTCGGCTCAGGTCATAATCTCAGGGTCCTGGGATCGAGCCCTGCTTCGGGCTCTCTCATCAGCAGGGAGCCTGCTTCCCCCTCTCTCTCTGCCTGCCTCTCTGCCTCCTTGGGATCTCTCTCTGTCAAATAAGTAAATAAAATCTTTAAAAATAAATAAACTAAATAAATACTCATTTAAAGAAAGAACATTAAGCCACATCAATTACCTTTTCTGGGTCAATCTTGTCATAAAGTTTCAACACATAAAGAACACGGTCCTTGATCCCCTCTAACGTCAGAGGGGGTGCGTCGCTATACTGGCGGCACAGCTGTGTCAGCGGAACCTAGAACAAGGGCAGGAAGGGAGAGCTGCTGAACCCAAGATGCCGCTAGGTCAGTGCACCAGCTTACAGGAACCTTTCAGAGCTTTTAGTGCTTCCGAGAACCACCTCCTCTGATTTCCAGCTGGGACCATTAGGCCGCCTAGAGTCACCACACTGGGTATTTTCAGAAGCCCTAGCAGTCCAGCAGCACAAAAACGGGCCTCCCCTCCCCTCAGAGCCGGGCTCGGCCCCCCATGGAGCCTGTGTCCAGCGCTCTGGCCACTCTACTGGCTCCGGGAGGAGCTGCTGCTAAAATCGTGCAGGGTCTGCAGAGGAGTATGTCTTCTTGCGGCACCTTCTGCAGCGCCAGGCTGCCCTGTAAGGCCCTGTCACCTTCGATCGTCAGCACACCGGAGTCAAAATGGCCCACCTGGAAAGGGCTGTCATGGTAAACAGAGAGGCAGCTCCCTGGAGGAGCACACGTGGGAAGGTCTAATATGGCCCCTGACCTCAGGCAGCACAAACGAGCCGGCTACCAGCCCGCAACAGCCCTCATGGTCCATCTGTTTCCCACAGGAGAGGCTTGTCGTATGGCCACCAGCAAAACCATGAGCTTTTGATTTTTGCCATGGTGGGAGTCGTATGTCAAATGTCTGTGATACCAGCCTACTTGATAATCAGCTAGGTATTAGGCTGCTGGCTGGATTCTTTCACCAAATACGGAAGGAACTCCTACTTACAGCTCTTCAGGCGTAATGCCGTGGAAGGTACAATGCAGAACAAGAGGAAACAAAGCAGCTGCCTGACAGTTCCGCTCACTGTGGAAGTCCCTAATCTGAACTGGTTTGTTTACCTTTTAACGTTCACTTGAGTTCTTAAGTAAGTTAATTTAGAGTTCTTATAGCATTTCTCCTTAGAAAGTGGGTCTGCGTGTTGGCGCTCAGGTCCCTGACGGAGGCCTTTGAAAATCATGACACTGCCAAATGAACCAAACCTGTGTACACCACTAAGAAATATTTATCTTGAAAAAAAAAAAATCAAGTATTGAAATCAGGTTTAATCAGCAAGCTATAAAGAGATTAGATGAGGGCGCCTGGTGGCTCAGTGGGTTAAGCCGCTGCTTTCAGCTCAGGTCATGATCTCAGGGTCCTGGGATCGAGTCCCGCATCGGGCTCTCTGCTCAGCAGGAGCCTGCTTCCTCCTCTCTCTCTCTCTGCCTGCCTCTCTGCCTACTCGTGATCTCTCTCTGTCAAATAAATAAATAAAAATCTTTAAAAAAAAAAAAAAGATTAGATGAGGCGCTTCATGGATATTCTAAAGGTATTTCTAAGTGCTTTCAGAGTTTAAGAGCACTGGTTCTTTCCGGTCTCAAGGTATGCAGTGTCCTGTCCTTTCCCACTGCAGTGTGGGATCCGGAGACCTGTGCTGGGGGAACATCTCCAGGCCTACTTATCTACAATCACTGTAAGTCTCCCGGCCACCAGTCGAATGAAGACGCAGAAGGGAAAGAGGGAGATGAGATGACAAAAGAGACGTTTGACGGGGCAGGATCTGCGAGGTCTTGCCTGCGCGCATCAAGGAGAGGTACGAGCAGGGATTACTGCTGAGGAGAAAGAGACGACGGGAGCTTCGCCGCAAAGCCCAGGAGGAAGGATGAGGCTGGGGAGGGGACACGGTACAGGACTACCCAAGGGGCCCGTTAGGGCTCAGGACCATCCCCAGCCACACCAGCAAGTCCCCACACTTAGGCCACTGGACACCACACGGAGAAATTGAAGGTCTCCACCAGGAGAGCACAGGCCAGTGTGAAGTGCTGCGGGGGGGAGGGCACCGTGGGCTAAGCATGGAGCAGGCAGGTCTAGTGGGGGACAGCTCAGACTGCAAATAAGACTGCCTACACCTGTACCCTGGCACTAGCTTTCTGACTAGCTGTTTGGCCTGGGGCAAGTTACTGAACCCTCCAACGCCACTTTCCTTACTTGTAAAATGGCGATAAGCCACAGTACAAAGCTCCCAGCACCGCTGGGAGGCATCACTGAGGGAATGTGAAAGGCTCAGGACACTGCCAGGCACACCCACGGCGAGTGCTACTGAGCGCTGTCTGGGAAGGCTGGGGTCTGAGACTGGCGGCTGTTGTGGCCCAAAGTACTTGATCCTACTCCTTCCCTCTTGAGCCTCCCCTTCTGGTCTCTTGAGGGACTTATCAGTCAGAGTACGGCGCTGTGCTGGGCACTTTCCAAACCACTGCCTCCTTCAGTTCTGACAGCAGTCCCATTTTGCAGACAGGAAACGGAGACAGAGAGGCATCCCACCCTGGCCTTTGGGGAGGGCCCTCCTGCCTCCTTCCTGCTCCGTCTCAGCTGTTACAAAAAAGAGGAGGCACAGAACAGGCAAGCAGCTCAGCAGTGTCCCCGACAGCCAACAACGTTTCTGGTGTTGTCTTCTCCCCGGAGATCCACACTTAACAATTCTATGTGACACAAGTCACTTCCCACAGCTGAAGGAGAGGGCACTGTGTGCAGGAAAAGAGTGACTTCCCTCTAGACTAGGAGAAACCAACAACCTGGTTCATCTATCAGAATTCATCTGTCTCCACTCAGTACATCTCTAGGGGAAACTGAGGAACCTCAGTTTAAAGGGTAGGAGAGCGCTTTGCCCCCCAGCTCTGCCACCTGCTCCCTGGGCTGCTCCCCCTGGGAGCAGACACCTCCACGTCAGTTTGGAAATACATTCCTTGTCTTCCAAAACGCCTGCTCAAAGACCTCTAGTCCTCGTCAACCACCTGGTGCTCTGGCCAGAGCCCTGAGAGCCCACCTCCACTCCTCCCACTGTCTCACCGTCATGTCTACTGGGCGACCCAGCCTGGCTGACTAGAAGACCTCACTTATTCAACGAACCTTGTTTCATGTTCACTCCCTGCAGCCGAAACAGAACATCACATTCCTCAGTGCCCTTCCCAACATGCCTGCATCTTTATCTCGACTCGCAGACACACTCCACAGACACCCCGAGGGTCAGCCGTAAGAGTGCCAGGCTCCCCCGGCCTCCGCATGTGCTGTCACACCCCGCTGAGTGCGTGAGCAACTGCTACCTCCGGGTTTGCGCTCCCCGGGAGTGCTCCTTAGGTCTCTCTTCTGTGCCGTACGCACACCTGTCCTCACCTGTGGCTAGGTCTTGTCTTCACACACAGGACTGTCTCAGCAGCCTGCAAACTCTGCCTCATGTGCCAAGCACTGTGCTGTGGGTTGGAACTACAAAGAAAAATGAAACATGACCACTACCCTCAGAGAAGCTTATGGTCTAATGGGAAAGACCAAGCCAACTAGATTATTTAAGTTGTAATAAAAACGTAGTGGGGGGGCGCCTGGGTGGCTCAGTTGGTTAAGCGTCTGCCTTTGGCTCGGGCGATGATCCCAGCGTCCTGGGATCGAGCCTTGTGGCCGGCTCCCTGCTCAGCTGGGAGTCTGCTTCTCCATCTCCCTTTGTATGTCCCCAAACTCATGTGCTCTCTCTCAAATAAATTAAAAAATCTTAAAAAATAAAAAGTGGCAAGAGCCATGACAGACATACTTGTAGGCTGCTTCTTGAACAAGAACTGTCATTCAGTCCCTGACAAGCAAGGAAGAGATACCAAACTTGGAGTTAGCCTTGGAAGGACAAGGACATTCAAGGAGGAAAGGCCAGGCCAAGAAAATGAGGCATGGGACTCACTGTGGGTCTGTGTGGGAAGAAATGAGTTCATGGCTAGAGACTGAAGGTTACGGTGGGGGGAACACAGGCTCTGAGGTTCAAGAGGTCCAGCGCTGCAGACACTTGAAAAAGACAAAATAGCTGAACTCTGCCTGCACAAGCGTTTTGCCTTCATCTGGGTACTGTGCCCCACGAACTCTTAGGAAGTCCTCTCTGTGCTCTGGCTTTGAGACAGTTCAGATCTGCGCCCTGCCTGGATAAAGTACAAGCCTTCCAGGTTCCATTCTAGGCCACTACCCTTTTTTCTTACCTTCTACTTTATACCGTCCCATATTTATATATCCAGGAGAACTGCTTTAGCTCCTTTTGGGAGGGAAAAGAGTTGCAATATAAATGAAGAATTAGCTGCCCTGGAGTCAGCAAAGGGGATGGATCTGAGGAGAAAAAAATTTAATGGAACAGAACAGGTGCAGTGAGCAACAGTCCAGATGAAATGAGCAAGGCCTGGAGGTAGAAGTTTGGGGTAACTGGGAAACAGGGAAACAGAGTGAAGACACAGACAAGGAAGAGATTGTGGGTAACAGATCTTTGGAATTTACCAGCATTTAAGGATTAGAAAGAAAGTGCCCAAGGACAGGAACAGAGAGGTAGAGAACCAACCAAGACAAACAGGGTGAACAGCCTTGGGAACAGCAGCAGGGAATGAGCTGGCAAGTTTAACATGAGGCTGCAGTGTCCAATGAGATATTAACTCGTATCTTTCCTTTATATGTACCTCCATACCCTTCAACACCTAAAATAAGGTCTGGCAAATAGCCTGTCCCTCAGTTTCTTTGAATGAACAAGTATTGACTCTCTCTTCCATCAGCAAAGGATTTAAATGGGAACACGGAGTCAAAACCACTTTATAAATATAAATAAAATGGTTCTTCTGCTGTGTATGAACCAAGCAGAGGTAGCGGTAACATCTCTGAGCACCCTGCTATTCAAGGCATGGTCCAAGGACCAGCAGCAGCAGAATCTTCTGGGAGCCCATTGCAAATGAAGCCTCTTGGGCCCCTTCCCAGAATCTGTATTTTAACCCAAGGGACCTGTAACAACGAAGTCTGAGAATCAGTGCTCTTTGAATGAGGACAATCCCTTTGCATTTTAGCCTACTGTGGACATCAGTCTCAGGAACAAAATACTTGGCAACTTTACCTAATGCCCTTTTAACTCTTAATTTCAGGGTGACACTGTTAACCTTTTGATTCAGGCAATGGGGCCAAGGCCCTATGAATTAATCCATTACATGGTCAGTACATCTCAACTCTAGCCACACAAAAGAATCACTTGGTGACTTCTAGAAACAGACACCCAGACCCCAACTCTGGAGATAATGACTGATTTGGCCTGGGCATCCTTATGTTTTATTCTAAATGTATTCAATACTGAAATGCTAAAACCACTATCATATTGAGTTCACAGGTTTGGGGGTTTCTCAACCTGGCCTTGAGAGTTTCTTCTACCTTAAGGCAATACTTGATCTTGGCCGAACCCTTTAGTCATGTGGCAAACTTATATGAAAACACATGCCAGTGCCTCATCTCTGAGAAGTAAATCAAAAGGGGTGGGGGTGGGGGTCAAGGGGCTTTTGCCCCGCCTCCTTTAAGCTACTCAGGTGATTTGAATGTGCAGCTAGGGCTGAAAACCACTACCGTAACAAGAATTTCTGTCTCACAAAGGTGTCATCGGACAGAAAGGCTAGATACTACTTTTCCCCTATCTTTACTTCCAGGAGGCCCGTAAACGGACAAAAGGCATTACAGGGAGAAATCCTGGGCTCAGACTGCTCTGGAGAAGGTTGTAGGCCAGTGTGGCTTCCTTTTTGCACCCTGTCACCAATTTTCCCCTAGAAAGCTATCACGGAATTTGTCCTTATCACTCCGACCAACTGGGATCAGTATGGGGAGGTTTACAAGCACCCCAAATAGGTGCTCTCAAAACCTCACTGCACGTCCACGAAGTAGAGACTAGTACCCCTACTTTGCTCTTCAGACTGAGAGTGGCGAGGTCAAGAGACTCGCCCGAAGTTTCGCAAAGTGGCTGCTAGCATTCGAACCCAGGGATGTTTCACTGTTAGGGCTGCACTCCGGTCTGGGGTCGACCCAGCACCGTGAGGGGCTGGGACGGGTGGGAAGCCAGACGTCGCCCGGTCACCCCCGCCGTGGCTCGCGTGGCCCCGCTGCCTGGCCCCTCCCCCGCACCACCCCGATCCCTGACCCCTGCCAAGCCCCAGCAAAGTCACCGCGAGTCACCTGCGCAGGCGCCGAGGCTGTCGGCGGAGCCCCAGGCCTCGTCCGGGACCCCGCGGGGCACAGGGTGATGCTGAGCGGCCGGGCTGCGGCCATCGTGGGAACCCGGGGCAGCGGCGCGAAGGCCGCGGGCAGTCGGCGGACACAAGCGGAAAGGACACGAGCCGCCATGGCTACGCCGACCCAAGATGCACTGCGCCGCGCCCTCCGGCCCGGTTTCCTCCCCGCTCGGCGTACAGGACGCACAGAGCGGCGCAGGCGGCCGCCAATGGCCGTAGCGGCCCCTAGCGGCTCCTGGCGGTACTGCTTCCCCGGGGTGCGCGGTCCTGTCATCCAGGGCCAAAGGCAAAAGGCTGGTAGGGCCAGAACCTCGCTCCTCCGGTCTTTCGCTAAATACTAATGATTGACACAAGAAAGGAAATTATTTTTATATATTCTCTAAACGTTATGGCACACATTTGTTTAGAAGTTTTGACGCTGCAATTATTCCATAGGTATTAAAATTATATAGGTATAAAAATTATATATAAAACTATATATATAATTACATAGGTATAAAATTACCGAAAAAACATAAATAAATTTTAAAATATAAGTAAATAAAAATAAAACAGACTGTATAGTACTATCCAACTGCTGTAAAGTTATCTCTCTATTTATGCATTCATTGAGAACTTGAGTAACTGTTGGGGGCACCTGGGTGGCTCAGTGGGTTAAACCTCTGTGATCAGCTCAGGTCATGATCTCAGGGTGCAAGGATAGAACCCTGCGTCCGTCTCTCTGCGCTGCAGGAAGACTGCTTCCCCTCTCTCTCTGCCTGCCTTTCTGCCTACTTGTGATCTCTCTCTCTCTGTCAAATAAATAAATAAAATCTTAAAAAAAAAGAACTTCAGTACACCCTGTTGTGTGCTGGTAGTTATGTGCCTGTTGCTACAGCAGTGGGCAAGCCAGGCAGTCTATTCTCATAGAGTTTACATTCTAGTGGGAAGATAGAAAATAAATAAAAATAAACACCTCCCCTAAGACAAAAAATTCAGGGAAGTAGTGATAAGCACAATGAAGAACAGTATAGAGAGCGGGGTAGTGAGGCAGTACTGAAGGAGTGTTATTTTAGAAAGGTGGGCCCTGAAGGCCTCTTAGGAGGTAATATCTGACCTGAGACTTTCATCAGTCTGGGGGAGGGAACACAGAGGCTCAGAAATCATCCTGCTGCTGGCGATGCCAGAGTGTCCCCAGCAGTGCAAACAGTTGACACCAGGCTTCTCTAGCATCCTGATTCCATCACCATCACTTTCCTGCCTATTAATTAGTTGGAAGCATAATTGTATCCCGTCTTTGGGAATGATCAGTGAATAAATGGCTCAGTTCCATTTTGGGTGGCAACCTTCAACTTCTGCAGAAAACCGGCACTAGAAAATCTGATTGAAGGACAAGGATCAGGGCCCATTAGATGAGTTCAAGCCACCAGTGACACACCAGCCTCTGATGCTCCTTCCTGGTCAAACTTTGGGCCAGATCCATGGGACAGATGTGTGATGTGACCGGCAGCATTAACAGCACAGGGAGCATGCAAGAGCCTGACTGACTACTAAGCCCCAAGTTGCAACCCTCTCTTCCCACAACCTGTCTGTATTTCTGTGTTACATTGAATCCTTTTGTCAAAATTAGTAAGTCCCCTCTTATTTATTTATTTAAAATATTTTATTTATTTATTTGACAGAGAAAGAAATTACAAGTAGGCAGAGAGCCAGATGTGGGGACTGATCCTTGGATCCCGAGATCATGACCCGAGCAGAAGGCAGAGGCCCAACCCACTGAGCCACCCAGGCACCCCAGTCCCCCCTTATTTAAATGACATACTTTGAAAAAATTAAAATAAATGACATACGTTGTTCCCCATGGTCCTCTTTGACCCACGCTTAACTTTAAAAACCCAATTTTTTTTTTAAAGATTTTATTTATTTGACAGAGACAGTACAAGTAGTGAGAGTGGCAGGTTGAGGGAGATGGAGAAGCAGACTCTCCGCTGAGCAGGGAGCCCGATGCGGGACTCCATCCCAGGACCCTGAGATCATGACCTGAGCTGAAGGCAGCTGCTTAAGTGAGCCACCTAGGCACCCCTAAAAACCCAACTTTTCAGGATTGATGCACCTCAGAGGGTTTCATTCCCACCTGCATTCAGCCCTGGCCTCTTCTCAGGCTTCAGAATTCTTTATCCAACTGTCGATTACCAGGTGATCTGTAAGCACTCAAATGAGCGGTCTTCCCCCTTGTGTGTTCTGTTTCAGCTGCTGAGACCATTACCCACTAAGCCAAAAATTTAAGACTCCTTCTTCTACCTAAATCATGCACTCATTTAGCCTGCTCATATCTTTTCTTTCCTAAATCTCTCTCCAGGTCGGGTCTTTCTTTGCACAGACCCTGCTGCAGATGAGGCCCTTCTGGTCATCTTCATGCCTCCACTCTTGTCTACCGGAAATCCACTGTGGACTGTGTTGCTAGAGTGGGAGCTTATCGCTGAAGATCAAGCCCTTCAGCAGTCCCTACGCCTGCTGAATAAAGTCCGAGTTTGTTAGCAGGCGTCACCAGCTCCCTGGCTACCTTTCTCACTGCCTCACTCCATCCCCCACAACACGATCCACTCTCTTGCAACAGTGAGTTGTTTGGAGTTCATGCCCTCCTGTCCTTTCTGCCTGGAATATCCTTTGCTTCTGCTCTGACCTACTTACCTGGCAAGACTCAAGCTAGTGGGGTGCCTGGGTGGCTCAGTGGGTTAAGCCACTGCCTTCGGCTCAGGTCATGATCTCAGGGTCCTGGGATTGAGCCCCACATCAGACTCTCTGCTCAGCAGGGAGCCTGCTTCCCCTTCTCTCTCTGCCTGCCTCTCTGCCTACTTGTGATCTCTCTCTCTGTAAAATAAATAAATTAAAAAAAAAAAAAACTAAAAAAAAAAAAACGACTCAAGCTAGTTATCATCATCCATGGAGCTTTTCTAGAACTCCCCCTGTTGGGCTAACTGTCCATCCTTTGATCACTGTAAACATACCCTCCAAATTTAAACACAGTATTTATTGTTTTGTGTCAGTCTCCCTCATTAGACTGTGTACTTTTTTTTCTTTTTTTAAGATTTATTTATTTGAGGGGAGCCTGGGTGGCTCAGTGGGTTAAGCCTCTGCCTTCCGCTCAGGTCATGATCTCAGAGTCCTGGGATCGAACCCCACATCGGGCTCTCTGCTCAGCAGGGAGCCTGCTTCCCCCTCTCTCTCTGCCTGCCTCTCTGCCTACTTGTGATCTCTCCGTGTCAAATAAATAAATAAAATCTTTAAAAAAAGTAAGATTTATTTGAGAGAGAGAGAGCGTGCAAGCAGGGGTAAGGGAAGAAGGAGAGGTTAAGATCAATTGCTTAACTGACTGAGCCCCCCAGGCGCCAGACTGCGTACTTCCCAAGGGCCACGGCCTTACAGCAAGCATTTTCATACCTACTATTTCAAGTATGTGCTCAGTGTTTGTTCAACCGTTACCGAACTGGAATTACTGCTTACCTCTACTGTTTTCCTAACTCTTAAATCTTATAGATGATATGTTTCTCAAGATCCTTGGGTAAATGAAATCTTTGTGAAAAGCTCTCTATTATAACATGGAGGACATTACGAGAAGGAAAGGAAAAGTGAATTGGGGGAAATCGGAGAGGAAGATGAACCATGAGAGACTGTGGACTCTGAGAAACCAACTGAGGGATTGGGAGGGGAGGGGGGGAGGGGGTTGTGAGCGTCTGGTTGTGGGTATTAAGGAGGGCACGTATTGCATGGAGTAATGGGCGTGCTGCATAAACAATGAATCCTGGAACACTGAAAACAAAATAAAAGAAAAAGAAAAGCTATAATCTATGATGTGCTAGCAAATAAAAAGATCTCATTTAGGCTAGAGATAGTAGGAACAGAACAAGGATAAGAGAGAATGCACAGGTATCAAAAGGAAATAATGAAGTTAGGAAAATCCACACTAGTGAACATTGTAGAAAGGTGTCTTTATTTTTTTATTTTTTATTTTTTTTAAGATTTTATTTATTTATTTGACAGAGAGAAATTACAAGTATACTGAGAGGCAGGCAGAGAGAGAGAGAGAAGGAAGCAGGCTCCCTGCTGAGCAGAGAGCCCGATGCGGGACTCGATCCCAGGACCCTGAGATCATGACCTGAGCCGAAGGCAGCGGCTTAACCCACTGAGCCACCCAGGCGCCCCTAGAAAGGTGTCTTTAAAAAAGAAGAAACAGGGACGCCTGGGTGGCTCAGTCAGTTAAGTGCCTGCCTTTGGCTCAGGTCATGATCCCAGAGTCCTGGAATCAAACCCTATCTTGGGCTCCCTGCGCAGGGAGCCTGCTTCTCCCTCTGCCTACTGCTCCCCCTGCCTGTGCTCTCTCTCTCTCTCTCTCACAGATAAAATCTTTAAAACTAACTAAAATAAAAGAGAAGTAACAGAGAGGCACCTGGGTGGCTCAGTCGGTTAAGCATCTGGAGCGCCTGGGTGGCTCAGTGGGTTAAGCCACTGCCTTCGGCTCAGGTCATGATCTCAGGGTCCTGGGATCGAGTCCCACATCGGGCTCTCTGCTCAGCAGGGAGCCTGCTTCCCTCTCTCTCTCTCTGCCTGCCTCTCTGCCTGCTTGTGATCTCTCTCTGTCAAATAAATAAATAAAATCTTCAAAATAAAAAAAAAAAGCATCTGACATTGGCTAAGTTCATGATCCCAGGATCCTAGGATCAAGCCCCATCTCCCCCTGCTTATGCTCTCTTTCAAATAAATATATAAAATCTTAAAAACAAAAGAGAGAGAGAGAGAGAGAAGTAACAAATAATAGGTTATATAGATCATGAATATTTACTCATTCAGTAAGAATGGTGAGCAAATAAATACTTATTGCATGGGACATTTCCAATGACACTACACAATAAAAACTGTAAGGATCTGTATCTCTCAAATCAAGTAGGCAAAGGTGAAGATGATGGGCTCAGGACATACAGCTGTGTTGACTCAAAGTGACTCTAGGGACACCCCAGGCGCTTGAATCAAGGATGGGTGTGAGAATGTAAAAGAACAGGGGCTTTTCTAAACTGGCATTCCTTAACAGGCTTTCTTTTTTTTTTTTTTTTTTTAAAAGATTTTATTTATTTATTTGACAGAGAACACAAGTAGGCAGAGAGGCAGGCAGAGAGAGAGGAGGAAGCAGGCTCCCTGCTGAGCAGAGAGCCCGATGCGGGACTCGATCCCAGGACCCTGAGATCATGACCTGAGCCGAAGGCAGCGGCTTAACCCACTGAGCCACCCAGGCGCCCCTTAACAGGCTTTCTATTACCTTTAGTAGGTATGTAAAAATAAGGCATTACCAATAGCATAGAAAGTATACTGCACATTAGTATCCTAAGTTAAGTGAAATTTACTTATTATGCGAGCATTACTAAGTATTCCAGTTGTAAAATAACTAGTTCTGAAAATGATCATAAAAGGATAGGAAAAAAAAATAAGCCAACCAGAATTATCAAAATAAATATTTATTAATATCTGAAGCTTTATGTACACCATTAAAAGCAAACGTGCAGATGTGAGGAATTAACAAAAATCAACCTAAAATCATTTCTCCCAAAGTAAATCTGAATGAACACTCAAGATCAGTGGTGCCACTACCATCAGAATAAAAAATGTGACTAAATTAATGTAAGTAATTATTTTAAATGTCTCCCAGATATTCTTTACATTACAACTCTAAAACGTACTCACTGGTCAAAAAATCCAGAACGCTGTGTTTTCATCTTATCTTATTAGTAGCGGTACACAAATATATTTCCATCTTTTTGTCCAGCCAGCAAATGGGAATCTGTACCTGACCATTTCACAAAAGACCAATGCTGATCAGAGACAGGTGGGAGGACAGCAGTACAGTGACCCAGAAGTAAGTCCCAAATGGCAATTGTTCCAGAAGTCAATACTGCGGCTGCGAAATGATCTTTCACATCTCCCTCCAGGAACCTAGTATCAAGCAGAGAAGAGACCATTCAAATCACATATCAAAAGAATTTTTTTTTTCTTTAAGTCAAAATCATGCTTCCCAAAGCAACCACAAGAACAAAAATCTGTAGTAGTATGATGCCCATATTTGCCAGCCCAGGACTGCCCGCCAGCACGAGGTCGTTTTGGACACAATCACATGTCCAGTCCCTGTACTACCTGCACCCCAGCTCACAGGAGCCTGCCTGCCTGCCGCTCTTCAAACTGGCCAAGTTCCGCGCACCTCAGCGTCTTTGCTCTTACTCTGCCCTCTCTCTCTCTCTTTTTTTAAGATTATTTATTTATTTGACAGAGAGAGAGATCACAAGCAGGTGGGGGGCAGGGGAGGAGCAGGGCCCCTGCCGAGCAGAGAGCCCGACAGGGGACTTGATCCCAGGACCCTGAGACCACGACCCGAGTCCGTTCATCTAAGTGACACAAAGATGTCTGGTTTTTGTATTTGCACAAGTGCCTTCCAAAATGTCACACTCAGTGAGCAGGAGCACACACTTGCCTTCCAGCGTGCCCTTGAGGAAGACAGTAGAGCATCACACCCACACTCAGGCTTGTCTTAGGGTTAATCACGATCAGCTGAAACACGGGGCTTCCCAGCGGCTCACTCTCCTTGGCACAAGGGTGGCTCAGAACAAGGAACAGGAGCCCCTAATTTAAGAGAAAAATTAATAACCAAATAAGTCAGCAAGAGGGAAAGAAAGGGCTGGCAGAGACAAAACCAAAGAATTACAAGAATAATCAATATGCAGGATTTAATCAGACAAAAAAAAAAACCACTGTTGAGATTATCACCGAGCTGGACTTCTGGCATCTCTAAAACAGGGCTCACAGCCAGCCTTGCAGGTGGGAACCCAGCGGCCTAACTTCCTCCACCTTAGATACAACCAATCTCATGCCATCCATTTGGGAAAACGCCATCACAGGGAAAGAGGGCATAGAAACATGCAGAGGGAGTCCCCAACCTACAGATACTCATTGGTAACTTGGCTTTTGAAAACTCAGAACACGTTTTCCCATAAAAATCATCTTGAAAGTGGGGACTAGATTTTTAGGCCAGTCTGCAGGTAGCCTATTTGCACTCAAAGAGCAAGAGTGACCCAAGACAGACACCATCATCTGCGGTTGTCTTTGTGGCAAAATGTGTTACAGGCCTTTCCTGGGTTTCAGATGACATGTTCTCACAACATCATGGTGTGTGGACACATACATATCACGCAGATACGTATGATACTGAAAGTAATTCTCTTTGGCAGTAAAATGGGGAAAATTAATTACAGAACCATATTAGGATTAATAACATTCCTTTCTAGTTTCTACATTTCTAGAATGACTGAATTATTATTATTATTATTATTTTTAAAGATTTTATTTATTTATTTGAGGAAGAATGAGTGAGAGAGAGCACGAGAGAGGAGAAGGTCAGAGGGAGAAGCAGACTCCCCAAGGAGCTGGGAGCCTGATGCGGGACTCGATCCTGGAAGTCCGGGATCATGACCTGAGCCGAAGGCAGTTGCTCAACCAACTGAGCCACCCAGGCGCCCTGACTGAATTATTACAATGGGAATGAATTACTTTTATAATTAGAAACCCAAGTCAAGAAAAGGCTAGATGCCATATACTTAACTAGAGATTGGCAAACAATGGCCCAAAGGTCAAATCTGGCTCAGGGCTCATCTCTGTATGACCCATGAGCGAAGAATGGTTTCTGGATGTTGAAATGGTTGGAAAAAAAAATATTTTGTGATGTATGTAAAAATCGTATGAAATTCAAGTTCTGGAATGTTTTATTGTCCCAAAAGGTTTACAGGGAACATGGGCACACCCATGTGTTTTCATTTTGTCTATGGCAGAATTTTTGCCACAGTGGGCAGAGCAGGTGCCAACAGAGACCAGTGGCCCGCAGACCCGAAGATATTTACCTCCTGATCTTTTTTTTTTTTTTAGCCACCTGATCTTTTTTTACAAAGTTTGTTGATTCCTACACTAAAATATTAGCTTATTTCCAGAGGCTGGCTTCATGGAACTTCACACAACTTTTTATGTGCTATCTCATACATTTCTGTGTTAAATGTTTCACTATCAGGTAGACATTAATGTTGTAATAACAAAGATAGGAAGTCATTTTATTAAAGATCTTTTTTTTTTTTTTTTTAAAAGATTTTATTTATTCATTTGACACAGAGAGATCACAAGTAGGCAGAGAGGCAGGCAGAGAGAGAGAGAGGAGGAAGCAGGCTCCCCGTGGAGCAGAGAACCCGATGCGGGACTCGATCCCAGGACCCTGAGATCATGACCTGAGCCAAAGGCAGCGGCTTAACCCACTGAGCCACCCAGGCGCCCAGGAAGTCATTTTAATGGCTACTAGGGAAATGTAATAATTCCAGAGATGAAACCAAGCCTCTTATTTTAAGGAAGAGAAAAGTTAGCCTCGGGGCACCTGAGTAGCACAGTCAGTTAGACGCCCAACTCTTGGTTTTGGCTCAGGTGGGAATCTGAGTTGTGAGATCGAGCCCCATGTCAGGCTCTGTGCTCAGAGTGGAGTCTGCTTAAGTTTCCCTCTCCCTCTCCTTGCCCCTCCACCCAGCCCACTCTCTCTCTCAAATAAATAAATCTTAAAAAAAAAAAAAAGAAAAGCCTCAAGATACTATGACTGTATCTAAGATCATACAACTTTTGAGTTCAATTCCACAGATTTTAGGGAAAAGGGTGCCCTCTGCATTCTAAGCCTGGGGTGCTGATGTGCACAGGGCTACCACTGAGGCTGGGAAAGTCAGTTTCCACACAAGCGTGGAGCTACCTGTTACTGCCTTTGCTTGTGGCTCAATGGTGGGTACTTAAGGGTTACCCCTCGCTCCTGGGAAGCTGCCTTCTGCCCGTTCAGATGTCCATACTAGACCGTAAACCAAGTCTACTAACACAGTGGCTGAGAAGCTGTGTTCGTTTCTATGTGAGAAGACTAAAGCCTAAGGGACATACATGTCTAGAACCATTTAATCATCCTCTCTGAGGGCCTTCAGTCATAGGATACATCATTTATGGCAATGTGCTTGCGAGCCAAGTTTGGTAACAGGCATGATATTTCTTGGTACAAATTCACAGCTAGAAATAAATGTTTTCCTTAGGTCATACAGCCAGAAAATTCACCAAGCCATCATATTATACCAATATTTATTTTCATCCATGAATTTAAGCAAGGACAAACCCTGTTACCCAATTTTGAAAAAAAAACAAAAACAAAAACAAAAAAACAGGCAACAGAGAGGGTCTGTTAATGACCTCTTAGTAAGCTACTGCTCTTACTCAGTGAGACCAACAGCAACACAAAGTAGAAACAAAGCAGTCCCAACAGATTACTTACCATTTCAGAATAGGCTTTGTGACAGACTGAAGCTTGGTAGGAATCACCAATGTGCATCTTTTTCAGGAGCTGACCAGTTTTTAAATTCCTTAGACATCAAAAATAAATAAGCTGATAACATTCTTCCAGCATACTGGTTTTCACATAATATTCTCATATTTATCACAGTATCCTTTAGGAGGTGACCAAGGAAGAAACTAAGGGACATGGTACCTTAGTTTTGTTTAGTTACAGACTCAGCTATAAACAAGAACTGTTGGTTAACATTGCCAGTAGTTTAACTTGACAGTTCAGCCTTAGATGGAATCTGCTATGTCACTAGGAGTAAAATGTCTCCAAACTCCATGAGAAAAGTTTTCCCTTTTCTCATTTGAAATCAGGTACACAGTATGGCTCTAGCATTATGATTTTGTCCCACTTCTTATTATACCTAAATTTTCTATGGAAGACAATGGTCAGGAAACCAAATTTAATTAGATGGGAGATTATACCTCAAAAGATTTATAATTCTGTCTCTAGAGCTAGACCAAGGTAATAAAGAGAGACAGGAAGACGAAGGCGATGAAAAATGAGAGAAGAGGGTGAATTTAACGGAGAAAAAGTCTGTTGGAACCACTCCTTAGCATTACTGAGCATTTGTGATGTTGGTCATCGCTCTGTCCTGGGATGCCACTGCTGAAAAACCCTTGGCTGTCTTCTCATCAGCCACAAGAGTCCATGTTCTTTTTTTGTGGTGTTTATAATCCTCACGAATCCAGTGCCGCCATACTCCACAACTCACCGCTCCTCACTATGCGTATTCCTGGCTCTGCACCTTCGCTCAAGCTAGACTCCCAACGCCCTCGCCGTTACTGACCAATTCCCAACCCTCTTACCCCCAATGCCCCTCCATTCCTTTCTGGCCTTGATTGTGTCCTGCCTCCTCCCAGCGGCAGGAGCTCAACCTAGACTCTCTCACTTCTCCCAGTCTGCGTCAACCCAAAGAAATCTCCTCTCCTCTACCTCCCTACGGTACTGTCCATATGCTTCATTTTTAATTTAATATACACTGTAATACAGCGTCATGTATTCATTCAACAAATACATCAGAACTTTCTGTGGAGCACGCTGGGTGTGTAAAAACTGAAGGAGGGAAACTCAGTGCTTGCGTGCCTATGCAAGACTTTCCTCGCCAGGGACACCAAGGGGTTTATCGCCTACAGAGGTTAGCACATGCTCTATGTTTAGTAACTGCTCTTTCCCCGAGTCCCAAAGCACTGTCCGAATTTCCCTCACTTTGACCTTGTCTGAATTGTAAGGGGACTGTACTGGATTCGTACACTTGGAACTATAAAGCAATCTCATTTACTTACTAGACCTTAGAGGCCTTGGAATGAGGACTCATGTCTAATCCTTCACAGAAAGCAGTATGTAAGTAGAGACTCAAGTGTCTATTAAATGACTGAGAGATGAGTGCTCAGCTAATATAGCTTGACCAAGATTAAATGTCCAGAGCTTCAGCAAGAGGTTCCTTGAGTATAACATGAATTGCTTTAGACGTTTAACCCCTGAGCAGTTAAACAGGAAAGGTGACCAACTACTATGTGTAAATATAAAAGTATATAGAACCCAAATGGCAAATGACAGTTGTTGTTGTTGTTGTTGTTTTTAAGATTTTTATTTATTTATTTGACAGACAGAGATCACAAGTAGGCAGAGAGGCAGGCAGGGGTAGGGGGAAGCAGGCTCCCCACTGAGCAGAGAGCCCGATGTGGGGCTCAATCCCAGGACCCTGGGACCATGACCTGAGCTGAAGGCAGAGGCTTTAACCCACTAAGCCACCCAGGCGCCCCAAAATGACAGCTTTTGATAGAGCCTATGATCTATACATCTTTAAGTACCCTAAACAAGGAACTAAGGCACTGAGAATAGAAGATATGTACCTATCTTCAAGAACTTCCATGATACAAATTAGCCTATAAGGGCAGTACTTAAAAACTTAAGAAAAAAAAAAAAACAAGGGTAATATGAATTCGGAGAGGGAAAGGTCAATGAAGGCTGAGGTACTACTAGTACTACTAGTTGCTCAAGGCAATTATGGGGCTGAAGATACCGCTTAAACTCACACTTAAGCTTAGACTAAGTAGACAGGTTCCCCCCCAACCTCAATTTTGTTGTGATCCATTATATATAAAATGCCGTGGGGCGCCTGGGTGGCTCAGTGGGTTAAGCCTCTGCCTTCGGCTCAGGTCATGATCTCAGGGTCCTGGGATCAAGTCCTACAATGGGTTCTCCGCTCAGCAGGGAGCCTGCTTCCCCCTCTCTCTACCTGCCTCTCTGCCTACTTGTGATCTCTCTATCAAATAATAAAAAATCTTAAAAAAAAAAAGCCAAAAGGTTACTATTAAGAAAAAGGGAGAAGTGAAGGATGGGAAGAAAGCTGGGGGCTAAGGCCGGGGGCTAAGGCCGGGGGCTAAGGCCGGGGCTAAGGCCGGGGCCTAAGGCCGGGGGCTAAGGCCGGGGCTAAGGCCGGGGGCTAAGGCTGGGGCTAAGGCCGGGGGCTGAGGCCGGGGCTAAGGCCGGGGGCTAAGGCCGGGGCTAAGGCTGGGCGCTAAGGCGTACCGACCGGCTGGAGAACATCTTTCCCCAAAGCGCTGAGGAAAAGGCAGTGAAGAAAGCAAACAAATGTGGGCCTTCCTGAAGGTTTTATTCCTCAGGGAAAGCAGGAAGGGTTGGGAAAAAAATGTTAATACAGTAGTAGTATAATAGAAGATCTGGAGATGGGATATTCATTGACGGAAAGGGAACCAATTACTAGATTATATTAATAGTCCAGGAACCATATAATGAAGGTCCAGACTATTGAAATAATGGAAAGAATAGGAAAGACAACTTTTGTAAAGCACATTGTCCTCAAATAAGACCTCCATGTGCAAATACCGAGCAAAGTGCCAGAAGTGGAAATCTGTTGCTCTAGACAGTAGGCCGTCTGAAAACAGGATCTCCTGGCAGATTATTAACACGGTCAACTTCAGAGGCTCCCTGGTGGGGAGGGGCCAAAGATTCTCTCAAGGACCATGCTTTCCTGGTTTATTACTAGAGGGTTAGGGTTGGACAAGGCAGAAGAGGTAAGGTAGCAAGGATATTAATATCACAACTTCCTCTTACCAAGATCCATCCTGCCCTAAGGAATCAATTAAAGGAGAAGGCTTTTGAGAGAGAGAAAAAAAAATCCAACTTATCGTCTTAATACAAATTAACTTTGAAAATGCCTTTGACTGGGTGTGGTTCTCCCTGGATCAGGAAAGAGAGGTAGCTAGGGACTCCTTGACTCTGGTCTTTCTATCACAAATTCATTAATTTAGTTCCTCTAAAAGCATATATTTTGTAATTTTGGATTGTACTGTAGACATTATTAAGAACATGTCAGAGGGGCGCCTGGGTGGCTCAGTCAGTTAAAGCCTCTGCCTTCCGCTCAGGTCATGATCCCAGGCTCCTGGTTGATTAAGCCCCATATCGGGCTCTCGGATGAGCAGGGAACCTGCTTCCCCCACTCTCTCTGCCTACTTGTGATCTCTCTCTGTTAAATAAATAAATAAAATCTTTAAAAAAAAAAATAAAAAGAAAGTAAGAAAAGAACATGTCACATAAACTCTGGATTCTGTTAGATTCCTCTCAAGAATATTGATTGTTTTCACCTAGTAAACAGTTAATTTGGTTCAACTAAAATTCCAAATGCTGAAAACTCAATTCAGTTCTTTTTGCCTTACCTGGGCTGCTTCAATCCACTCTGTGTACATGCAGTTTATAGGACAGCCAGATCACAAGGTAAATATTAGAGCCAAAACTTGAGGCTTATTCTCTGGCTCTCTCTTTTTGGGCATTTCTCTCCCTACTTTCTAGCTATTGTGGTCACCCTGAATTCTGTCCTTTGGTTCTTTAAGCCAGTAGGACAGAAGCTTTTCTATCAGGCTTTCAGTCTCCCAGTGCACAGACTAGGGCTTGCCTTCTAGCTAAAACTGTAGGAACAAGATACTTGCCCACTGATATTTCCTGCTGAACCCTCTCCAGTATCTTTTTTTCTTTTTCTCATTCTCCAGTGCTTTCAGATAGTTGTTTTTTATACTTTGTTCAGGGTTTATAGTTACCTGAGGTAAGAGAGTTGACCTGATAAAAGCCATTAACCAGAAGCAGAAAAAACTGTACCTTTTTTTTTTTTTAAGGTTTTATTTATTTGACAGAGAGAGAAACAGCAAGAACAGGAACACAAGCAGGGAAGTGGGAGAGGGAGAAGCAGACTTCCCTCTGAGCAGGGAGCCTGATATGGGGTTTGATCCCAAGACCCTGGGATCATGACCTGAGTTGAAGGCAGATGCTTAACCAATGGAGAAACCCAGGCACTTCCAACTGTACCTTTTTCACAAGACTAAAGTTTCATTTATTTTAAAATAGTCTACTCAGGCTGATTTTTTTCATAATTTCTGAATTAATATGATGTTCTCATTGAGACAAGTACGTATCATCTGACAGTAAAAAACAAATAAAAAAATACGATAACTTTTTTTTTTTAAAAGTACGCTCCACACTGGGCATGGAGCTCAAAGTGGGGCTTGAACTCATGAACCTGAGATCAAGACCTGAACTGAGATCAAGAGTCAGGCGTTTAACCAACTGAGCCACCCATGTGCCCCAAAACACAATTATATTTAGAGTCTCCTATCTAGTCTTAACAACCCTGTGAAATTAGCATTATATTACAGATGAGAAAATGGAGGACCTGGAGAGAAATCTTACCAAATAACAATGTTGTTCATTATTGTGGTACCAAGCAGAGCTTCCTGCATCCCGTGGACCTCAGCAAAAGTTAGTACAGTCTCTTCAGGGGACATCAAAAATCTTTTTTCTTTGCTTCTGCATTTAAAACAGTATTAAAAATCAGCACCTTGTACCAAAGCAGTTTCTAAACAGCCCTTGTACATTATTACTGAACCACGCATAATATATACTCATCTAATACCAGAAAAAATTAGAAAACGTGTATCTTAAACTTCCTACAATTAATTACTTTCATATCACCTACCTGGATATACTTGCAAGCATCTCAAATTCATCATAGCCAAAATTAAACTTGCCATCTGTCTCTTTAAACCCTGTGTTTCTTTCTGCATTCCCATCTCAGCAAATTGTATCACTGTCTCCCCAGGTGACAAAGAAACCTGGACATTATTACTCTCTTTCCTTCCTCTCTACCTACTCAACCAGCAAGCCCTAATGATGTTAGCCTCCTCTTTCTCAAATCTGTCTGCTTCTCCCCATCTCCATTAATACCTGGCTAACTTAAGCAAGCAATTATTTGTCTCTTGCCTAGATTACTACAACAGTCAGGAATAAATACAACAAACAAGGTCCATGCCCTCTGTTATTACAAGAGACAGATAAATAACCACAAAAAATGTAACAAGCACATAAGAGACACAATGGATGCTCTGAGTTCCATTTTCAACATGTTGAATCTGAAATACCCACAAGAGATCTATTAGACCAGCAGGTCCAGAGGCTGAGAAAGAGGTCAGAGCTAGAAATATATGTTTGCAAGTAGTCAGCATCTAGATAGTAACTGAAGCAATGGGAACCAAGTATGGAACAAAAAAAGAGTCTAGGTCCTAAGACCTTTGTGATTTTTTAAGGGGTAAACAGAGATTTCAAAAACAAAGAAAGAATAAACTTCATTTGCTGAGTCTCTCCTCTCCATTGGCTTCCCTCCTGCTACACTGAGCTTCCCCCTCCCTAAACTGCCTCCACGATACAGCCTAGTGTTGAGGCAGAACCTGCTATACAACACCTACAGCCCAGAAAAATGATAGGCTAGTGATCTTTCTCTGAAAGCCTGTGATAAAAGCATTCTTTTAATAATTAAAACCAACCATCTTACCCTCCATCTTCTGCAAATGTCATGATTTCTACTTGCTGGTCACAAAGGGTCCCACTGCTACTGACTAGCCTTCTCTCTGTCAGGCCAAGCACAGCTTTTATATTTCCAGAACTCAGTAATACTTGCTTTTCACGTTTACCATCAGAGGAACAAAGTAATGCCCTAAAACCAAGTATAAGGGAAAATGTGGAGAAGTCAGAAGTTAGCCTTCAATATGAAAGGACTAAGGTCCTATCTATCTATCTATCTATCTATCTTTTAGAAAGGGGGAAAAGGCAAAGGGAGAGGGAGAATATTAAGCAGCCTCCATGCCCAGGCAGAGCCCTATGCAGGGTTTGATCTCATGACTCTGAGAGCATGACCTGAGCTGAAATCAAGAGTCAGAATTCAACCAATTAAGCCAACCAGGTACCCTGAAGTTCCAATTTCAAATGGAAACTTCAGTCAGAGATATCATTCCATTGATAGGGTTTTTTTTTTTTTTTTTTTTTTTTGTTTTGTTTTCCAGGATTTTTGTTTATTCTGAGTGAGAGGGAGAGAGTGAACACGAATGGGGGAGGGACAGACAGAGGAGGAGCAGACTCTCCACTGGGAGGGGAACCTGATGCAGGACTTGATCCCAGGCCCCTGAGATCATGACCTGAGCCGAAGGCAGCTGCTTAACCAACTGAACAATCCAGGCATCCCCATTGATAGGGTTTTTTAAAACAAATCTCTCTTGGATCTAAATTTAGATTTTTTCTTTAATGGTTTTATTTTTAAGTAATCTCTATACTTAACATGGGGCTTGAACCCACAACCCTGAGATCAAAAGTCGCATGCTCTACCAACTGAGCCATCCACCTGTCCCTAAATTTAGATTCTAAGATTCAAGCCTAGGTAATAACTTGCATTTAAAACAAGCTGACAGAGACAAAGATAAAGAGAAAAGAAAAAACTACTCCTTGAGAATTATATACCTGATTTCTCTGATTTCCAAATTTCCCAAAGCCACACACACGAGATTACAAACATCAGGCACTGGAACTATCTGTAATACTGGAACCTAAAATAAAATAAAAAAGTCAAAAATTATACTTGGTAGTTTCATTTTTTTTTTTTAAAGATTTTATTTATTTATTTGACAGAGAGATCACAAGTAGGCAGAGAGGCAGGCAGAGAGAGAGGGGGAAGCAGGCTCCCTGCTGAGCAGAGAGCCTGACTCGGGGCTTGATCCCAGGACCCTGAGATCATGACCTGAGCCGAAGGCAGAGGCTTTAACCCACTGAGCCACCCAGGCGCCCTGGTAGTTTCACTTTTAATTAAGCTAAATTTTCCAAAATCTGTCACACTCTCTTCTATTCTCATTGCACCAGGACAGTTTCAAATAGCAAACAAAGGTGAGAAAATTTAGCAAACACCCTTTCTCTAAGCTGTAAATCAAAATAAGCCTATACAAAGCCAGGTGTGTGGTAGCGTTTATTTAATACAATCTACACTTCTAACAATAAAGGAATAATTTAAATAAAGTCTGCCATGTGGACAAATGGAATGTTGTGAAGCCATTTAAAGTAAGTTTATCCCAGGGGCGCCTGGATAGCTCAGTTGGTGAAGAGTCTGTCTTTGGCTCAGGTCATGATCTCAGGTTCTTGGGATTAAGTCCCCTGTAGAACTCTCGGCTCAGCAGGGAGCCTGCTTCTCTCTCTCTCCACCTCTCCCTCACTGCTCGTGTTCTCTCTCTCTGTCTCAAAAGAAAAATCTTAAAATAAGTTTATTTTAAAAAATAATAAGTTAATTCATATAAATAAATATTTATTAAGCATCATAATGCAAAGAAAGTATGGTGCCAGAGGCTGTGGCTGTGCTGGAGAACAATGAAATTTGCTAAGAGTAGATCATGAGCATTCACACCAAAAAACAAAACAAACAAGCAAAACCCCAAAAATCTATGTGAGTGGATATATGTTTTTTTGATTTTTTTGTTGTTGTTTAGTTTTCTTTATTAATAGAGAGTGCACGGGGTAAGGAGGGGCAGAGGGAAAGAGAATCCAAGCAGACTGTGCTGAGCGCCAACCCTGAGATCACAGTCTTAGCCAAAACCAAGAGTCAGGGCCTTAAAGGACTGTGCCACCCAGGCACCCCAAGCTGATACATGTTAATGAACTTGATTGGGGGAGTTCTTTCACAGTGTATAAAATACTGCATCATCACATTATACACCTTAAGTATATTACAATTTTGTCAATCATACTTCCATAAAGTTGAAAAAAAAATTAAAAATAAAGTATGAAGACTATGTAGAAACAAGGAAAAATGTTCATATCTTAAGTGAGAAAAGGCCAATTTAAAAATTTTAAGCACACCAGGATTGCAAGCATGTATGTTATGTTTGAAGGTGGACAAGGACTAGAAGAAAATATAGAAAGAAAAGAAGCAGGGGGCGCCTGGGTGGCTCAGTGGGTTAAGACTCTGCCTTTGGCTCAGGTCATGATCTCGGGGTCCTGGGATCCAACCTTGCATCGGGCTCTAGGTCTGGCAGGGAGCCTGCTTCCCCCTCTCTCTGCCTGCCTCTCTGCCTACTTGTGTTCTCTGTCAGATAAATAAATAAAATCTTTAAAATAAAAAAGAAAAGAAACAGGAACAATGCTTTGGTGAGGGGTAAGGAACACGGGTCTCAGCAAGTTTAGAAGTTAGAAAAGACACAAAATTCCAAGCTACTCAAATATGTCCAACATAAAAATCCATTTCTCAAAAACTGTGATTAAAATAAACAAAGCAGGGGCGCCTGGGTGTCTCAGTGGGTTAAGCCGCTGCCTTCAGCTCAGGTCATGATCTCAGGGCCCTGGGATCGAGCCCCACATCGGGCTCTCTGCTCAGCAAGGAGCCTGCTTCCTCCTCTCTCTCTGTCTGCCTCTCTGCCTGCTTGTCATCTCTCTCTGTCAAATAAATAAATAAAATTTAAAAAAATAAAAATAAACAAAGCACAAGGTTCACTCTATTCTAGATGGTGGGTGTATGGGCGTTTACTGTACAACTTTTCTCTATGCTTGAAAATTTTCATAATGAAATGGTGGGAAAAAGGACCCATGTCAGTTCTGTCTTGCATGGTCGTGGGTCCCATTCTCGGTAGCTGCCCATCTACATTACCATGTGAACGCTGATAAAGACCGCACTCGGCTCCAAGATTCTGACTTACCTCTGTGAATTGCCAGGAATAAAGTTTTTCCCACTGCCAAGTATCAAGTGGTTTCCAAAGAGAAACCACATATTCACAGGCAGTTATGATACATGGCTCCTTGAAACCTGCTATTTCCCACCATGTGGCACTCACATCCACCGAGCAGGAACCAGAAGGATTCTGAAATAAACAGCAACCACAGTTACGTTAAGGCCATACTTGGGGTCTGTTTCATGAAAAGAATAAGTATGAAAAGTGTTGGGTTATAAGGATTATAAGGATTAAATACCAAGTAAAATGTAAAGTTTTCTATAGACCAAAATAAAGAGTGGGGCACCTGGCTGGCTTAGTCAGTGGAGCCTGTGACTCTTGATCTTGGGACTGTTAAGTTAAAGCCCCACGATGGGTGAAGGGATTACTCAAAAACAAAATATGGGGCGCTGGGTGGCTCAGTGGGTTAAGCCTTCAGCTCAGGTCATGATCTCAGAGTCCTGGGATGGAGCCCCGCATTGGGCTCTCGCTTCCCCCTCTGTCTGCCTCTCTGCTTTCTTGTGATCTCTCTCTCTGTCAAATAAATAAAATCTTTTTTTTTTTTTAGAAGATTTTATTTATTTATTTGACAGAGATCACAAGCAGGCAGAGAGGCAGGCAGAGAGAGGAGGAAGCAGGCTCCCTGCTGAGCAGAGAGCCGGACGCAGGGCTCGATCCAAGAACCCTGAGATCATGACCTAAGCCGAAGGTAGAGGCTTTAACCTAATAAGCCACCCAGACGCCCCCAAATAAAAACAATCTTAAAACAAAACAAAATCTTAAAAAAAAAATTATGTACTAAAAAAATTGCCTCCCCCACTTCTATCATGATAAATCTAAAAATGTATAGCATGTAGTTCCAGAATGGAACAGATTCAAATCTAATCAGAAAACATAGCCCCTAAGATCTTGCCCATTTGGAAATGAAACATCCTGATGAAACACCCACGGGTTGAAGAGGTTATAAAACTGAAACAACATACTACAGTTGACCCTGGAACAATGTAGGGGTTAGGTGCACCGACTTCCCACACAGTCAAAAATCTGCATGTAAACTTTGACTTCCCCAAAACTTAATTACTAATAGCTTACTACTGACAGGAAGCCTTACTGATAACATAAATAGTCAATGAATACATGTTTGGTATGTTATATGTATTATATATTATATGTAATAAAGTATATAGAAAAGAAAATGTTATGAAAAAATCATAAAGGAAAAAATACATATATATAATTCTGTACTCTGTTTACTGCAAAAGAAAATGTCTGCATGTAATTGTGCCTCTGCAGTTCAAACCCATGTTGTTCAAGAGTCAACTGTGTTTCCAAATGAGCAAAGAGGGCACCATGCACCCAAACACACAGAGCATGGCTAAAGTAGCATTTCCAAATGAAATTTATAATCATATTGGCATTGATCAAAAAAAAACCAAGAAAAATAAAAATAGAATAAGAAAACAGCTCAAGGGGCGCCTGGGTGGCTCAGTGGGTTAAACCGCTGCCTTAGGCTCAGGTCATGATCTCAGGCTCCTGGGATCGAGTCCCGCATCGGGCTCTCTGCTCAGCGGGGAGCCTGCTTCCCTCTCTCTCTCTCTCTACCTGCCTTTCCATCTACTTGTGATTCCTCTCTGTCAAATAAATAAATAAAACCTTTAAAAAAAAAAAAAAAAAAAAAAAGAAAACAGCTCAAGACGTTAGCAAAAGAACGGGAAAGTAAGCACAATGAAAAACAGAAGCAACTATTAAGGGTAACAGAAATAAATAGGAAACCAAGAAAACCTAATTAGCACTCAATACAAGCAAAAGCTAGTTTTTTGGGGGAGACCCAAAGAATGGAAAATCTCTTAAGTTTGATGCAGGCAATAAAATACTTGAGAAAATAGAGACTAGGGAGAGAGAGAAGTATAACTAAAGACACACAGACAAAAAAAAACAAAAACAAAAACAAAAATGAAAAAAACCCCCAAACAAACCCAAACCCTATTAGAATAAAAAATAAATTTTTATCTATAAATTAGAAAATGCAAATGAAATTTACCTATAAATTAGAAAAAATGATTCTTTTAAAAATGAAGTTACTAAAACCAATGCAAGAATAGCTTTGAGGGATGCCTGGGTGGCTCAGGGGGTTAAGCCTCTGCCTTCGGCTCACGTCATGATCTCAGGGTCCTGGGATCGAGCCCCACATCGGGCTCTCTGCTCAATGGGGAGCCTGCTTCCACCTCTCTCTCTCTCTCAGCCTTCCTCTTTGCCTACTTCTGATCTCTGTCAAATAAATAAATAAAATCTTTAAAAAAAAAACATGAGAAGCTATAGATCAAATTCTCCCCAATTTTCCTAGCAATTCATTAACTTTTTTTTTTCCACATGTAAGACACAAGACATAAAGGAAAAATCTTCTGACCTTTAACTTTGAAACCAACTGAAGGTGGCCTGGGTTTAAGCTATTACAAGCAGGAAGGTCTGCTACATCAGTCTGTGGAAATAAAAGTCACACCATTAATCTAAGCTTTATACATGTCTTCCTGCATTGCTCATTCTTCATCAATGTCTACCCAGTATGTGTTATTTTCTCTGATAAAAGCAGCCAACCTCCATATGCAACTGCTTCCTTAATGACAAAGGGAACGGATCCCCCATATTTAAAAAATACATTCTTAACTTTGACTTTGTCCAACTGAACTTAATGGTTACAGTGAAGTCTATCAGAGACATGTTATGGTACTCTTAAACACTGAGAAGCCAACGTGTAAGACAGTCACATGCTGGGCGCCTGGGTGGCTTGGTGGGTTAAAGCCTCTGCCTTCGGCTCAGGTCATGATCCCAGGGTCCTGGGATCGAGTCCCGCATCGGGCTCTCTGCTCAGCAGGGAGTCTGCTTCTCCGTCTCTCTCTGCCTGCCTCTCTGCCTACTTGTGATCTCTGTCTGTCAAATAAATAAATAAAAATCTTAAAAAAAAAAAAATTAAGCTATCCAAACTCACTAAGATATTTCATTTCTCCATAGAAAATCTCACCAGGGAAGCAGACTATACCTGTTTCCTTGACTCTGGGTGTGGATTTCCACACAGTTGATTGTCTTTGAGAGTGACTGACCCGGTGGGAAAAGGGGTTGCCCAGGGACCAGAATCACAGTCACAGGAAGGCTGTCCTCTACCTGACACAACCAGGCTGCCATCTGATTTTGATGGGCTGGCCCAACCGTCGCATTGTTTCCAATCACTGTCTTTTAAGTGAGGAAGTTGGGGTTTAGAGCAAGTTGGCCCAACCTCTGAACACACTTTTTCACAGTGTGCTTGGGAGCCAAAAGCTGGAGTAGTGCCTAAGATGGGGAAAGTGGGCGAGCACATCTCTGCTGTGGGCCTGTTATTATCCTCGGGGGCACCAGTATTTAAAGGTGTAAAAAGTAATACAGATGAAGAAAGGCCCTTCTTCTGAGACCGGCTTGTTAGGTCTGACGTTTTAGCTTGTGCTTTTCCCGGGAGAACAATAATTTCCTCTTCCAAGTCCTCCATTTCAGTATTGATTTGTTTAGGACTCAGTTCTTCTAAAACACTACAGTTTCCCTCCTTAAGGTGTTTCTGTCCATACATGTTTGATACAAAAGGCTCAACTTTTTCTGGTTTTTCTGAACAGGACTTCAGTTTTTCAAGTTTAAGAGGTCCAAAGACTTCATCGGGTAACTGAAAGTCTGTGGTTTTGAGAAAAGATGACAGTTCCTTTAAACTTAGCAGTTCATTCTCCTGAAACGAAACCGTGAATGCAGCAGAATCCAAAGCTAGATAAGCATTATTTCTGGAAGAAAGGGAGTCCTCTTTTGGACAATGATTGTCCTTCTCTAAAATAGAAAGGAACAACAATAACAACAAATACCAATACCCAACAGAGTGTGAGCTTCTAAACACCATGGCAGCACAAAATGTTCATTACTCTTCCCCTCCGGGACTTTGAAACCTCCATGAATGGTTCAAAAGCCGGCCACAGCTTGGTGACTACCTGGCAGTTCTCCTTTCGCAGTACCAAAAAACAGTATAGTGCTGACTGCATTAGTGAAGGAAGACCAGTGTCTAGTCCCAGCTCTGCCACTGACCCACTGGTACTTTGCGCAAGTCAGTTCACTTCATTTTCCCTGGTGTCTCCTACGGGAACTGGACTAAGAAACTCTAAAGTCCTTTCTGCTCTTAAAAAACTATGATTCCTTGGGGTGCCTGGGTGGCTCAGTGGATTAAAGCCTCTGCCTTTGGCTCAGGTCATGATCCCAGGGTCCTGGGATCGAGCTCCGCGTCGGGCTCTCTGCTCGGCAGGGAGCCTGCTTCCCTCTCTCTCTCTGCCTGCCTCTCTGCCTGCTTGTGATCTCTGTCTGTCAAATAAATAAATAAAATCTTAAAACAAATAAAACACTATGATTCCAACTATAAAACATGATTCCAATAGGCTCCCAGAGTACAGTCTACAAAATGCTGGCTCGTCTCACTGAAGTAGTAAATTTCAAGCAGGCTAATTTACTACTCTTAAAGCAGCCGGCATTCTATACCATTCAAAATGTAGAGCAAGTTCGCCTGACCACCTCTGCAGACACTCTGTTACAGCGTGCCTGGGAGCCAGAAGCTGGAGTTGTACCCAAGATGGGGAAAGCTGCATCCATCAACTAATGAATGAATAAACGGTGCCACATAGATATAGTGGGTATTATTCAGCCATAGAAAAAGAATGAGGTAAGGGTACACGCTGCAGCATGGATGAATCTCAAAAACCAGCTAAGGGAAAGCTGCCAGACACATAGTTTATTAGTCACATAGTCTATTAATTCCTTTAATATGAAATACCCAAAACATGTGAACCCATAAGATAGAATACATATTGGTGGTTGCCAGGGGCTTGGGGTAGAGAGAGGAAAAGGGGAGGAAGTGCTTAAGGGGCACGGGGTTTCCTTCTGGAGTGATGAACATGCTTTGGAACTAGGTAAGGGTCCTGGTAGCACAACCCTGTGAATATACTAAATGCCAGTGAATTATTAACTTCATTCAAAATGGTTAATTTTATGTAATGTGAAGGTTTCCTCAAGAAAGAAAAATGTTTAATATAGCAGCAGGTTACTAAAACCACTGCAGATTATTTCAAAGTACATAAAAAATGTTTCTAGTTTATTATTAGAATGTCCTACTTTCTGATTACTTTATATTCTTGTTGGCTTAAAGATTCCAATAAAAAAAGTCAAAATGATTATGGTCTTGTAATTAATTAAAAATTAATTATGTCCAAATGCTATAGAGCAGTCAGCTGCCTGTTTTTGTAAATAAAGTTTTATTGGAACACATTCATATTTGTCTGTGGCTACCTTCCCACTATACTTGACTAGCTATGATGGAGCACAAAGACAATATTTGCTATTTGGCCCTTAACAGTAAGAAAGTTTTGCTGTTGTCTAATACAGAACCAGAGTGAATTACCTAGTTGTTATGCCTGCTTTATCAAATATGAAAACTCCAGAGTAAATGAATAAAAGTATTGAAACTGTCACTTGCGAACCTCCAAAATCTCATGTCCCACAGATTGCAGAGAGGCTATATTAGATATGTTACCCAAAAAAGTTGCTCAGACGTATTGCATTTTACTACACAATTATATCCCCCCCGCCACCCTTTTTTAAGATTTTTATTTTTAGGTAATCTCTACACCCAATGTAAGGAAGGCTCAAACTCACAACTCCAAGATCAAGAGTCTTGTGCTCTCTGGACTAAGCCAGCCAGGTGCCCCCACATGGTCATTCTTAAGATAGTTTGTTAGTGGACTCACACTCTGATATACATTTTGAACACTTCCTCTATAGATTATAAAACTTTTCTCTATGGATAAATTGTGTTGTACCCGAATAAATACTAATTTAAGGTAAATATCTAATATATTTTCCCTTTCAATGTCAATGTTTCAACCACATTCACAAATTCTGGTACCACAGAGCCAAGGTTGAATCCTGGCTCTGTCACTTGCATGAATTAATCACTTTAGGATCCTTGTGCTTCAGTTTCTTAAGTCCGTAAAGTGCGGCTAAAAATAGATTCTACTTCATGTAGGGTTGCTCTGATGATTCCATAGTTAGTATCTGCACAATATTTAGAAGGTAGCAGGCAGGGGCGCCTAGGTGGCTCAGTGGGTTAGGGGCTCTGCCTTCAGCTCAGGTCATGATCCGGGGTGGGGTCAAGCCCTGTATCGGGCTCTCTGCTCAGCACGGAGCCTGCTTCCCTTCCTCTCTCTCCGCCTGCCTCTCTGCCTACCTGTGATCGCTGTCAAATAAATAAATAAAATCTTTAAAAAAAAAAAAAAAAGTAGCAGGCGCAGGGCACCTGGGTGGCTCAGTTAAGCATCGGGCTTGGTGTTGGCTCAAGTCACAGTATCAGACTGAGCCCTGCCCTGGGCTCCACACTCAGCATGGAGTCAGCTTGTCTCTCTCCCTCTGCTCCTCCCTGCACTGTCTCTCACATAAATTAAAACAAACAAACAAAAAACAACCGGAAAAAAACCTATCAAGAGCATAGTAAGTATTATGTATTGGTTACCATCATCAACCACACCTTGATTTACCTTTAATTTTCTTCTTACAATGATGAATTGCTTTTTCATCCAGATCTTCGTGTAAGGTGACTTCTTCCTTGGATCTATGAACACCTGCTGTGCCAGGAGTTGGCAAAAGTCGTAGATGATGATCTAATACAGGTGGGGAGACTGTCTTTCTTTTTCCTCCGTGTCTTCTACCAGATGGCTGGGTAACTGCCTTCCTGGGAAGGTTAGCTTCAGTAGGCCCAGTGGGAGAGTTGACCTCCGTTAACAAGAGACATTTCTCAGGTCTTCTTGAACTTAGTTGTCTTGTGCGTGTGCCTGATGTCCTAAGTTCACTCTGGTCAGTTTCTTCACTGCAAAGGTTTAAATTTTTTGTTTCCTCCGTACTTTTATTTTTAAAACCTTTCTTTCTGACACCCAAATGACTCTGAATGACAGCCTGCAGTGCTACTTTCCTCTGGCAGTTTGACATGCGTCGTGTCGTTCTAACGTAATACTCTGCGGGAAACAGAAGGCCTTCGACCATTGTACAAGAATGTGTTTGACCTTCTGCAGAAGCAGGGGAGATTACTTCTGGGCTAAGACTCGTAGATTGACTTAAAACCTCCTTTTCCTGAAGACTTTCATTTCTACCTTCAAGAGTGTTATGGGGAGATGGTAAAGACTCCTCTGTGTGATTCTGTCCTTTTAAGTTTTGGTTTTCATTTGCTGGTAAGTTATCATAAGTGAGTTCTTTTACAGAGTATGAATTATTTGCCTCTAACTCAGGACTTCTGGGCAGCTGGCCACTTGCACTTACAGCTTTGTTTACCTCTGAGTTATCCGTAGAGACCGTCATGCTTCTGCCTTGTGCCTCTACGTTTACAGGTGAAGCAGGGTTAATGTTTTTTATACTGTGAGTAGTGAGTTCACAGTCACTTTTAGGAGGCTTATGTTCAAGGTGCTGACCACTACTGCTATTTGACAGAGTAAATGAAGCAACCGTAGGAACCCTGGAGAAATTATTTCCTCCTATTAGAGCACTGACACCCCTTTGTGGTTTGGCAGTTGGTGGACTTAATATACCCCTAATGTTAGTCTCTGTCATTGGTTCTCGAGAACTAGGAATGTCAGACGTAGAACCTAAAGGACAAGTTCTTTCATTTACAGGTGTCCTAGGATTTTCTCTACTGATTTCCTCCTGTTTCTTTAGTCTTTTCTCAGAGAGTAGGAATGAATCCGCGTCAAAGAAAGATTCTCTTGCCTGTGCAGTATATGTTCTCTTCTGCTGCTTTTTTCTTCTCCCTGGCAGCTTACTCTGCCTTTTCTCAGCACCAGAGCCACTGACCTGGTAGGGAAAATGTTCCTGGATATCACCTGTTCTTTGTATATGTAGTTCCTCCACAGGGCCATGTCCAGGGTTGAAGGACTCAGGTTCAACGTCAAGTGTGGTAGGTGTCTTTTCTCCAGTTTCTTCATCCAGATGGGTGTTGATTTGTAACGTGTCATAAGGAGATATTTTATTTTTATGTTCTGAGAAAAAAAAATTTCTAGAATAAATAATTTCCTTTTAAATGAAGCCCAAAAAATTCCATTATTTATTTTAAAATATTATATAAAAATACTACATTTACGAGGCGCCTGGGTGGCTCAGTTGGTTAAGCCACTGCCCTTGGCACAGGTCATGGCCAGGATCAAGTCCCGGATCCAGCTCCCAGCTCCATGGGGAGTCTGCTTCTCTCTCTGACCTTCTCCCCTCTCATGCTCTCTCTCTCACTCTCCCTCTCTCAAATAAACAAATAAAATCTTTAAAAAAGGGTGCCTGGGTGGCTCAGTGGGTTAAGCCACTGCCTTCGGCTCAGGTCATGATCTCAGGGTCCTGGGATCGAGTCCCGCATCGGGCTCTCTGCTCAGCGGGGAGCCTGCTTCCTTCTCTCTCTCTCTCTGCCTGCCTCTCAGTGTACTTGTGATTTCTCCCTGTCAAATAAATAAATAAAATCTTTAAAAAAAAAAAAAATCTTTAAAAAAGGGGCACCTGGGTGGCTCAGTGGGTTAAAGCCTCTGCCTGCTGCTCAGGTTATGATCCCAGGGTCCTGGGATCGAGCCCCACATCGGGATCTCTACTCTGCAGGGAGCCTGCTTCCTCCTCTCTCTCTGCCTGCCTCTCTGCCTGCTTGTGATCTCTGTCAAATAAATAAATAAAATCTTAAAAAAAAAAAAAGTACTACGTTATTTAAGAAAGAGTCAATGGTATTTCATTTAGGCAGCTCAAAGTTCAAATTTTAATATTCTAATACACTAGTAATTTTAGGGAAATGTAAACAAACAGAATTGTGCTGGAAAATATGGTTTTAAGCTAAAAGATAATCTATATTGCAGTCATCTTTCCTTAGTTTTTTTTTTGCAGAGATATTTTATTTTAAATACAAAAGGGAAGATTGTTTTTTTTAATTCTTTAGTTTTTTTCTCCAGCTTTACTGAGGTACAATTGGCAAATAAAACTGTATGTACTTAAGGTACACACTGAGATGTTTTCATATAGGTATATGTTATGAAACATTACCACAATCAAGCTAATTAAAATATCCATCATTTCTGGGTGGCTTAGTCAGTTAAGCATCTGATGCTTGATTTTGGCTCAGGTCATGATCTCGGGGCATGGGATCAAGCCCTCTGTCAGGCTCAGTGCTCAGTGGGAGTCGGACTGGGATTTTCTCTCTCTCTCTGCCCCTTCTCCCCACATTCTCTCTCTCTCTCAAATAAATATATCTTAAAAAAGTATTTCCAGGAATGCCTGGGTGGCTTAGTCAGTTGAGCATCTGCCTTGGGCTCAGATAATGATCCCAGTGTGCTGGGACTGAGTCCCATATTGGGCTCCTTGCTTGGCAGGGAGCCTATTTCTCCCCCTGCCTGCCATTTTCTCTCTCTCTCTCTGACAAATAAATAAAATCCTAAAAAAATATATATCCATCATTTCACATAGTTATGATTGTGTGTGTGTGGTAGGAACACTTAAGATCAATTCTTCTAGCAAATTTCAAGTATATGATACAGTAATATTAACTGTTGGTTCCATGCTGTATATGAAAGTTTATTCATTCTGCATAACTGAAACTATACACCCTTTGAACAACATCTTCCCATTTCCCCCACCATCTCACCTAATTTTTTTCATGTCTTTTTTTTCTGTTCAAGTAACTTTAATAACTTCAATAGCCTCCAATTTTATGATTATAAATACCTATTAATATGAATAATGATCATTGTTGTTGTTGGTTTTTAAAAGATTTTATTTATTTATTTGAAAGAGAGAGAGTGAATGAGAGAGAGCATGAGCAGGGGGAGGGGGAGAAGCAGATTCCCCTGCTGAGCAGGAAGCCCGATGGCGGGCTCCATCCCAGGACTCCGGGATCACGTCCCAAGCCGAAGGCAGATGCCTAACTGATTGAGCCACCCAGGTGCCCATGACTATTGTTTTTAAGAATACTTCTGGCCAGATTTTTTTCTTTGTACATATACAAATGCTTAATTTTTTTTTTTTTCTAAACGCTGAGAGGGGAAAGAACAACCAAATAAACAATTCAACCAAAAGAATAGTTCATTGCTTGCAGAACGGGAAAAATATTTACAAAGTGTGTATCTGATAAGGACCTAATAGCTAGAATGCATTAAGAACACTTACAACTCAACAACAAAAAGGCAAATAACCGAATTAAAATATTGACAAAGGACTAGGTATTTCTCTGAAGACGATATAAAAATGGCCAACAGCACATGAAAACATGCTCAGCATTAGTCACTAGGAAATGCAAATCCAAGCCATAATTAGAGACCACTTCACATCCACTAGGATGGTTGTAATTTTAAAAATGGAAAATGCCGAGTATGGATGAGGATGTGCAGAGACTGAAACCCTTGCTCATCGTGGTAAGAATGTAAAATGGTACTGACATGGCAGAAAACAGTTTGGCAGATTCTCAAAAAGTTAAACAGAGAATCACCATATGACCCAGCAATTCTGCTCCTAGTGATAAACCCAAAAGGACCGAAAACATAGGTCCCCACAAACACTTACATGTGAATGTTCATAGCAGCATAATGGCCAAAACTCGTAATAACTAAAAAGTAGAAACAACCCAAATGTCCATCCACTGATGAATGGATATATAAATTGTGGCACATCTATCCAATGGAATGGTGTTCAGCTGCACAAAGAAGTGAAGTACTAATGCAGGCTTGGATGTAAGTACAGAGGTATGACTGTTGAAAACATGATGCTAAGTGAAAGAAGTCAATTACAAAAGATCACATATTACATGGCTCCATTCATATGGATTGTCCAAAACAGGTAAAGCCACAGAGGCAGAAAGTAGATTAGGGGTTGCCAGGGGCTGGCAGTAAGATGGGTACAGGGCTTCTTTTCGGGGTGGTGAAAATGTTCTGGAATTAGATGATAATAACGGTTGCACAATCCTGTGAATATACAATGAACCACTGAATTATATATACACTTTAATACAGCAAGCATAAGCAAATAGGCTAGCTTTACCTGAGTGGTTCGGCTGTGATGAAATTTCCTGCTGGAGCAAGCAATCATGTTCTTCCACTGTTTTCTTTACAGAATTCTTAACCTTCTCAGCTTTTTGGGCACGCTAGAGGAAACAAAAGCAGCTCAAGGAACAAATTTAAGAAAAATAAGTATTTTTTTAAAGCTTTATTATTACGAAGAATTGTTTGCATATAGTTCATCCTACAATATCTCAGTTTGAGAGAGTTAAGATTCACTCACCTGAAGGCGGGCCAGTGTCTTGCTGTATTCCCTTTTCAAGAAAGCTAATTTTTCCTTCAACTGGAAGAAGAAAAACAGCAAACAATACTGAGCAGGTAGAAAGGCGGAGTCAGAGAGAAGGGATACAGTGCCTATCAGACCCGAGTAAGCAGTGCTTAGCAGGTCCCTCAGCAACAGGTAGAGGAGGAAGTAGCAGGTCCCACACTACTTTTAGTTTTCACAAAGCACCAAGCTCTCTAACACCTAAGCACCTTGACCTAAACACTTCCTACCATGTGGAGCATTTCCTCCCCAAATCATTTTGCTAAGTCTTACTGATTCCCCAAGCCTCAACTTCGATTTTTATTCTAGGTCCTTCCTGAAATCCAGATGGGACACTCCACCTCTCTGCTGTGCTTCCTTTATCACAATACTTATTATATACTCTGCTGTCTGTTTACTTCTGATTCCTTCCATCTCACTGTGAGATCCCTGACGGTGGCAGGAGCTGTCATCCTCAGACATTCATCCAACAGATGAATCTCTTGTCAGTTAATGGTCCTGGTATCTGTAGTACCTGGAACAAAACTGATAACCACTCTCAGTTATGGTCTCGGATGCTAGAACTAGGGTCGTCAAGCTTAACAAGTGAGGGATACAGATAATTAATAAGAAGATGAATACACAGACTAAAGGATATCACATGGCACTCTACACCCAGATCAACAGGGAGATGTGAGAGTGCCTGAGCTACTTTAGGTAGCGTGGCCAGAGAGGAATTTCTGAGGACTACCATTGAAGCCCGGACCTAAAGGAGGAAGGAGGTAGCTTTGGGAAGATCAGAGGAAAAGCAGTTTGTCCAAGATCACACAGTTATAAATGGCATGATCAAAAGCCAGGTAGTTGGATTCTAGAATCTATATTCTTCATCTCTAAGCTAGTTTGCTTCCCACAGGGTCCTCTTTACCACCAACCTTATCAACGTTTAAGAACTATCTTCTTGACTTGTAAATGATCTATCTCGGCCTCCACTGGAAGGCAGGCTGGGATAAGAGGACTGATGAACTAATGTGAATGAAGAATCTAGCACAGTGCCTGGAACAGCGAGCAGAGATACGTTCAGGCTAACATCATCAGCAGGAGCACAAAGTGGCATGGGTAAGGATTGGTCAGAGCAGCACTGCTGTAGAAGCAAAAGCTGGAAACAACCTAAAAGTCTCTCAGCAGAGTAATGTCCGAATGAAAAGATGGCACTTTCATAATACATAAAACTATGAAGAACTTCAAAAAGTAAGGTAGGGGCGCCTGGGTGGCTCAGTGGGTTAAGCCGCTGCCTTCGGCTCAGGTCATGATCTCAGAGTCCTAGGATCGAGCCCTGCATTGGGCTCTCTGCTCTGCAGGGAGCCTGCTTCCTCCTCTCTCTCTGCCTGCCTCTCTGCCTGCTTGTCATCTCTCTCTGTCAAATAAATAAATAAAATCTTAAAAAAAAAAAAAAAGTAAGGTAGGTTAACATTAACATGGATGAAACCTGGAGAAGTAAAACGGAAGTTGCAGAACCATTCGGCTTATACCATTCGTGGACCAAAAAAACCCACACTATTTTGGGGGGGGGTAGGGAATATAGCCACATCCTTCCAAACATCCCACCTCCGTCCACACACGCGCCAAAAGGTCTGAAGCATCAGGCTGTTCAGAGAATTCTTAAGGGAATGGGTGGGAAAAGCCAAGATTGAGAGTGTGTGGGGGTGGGGAGGATGTCAAAAGGGACTTAGTTCTTCAAAATTTGCTCAAGGTCGTAGGTCAGAGGTCACGGCCACCCCTGGACGGTCGAGGAAACAAAGACACGCCTAAGATCTTAGGCAAGGAGTCAGTTCCGAGTCAGCCCTTCCCGCACACCCAGGACACCTTTTCCTTCTCCTCACAGCTGAGTGGCTTCCCGGGAGGCTCTTCCATCGGGCTGGGAGCCGAACGGAAGCAGCGGCCGTCGCCGGCCCCGGGCCTGCGGACACGAGGGTCCCAGCTGGCTCTGGGTCCCGCAGGCGCCGCGGAAGGAAACCGGGCACCCGGGATACCCCCGGCGCGCCACCAGGTTGCCCATGCAGGGAACCGCGCGCCGTCTCCCCCAGCCAATTACAGCCACCGCTCGACCTGCGCACGCGCAACCGGAGACGGCCGAGTAATGGAGCGGGGCCACCTAGCGGAGAGCCGAGCTGCGGATCAGAGCCGAGGACGCCCAGAGCGGAAGTGGAGGAGCGGCCGGAAGTCGCCCGAATTCCAGTCAGACTGACCGGCTGACAGGCTTTGACAGGAACGGAGCTGCGGGAAGTTGGTGGCCATGGAGTTGGGCGAGCTGCTTTACAACAAGTCCGAGTACATCGAGACGGTACGCTCCGAAGCTGGTGTCTCCATCCTGTCCCTGCGGCACCCCGGGTCCCTTCGGCGTTTAGTCCGAGATTACCTACAGTCACTTAGTGAATGGCCCGGCTTTGTTATTTATTCCTTGCATGGCAGGTTTAGGCTTTTTTTTTTTTTTACTTATTCCTTATTTCCTAAAGATAAAATGCCTTCCAGAAAGCAGGACAAGTCTCATCCACCTTAATATCAAGAACTCCAGGCTTCGGGGCTTTCAGAAGGTTTTTATTATTGTTTTTGTTTTTTAACAAAACCCTTTGCTTTTTTTTTTTCTTTTAAGATTTTATTTATTTGACTGACAGAGACCACAAGTAGGCAGAGAGGCAGGCAGAGAGAGAGGGGGGAAGCAGGCTCCCCGCTGAGCAGAGAGCCCGACGGGGGGCTCGATCCCAGGACCCCGGGACCATGACCGGAGCCGAAGGCAGAGGCCTCAACCCACTGAGCCACCCAGGCGCCCCTGTTTTTTTTTTTTTTTTTTTTTTTTATATTTTTTATTTATTTATTTGACAGACAGAGATCACAAGTAGGCAGAGAGAGAGAGGAGGAAGCAGACTCCCCGCTGAGCAAAGAGTCTGATGCGGGGCTCGATCCCAGGGCCCTGGGATCATGACCTGACACGAAGATAGAGGCTTAACCCACGGAGCCACCCAGGCAACCCTCAGAAGGTTTTTTTTTTTAACTAACGTGTCCTAATTTATTACTGTACGCTGAAACACGGTTAGGTCCTTTCTAGTCAACACATGATGTGTGTAAATTGCTCGAAGGAGGGTAAGTGCTCAGTCAGCGTTGCTATGAGTTCTTGCAACTCTGATATCGGTTAAGTCGTGATCCTGGATTTAGGGCTACAAGTATAGAACTGAAACCTGAATCCCCTCTCTCTGACGTTATCAGGCTCTAGACCCACCACGTCCAAATTCTGGATTCCCTTCTTGGAATCCCTAGTTTCCTAATCCATCCCTGCTTTAATATGCCGTACTCAGGATATCAGGGGACTTCGGCCCACTGAAAGTCCATTCCTCTCCAGTAGCAGCTTTTTTGGGTGGAAACCTGTAGCCCAGAATGCACTCAGTTTGCGCATCCCCATTTTCTGCTCTTTGCTTTCAGGCATCTGGAAACAAAGTTAGTCGCCAGTCGGTATTGTGCGGAAGTCAGAACATCGTTCTCAATGGCAAGGTAAGGGACAAAGCCAGTTCCAGGATGCCTGCCTTTGCTTTCTTTCCACTAATTATCGCATTAGGAGGGCAGATAATATGTTACCACATCTCCCACTTATTGCTGTACATTTAAAATTTCTCTTCTTTTCATTCTCCAAATTGCATTGAATACAAAAAAGACTCAATAAAAGGAGGCAACAGAAAACCTTTTCCCCTTTATGCCAGGAATGATATACCATGGCACCCAGAACTGAAATTATTATGAAGTGTTGTAGTGTGCCCTAAACTACCAGACACAGACATAAATAGGCACCGAAACACTTAAGTGTAGAAACTATAAAGTATAATGATATAATTGTTTAGTAATAATGATTCAACATTAACTGAAACTCTTTTTTTTTAAATATTTTATTTATTTATTTGACAGACAGAGATCACAAGTAGGCAGAGAGGCAGGCAGAGAGAGAAGGAGGGAAGCAGGCTCCCCACTGAGCAGAGAGCCCATTTCGGGACTCGATCCCAGGACCCTGAGATCATGACCTGAGCTGAAGGCAGAGGCTTAATCCACTGAGCCACCCAGGTGCCCTGAAACTCTTAAAATTAATTTGAGAATGGGTGGGGCACCTGGGTGTCTCAGTCGGTTGAGTGTCTGCCTTCAGCTCAAGCTGTGATCTCGGGTCCTGGGATCAAGCCCCGAGTTGCACTCCCTGTTCAGCCGGGAGTCTGCTTCTCTCCGTCTCCTCTGTCTCTCTCCCTGCTTGTGCACTTTCTCTTTCTGTGTCAAACAAATAAAATTTAAGGAGAGAGAATTGGGAAAGACACTAAACTATGAAACAGCTTTGCAAAATGGAATATGATAGGCTGAGAATTTGTAGTCTGAATAAATTGAAGTAGCCGAGAGATGAGTATAAACATGGGAATAATATTAGGACATATCAGAACCAGAGAAAATATCAAGATATATTTGAACGTGACAAACACTGAAGTCCACTGTTTTTCCTGCCATTTGTCTTTGAAATATTATATCTCTGAAGTAAAAGAGAAGAGAATCTCACTATAATCAAGCAATCATAAATTTTTTCAGTAGAGACGCAATTACTGTCTCCATTAGCTCATCATAACATGAGATTTAATAGAAGTATAGTTCAATAATGAAGTATACCTAGTATTTAGAGACACACTGTTCCTGCACGGAATTAGATAATTCCGTTAATCCCAATCTGACACATTAGCAAATTTTGGAGTTTTTAAAAAATCCCTTAGGCAATTTCAGTACATTTTCTAATAAACATTTTCTAATAAACATTTGTTCATTAAATTGAGATAAAATACATGTGACAAAATTTGCCACTTTGTCTTTAAGTGTACAATCCATTGGTGTTAATTATATTTAAAATTGGGGTGCCTGGGTGGCTCATTTGGTTGAGCATCCTACTCTTGATCTCAGCTCAGGTCTAGATCTCAGGGTCATGAGTTCAAGTTCCGCACTGGGCTCCACGCTGGGTGTGGAGCCTACTTAAAAAAATATATTCTATTTACAACCATTGTGCAATCATCACCACTATCATATCTAAAACTATCACCACATGGACAGAAACTCTATACTCATTTAGGAATTACTCCCTCTTTCCTCCCCATCTTCCCCACTCCTGCCCCCCACACGGGGCCTAGTCACTAATAACCTCGGTCCACTTCCTGTCTCTGTGAACTTGCCTAATCTAGATCTATAAGACTTGTCCTTTTTTGTGTGGCTTATTTCACTTACCATAATGTTTTCAAAGTTCATCCATGTTGTAGGATGTAAACTAATACATATATACATGTTAACATCCATGTAAACTATACACATATATACTTTAGCTTTACTTGCTTTCTGTTTTGTTTTGTTTTTTTAAATATTTTATTTATTTGACAGATGGAGATCACAAGTAGGCAGAGAGGCAGGCAGAGAGAGAGGAGGAAGCAGGCTCCCTGCTGAGCAGAGAGCCCAATGTGGGGCTCGATCCCAGGACCCTGGGATCATGACCTGAGCCGAAGGCAGAGACTCAACCCACTGAGCCACCCAGGTGCCCCACTTGGCTTTCTGTTAATTACTTTTTTTACATTCACTTATTACTATAACCACAGTAGGAAACACCTATCACACTTAATAAGGACCACTGTTCTCAATCCTGCTTCTGTGATTCACTGTGGTTTGTGCATTTTCACTACTGTATACGGTTACATTTATCCCCTCTCCTATTGGTTATTTTGTTCCCAGTTTTTCATTTTGTCCCTTATAGAACGGTGAGATTTCTATTTTCCTAAACCCTTATATCAGGTGTCACAGTGCCTATAGGGATAGGCAGGGGTCAAATGAGTAAGGAAGACTGGGTGCCAACAATAGGGAGTGGTGGGGCCTGGTCAGTTGACGCATACATGTCCTAGCCAAACTCAAACTGATTGTTGCCATGTGGGAATATAGGCCTATATTTTCTCAAAAGAGACTGGAAGTCTGGATTTTTTTTAGTGCAAAATGTCCCGCTATTCAAATAATAGTACTAAATCTAAATGAAGAAACAGGCTGCATGAGCCAAACAAAACAGGTTTCTGGGTGCAGTTCTTAGACCTCCAGCTGCCACCTCTGCCTCATCCTTTGTCGAGTTCAGTGAACTCTGCTCTACTACCATTTTCTTCCCTGGGAGGTCCTTATATGCACTCACTTTCGTTTTATCATCCTGCTGCCTCTGTTGTGAATCTGACTTCTCATCTTCAGCTCTACTCTTTATGAGACAGGAAACCAGGATTTGAGTCGCTCACATTAAATCTCTGACCTCCTGTGATATCCATTACTTATGTTTTCTGTGTTTGCTTCTCCAAATGGGAGTGTAATTTAGGCTGCCTAAGGGACTTTTTGTTTTTCAAAGATTTTTCATTTATTTATTTGACAGACAGAGATCACAAGTAGGCAGAGAGGCAGGCAAAGAGAGAGGAAGGGAAGCAGGCTCCCTGCTGAGCAGAGAGCCGGATGTGGGGCTCAATCCCAGGACCCTGGGATCATGACCTGAGCCGAAGGCAGAGGCTTAACCCACTGAGGTGCCCCTGCCTAAGGGACTTTTATGGATTTTCTTTATTTCCAGATTAAGATTGCTATCTTTGTTTAAAACACAGTATAATAAAAACAACCATTACCAAATACTCAGAACTTCTTGGTATTCTGCTTTCTTCCAAAGAAAAGGAAGTCATTTCCTTTGATTGTAGATGGAAGCATAAACAGAAAACAATGATTAAAGTAAATGAAGGATTTCAGATGAAAGAGTACATACTAGAAACAGATATCTCTGTAAACTTGAAGTAGACTGTTTTTAAAAACCAACAGGCACTATAGTGCTTTAAGTCAACAGCTGATGAGAAATGGTCTTTTTACTGGTAGAGGTTTTATAGACTGAACATATTTGCAGGTGAGATTGTAAACTTTTTGAAGTATGAGCGCACTTCATTTTTAGTAATTTCTCAGAGCCTGGTGTTCAGACTAGTGACATATCTAAATTTACCTGTATTTGAGGTGTTCTCCATCTTCATCTCTACCCTGATCTTCTGTCCTGGACCCCAGGCCTTCCTTTATAACTGCCAGTTGGTTATCCCACAGATACCTCAAATAACATTGCACAACTGAATTTGTCATCCAGTTCAGTCCCTAGAATTGCTCACCCTATTCTAGACTTTCACCCTGGACTCTCTTTCTCTCTTTCCCCAATATCTAAACAATGACCAGATCATATAGATTCTCTTCCCCTTTTTTTCCATTTTTAACATTTTATAGTGGAATATTTGTTTTAAAGATTTTATTTATTTGAGAGAGAGAGAGCAAGAGAGAGCATGAGGCAGGGAGAGGGACAAGAAGACAGACACCCCACTGAGCAGGGAGCCCAATGTGGGGCTTGATTCCATGACCCCGAGATCATGACCTGAGCCGAAGGCAGATGCTTAACCAACTGAACCACCCAGTTGCCCCTACAGTGGAACATTTTAAAAGTTATCTTTATTGAGACATAATTTACATACAGTGAAGTGTACCCATTTTAAGTGTGCAGGTTGATGAGTTTATTTTTTTAATATTTTTATTTTTTTAAAAGATTTTATTTATTTATTTGACAGACAGAGATTACAAGCAGGCAAAGAGGCAGGCAGAGAGAGAGGGGAAGCAGGCTCCCCGCCGAGCAGAGAGCTGACTCTGGGCTCGATCCCGGACCCTGAGATCATGACCTGAGCCAAAGGCAGAGGCTTTAACCCACTGAGCCACCCAGGCGCCCCAAGGTTTTTTTTTTTTTTAAGATTTATTTATTTGAGAGACAGCAAGTGAACAAGAGAGAGAGAGCACAAGCAGGGGATAGGGACAGAGGGAGAGAGAGAAACAGACTCCCCACTGAGCAGGGAGCTTGATTTGGGGATTGATCCCAGGACCCCAGGACCATGGTCCAAGCTGAAGGCAGATGCTTAACCAACCGAGCCTCCTAAGTGCCCTGCAGTTTGACGAGTTTTGACTGATGTTTACAGTTATGTACCCACTACCACAATTAAGATATAAAATATTTCCATCACCCTCATTTCCTTGGACCCTTCTGCAGTCAGTCTTCCTACTATCCTTGGCCCCAGATGACCACTGGTATAACACTAGTAGAGATTACGTTTGCATTTTCTGGAGTTGCCTATGATGGGAATCATGTACTCATTGTTGTCAGCCTTTTTTCACTAAAGGTTTTTGAGATTTGTCCGTGTTTTATATACATTGGTATTATTATGCAACTTTTTAAAAAAGATTTTATTTATTTATTTGACACAGATCACAAGTAGGCAGAGAGGCAGGCAGACAGAGGTGGGGGGAAGCAGGCTCCCTGCTGAGCAGAGAGCCGGATGCGGGACTCGATCGTAGGACCCTGGGATCATGACCTGAGCTGAAGGCAGAGGCTTTAACCCACTGAGCTACCCAGGCCCTATTATGCAACTTTTAAGACATGTACCAAAGTAGAGAGAACGTATAATGAAACTCCATATGCTCATTCACCAGCTTCTGCAGTTAGTAATATTCTGACATCTTTGTTTCATCTCTGTACCTGCCCCACAAACCCATACCTATTTTGACCAGGGAGAGGGCAGGGAGTTGAAATATTTTAAAGCAAATTTCAAACACTGTATTATTTCACACATTAATACTTAGTATATATCACTGAGATCTAAAGATTTTAGGGGCGCCAGGGTGACTCAGCTGTTAAACGGCTGCCTTCGGCTCAGGTCATGATCTCAGAGTCCTGGGATTGAGCCCCACGTTGGGCTCCCTGCTTGGCGGAAAGCCTTCTTCTCTCTTTCCCACTCCCCCTGCTTGTGTTCCCTCTCTCACTGTGTCTCTTTCTGTCAAATAAATAAAATCTTTAAAAAAAGATTTTAAAAAATGAGTAGAGCACCCTTATCATGATAGATTTTTTAAGAAACCGGTAGTTCCCTAGTATCATATAATCCTTAGTTCCTGTCTAATCTTTCTAGTATCTTACAATGTCTTTTTACAGTTGGTTTATTCAAATCAGGATCCAAACAAGGTCAAGTGCACATTGCATCTGGTTGATGTATCTCTTAGGACCCTTCAAATCTATAACAGTTCTTTTCCCCCAGCTCGTTTTTCTCCCCATGCCGCGTATATATTGAAGAAACTGGCTCATTGTTCTGTACAATTTTCAACCTTTTATTTGACCAATTCTACTTACATGGTTGTTGAATGTATTCTCTCTGCCCCTCTCTTTCCTCTTAATTAGTAGATCTGAGGCTTGAGCAGATTCCTCTACTTTCTATTTCTCTTTTCTTCATGTACAACTATTACAGAGAAGGCCCATTCTCTCATTTTACCTTGATCCACTGTAGTCATCTAGAGTGTCACTTTTCCTCTAGTCTTACCTGCCCCCTCCATTCACTGTAGACAGTTTTCAGATTAATATTTCTAAAATAAAAATTCAGTCTGTTGGGGCGCCTGGGTGGCTCAGTGGGTTAAAGCCTCTGCTTTCGGCTCAGGTCATGATCCCAGGGTCCTGGGATCGAGCCCCACATCGAGCTCTCTGCTCAGCAGGGAGCCTGCTTCCTCCTCTCTCTCTGTCTGCCTCTCTGCTTACTTGTGATCTCTGTCTGTCAAATAAATAAATAAATCTTAAAAAAAAAAATTCAGTCTGTTAATCCTCTGCTTAAAAACTTTGATTCCTTATATCCTCTAGGGAAAAAACCTAAGCATACATAATGCCTCATAAGGCCTAGTCCCAGCTTACTTTTCTCAGCCATGTGCACTTTTTTTTTTTACCCCATTTATTCAAGACATTTCCAGAATGCCTATTTACCAAGTATGGGGTATTAATTCCCCCAAACTTCTGAGTTAAGTTATTCACCCTGCAGCCTATCTAGGCAATCTTTGGGGCAGCTGGATATCATACCCCGCAATGTAGCACTTCATCTGAGTCCAGAATTTGGGAGAAGAACCAGGAGCTCAATAGGTCTATCTCCAGGAGCATGAAGTTGGAGATAGTAGTGTTGGGAGATTGGACAAAGATAGGTGCAGCCTGGATTCTCATTTAGCAAGCCGCCAAGGCTTAAGGGCAGGTAGAACCAAGTGAATCTGAGCAGGTGAGTAAACTAGGCCAACTAAGGCATTCTTAGTAAAGATCTGTTTATTCAACAAGTCCTGTTTATGGGATATTAAGGGCAAAGCTGATGATATGCTGGGAACATCTTCAACTGAGTCAGTGTTATGAGGGTGGGTTTCATTATCTTAAAGTTATCCCTTTTGAGAGAACATGTGACTCAGTAGATCATAGCATAACTTCAGTGTCTTCTTACCTACTCTTTTTTGTTGTATTTCAGGCTATGTTGGTAGCTTTTTAAAATGTGCTTTATTTTGTAGACCATTGTGATGAATGACTGTATTATCCGAGGGGATCTGGCAAATGTAAGAGTTGGACGTCATTGTGTTGTGAAAAGTCGGAGTGTCATAAGGCCACCATTCAAGAAATTCAGCAAAGGGTATGTAATTTACTTACCTAATTTCGGTTGTGTGCAAGATGCTGCTACGGGTGGTGCATTCCAAGTGTTGAGTTGTGTAAGGAGTGGGTCTGTGCTATTGTTTGGGTCACTGAGGAGGAATTCACTGTAATGAACACGGCTCTGGTGGTGGTTGTCTTAGTCTGGTTGTTGGTTGGTTGCCAGAAACAGAATCCACTTGAATTGGCAAAGGCAGAGGGGGTTCTGATGAAGAGATGCAGGCATATTTATGGAATATAAGGGTAGGAAAAGGGGCCAGGCCTCATAGGGACTAGAACTTACACTTGAACAGCTAGCCAGAATCAAGACAACTGTTCTGTCTGTCGCTCTATCACCAAGGTTATGTTGTTTCTTGTTGGTCTCTGTCTCTGCATTTCTGCTCCCCTCTCCTCTCTTTCATGCTGACTTCATCTTCCCCCTTTTCTCATGGAGCCAACCATTCTGCCTCAGCCCATTATTTGTATCAGTTCTCCATTTAGGCTTCAACAGATACCAGCCAAAGATTTTAGGTCTTATTTCCAGAATCTTGGCAGAGGGAATCTGATTGGCTTAGCTGGAATTAAGTGCCCACCCCTGGTCTGAACAGTTTTGACCTGGAGGGCAGAGGCAAGTCAGGCCCACTGTTCTCTCAATGGTAATTAGGATTATCCAGGGAAGGTCATGGTCAGGGCAGGAAAACTGTCGACTATGCCTGATGTGCTGGTATTTTTTTGTTGATGTTGTTTCCTCCTCTCCCTCTTTTCCCTCCTGGCTCCTACCTATGGCACCATCTGCATTTCATTGAGTAACTCAGTCAGTACTGATTGAGTGCTTTCTTACGTCAGTCACTAGAGTATAAGGTGGGTACATAAAGATGGATGAAATGGCATTCCTGCCTCAAAGTTCTCAAAAACCTAGTAGTAGAAACACTTACATACAGAGATGACTACTATAGAATGTGATTCTATAATGTGATAGCCACTGTATAATGTGACACAGTCCTGTCACAAGGCTGAACATGGTTGGAAAGAAACAGTAAAGAGAGCGACCAACTCAGACTGTACTACCAAGGAGTGAAGCACATAGGAATCGTCCTGCATGTCTCAGAATGTCAATTCTCAGGCTTTCCATTACATACAGGAATGGGAGCAGGGAGTCAGGGCAAATCATTCACGTGAAAACATTTGCTCATTAGCTCAGAAGGCTGTTGGGGGAAATGAGAAATCCTTGCACTGGGCTTTTGTGGTTCCACACTGTGACAGGTTCTCTGCCCGAGTCGTTGGCTCCCCCTTCTGATAGCAGCATTACTGTGCTGGCTATGGTCTCAGGATAGCACCGAGAATAAATAGGGGTTTTATTGGTGAATGGTAGGTTGTGTAATTAGGAATAGTCATGGGAAATACAGGAATACAAAAGTGTAAATAGTAACACAGAAACAGCAAGTGAGTATGGATTCCCCTGTCCCCCACCTCACATAGCTCTATACAAGAACCAGATAATAGATTGTAGAATCAGATAATAATATCAAGTTTGGAATTTTTTAATTTAAAATTTAGGTGCTGACAGTGCTGCTATAGACTGATTAGATTGAGGAATTCATTGTCACACAAAGGTCCCAGATCAAAAAATACAAATGGATTAAGGAAAATTTAAATAAGCTATAGGTCCAGGGAGGACAGGTATCCTCTCTGACAAAATATTCCCGACAAAACAGAGCACAGGACTAGATAGAGCCAGTGAGCATCCAGCTACTTTATTTTAGTTCTTGTCCAAATATTTTCTGTCCCAAAGTACTGAAGTTACTTGCAAATCTGATCATAGAACCACTGTCAATGACATTTGAGGAATCATGGAGAATGGCAGTGATGTCAGAAGTCTGGAGAAAGCCTACTGACTCCTACTCATCCTTCATGTCTTGGCTTAAATGTTACTTTTTCTTTTATTATTATTATTATTTTTAAAGATTTTATTTATTTATTTATTTGAGAGAGAGACAGTGAGAGAGAACATGAGCAAGGAGAAGGTCAGAGAGAGAAGCAGACTCCCCGTGGAGCTGGGAGCCCGATGTGGGACTCGATCCCAGGACTGTGGGATCATGACCTGAGCCGAAGGCAGTTGTCCAACCAACTGAGCCACCCAGGCGTCCCACTTTTTCTTTTAAAGATTTATTCATATGAGAGAGAGAGAGAGGGCAGATGAGCATGGGGATGGGCAGAGGGAGAGGGAGACAGGAGTCAGACTCCCCACTGAGTGCAGAGCCCAACATGAGGCTCGATCCTAGGAGTCTGAGATCATAACCTGGGCCAAAGTCAGGTGCTTAACCGACTGAGTCACCCAGATGCCCCTTAAATGTCACTTAAAATTAAACTTTGGGGGTGCTTGGGTGGCTTAGTGGGTTAAAGCCTCTGCCTTTGACTCAGGTCATGATCCTGGGGTCCTGGGATCGAGCCCTGCATCGGGCTCTCTGCTCAGCAGGGAGCCTGCTTCCCTTCCTCTTGCTTTCTGTCTGCCTCTCTGCCTACTTGTGATCTCTGTCTGTCAAATAAATAAATAAAATCTTAAAAAAAATTAAACTTTTATCAAACTTCTAATCTAGGTAAAGTCTCTGCTTATAACTTGGTACTTTTTACTCTGTAGTACTTATCATAGTTGTAACTAACTACTTATATAATCATTTGTTTAATCTTTCTTTTCTTGATTGCTGTCTCCTTATGGGCTGGATAGTGTTGTTTTTGCTTGCCGTTCTATTTCCAATTTTTAGCATAGAGCCTGGCAAATGCACTCAGTAAAATCAGTGAATATACAAATTTTTGGAATGTTGAATAGTAGAAAATATATCCCAGGAACTGATGTCAGTCCCCTACAACATCTTGGACAGATTACCGAGTATTTGACCTATGAGCTTTTCCAAGGAGGCAGGAATGAGCAAAACATTCATTCATTTGGTGCCAGCTCTTTTAGCTTGGAAGGTTTCGCCACTTCGGTCTTCCTGTTTCCTAGTACACTGCCTGGTCCAATATTTCTGATTTTGAGCTAGTAATCACATTTATCTCCAACATTATAGAATTCTCTTAGCCTGAGGATTCCTTCCTTGCTAGGAGCATTCTTATTAAGACAAGATGATGAAGTTGAGAGTATGATCAGCAATTCTATAAACCTTGACGGAAAGCAAATCACCTTGACCTTTTTTTGTTGTTGTTCATCTTCTTTTCCTTCTCTAGCGTTGCATTCTTTCCTTTACATATCGGGGACCATGTCTTTATTGAGGAAGACTGTGTGGTCAACGCAGCTCAGATTGGCTCTTACGTTCACGTTGGCAAGAACTGTGTGATTGTGAGTATGGTGTCTTGGCTGGCTAAACAGCCTCCCTGCTCCTCCAGCTCCGTCCCTCACATCAGTGGGCCTCTGCTTCTGTGGCCAAGCAGGGTAGAAGTAGTTTCTGGTCTACTGGAATTATTAATGGATTTGAAGGTTTCTAGGCATTAATAACCATGGCTAAATCTTATCTAACTTCTTCTATATGATGTTAAACTCTTCCCTTTGATTATTTCATTTGACCCTTATAACCATCTAAGGGTGGTAGCTAACTGATACTATCCCTGGGCGATACGCCTGAAGACCTTAAAAATTAGGGATTTGACAGGGCTATGAAGTGGAAAGCTGGGATTTGAACCCAGGCAGTATGAATAGCCATACCTGCCCTATGGCCTACCTGTTGCTTTACCTCCAGGATCGTACAGTCTAGTGGAGGGACAAGGGGCATGACATTAAGGGAACTGCAAGTAGTTCAGGGTGATGGGTGTGCAGGGTACAAGTGGGCCCTTGGTCAGTGGACATTTGGACATTCAGTGTTCAGGAGCCTTGGCATCTCCTCATTTCATCTGCCCAAGGCTTTATGAAATGGGATTTCTTAGTATTTCATTGACGAAGAGCTTGATTTCAGTTGGGATTTATGAGAACATCCTGGGTGAGAATGACCAGAGCTGAACTGCCTTAAGGTTTAGGGAAAATGTTTCCTATATTTTGAATTTATACCCAAATCCTAGCTTCTAGGAAAAGCCAAGGACTTAAATGGTTATTCCCAATAGTACAGAGGCAGTTCCATGTTCTGGATAATATCCAAGTATAAAATACTTGCAGAAACCGTGCAGTCACATTCTACAAGCCACAAGAGCACAGCAAAGATGGACCGTGCAGTGGAGGGCCACGTTGCTGTGGAAAACATCCCAATCTGACCTGTTACTTAGAATTAAGGGAAGTGGTGTTTTACCAAGTATTCTCCTCCAGAGGAGTCCCTTCGTATGTGTTAGAAACAGAGGGTCTTTTGTTTGGCATGATGTTGAAGAAAGAGGGAAAATCGTGAAACCCATTCTGTCTGCTCATTCTGTGTGACAAAAGCTGGCTTTCCAAGCCACAGCTGGATTTTTCTGACATTCTCTTCCGCAGAGTGATGACATGTTTATAGTAGCCTACTGTATTAGCCCTGTCCTTTATCCCCAGAGCTAAATGTCTGAAATGTTAAAATCCAAATGCTCTTCCCAGTGCTTAGGGAGTTCTAGTCTTCTTGTCCCGTGCTCTGCTTTTTTGTGCCACTTTCTGATACATCATTTCAGACATTGTCACTGTTGGGTATTGGCAGTACCTATTTGCTGAGCCTTTTACAAATTCTCAAGTAACCTCAGGAGAAAGATCCTTTTAGAGCTCTAGAATCTCAGAGCTAGCAGGGATTCTTTTAGAATCCAGCTGTCCCCATGACCCACAGGCCCTTGTAACTGTACCCATTTGGTGATCCAACTGCTGTTCAGATGTGTGAAGTTATAGGTGTCCATCAGAGTTGCCCAGGTGCCTGCAGAAAAAGCCTTATAGACAATCTTCATGGGACTGTGACTGTGCTGTGAGTTTTACGTTCATTGTCTCTAATCCTCACAGCATCCCTGCAGGTTTGATTTTATGTTCTGTTTCCCAGAGGAGGAGCCCAAGGCTCAAGGATGTAGGGTAACTTCTTTTTTTTTTTTTTTTTTTTTTTAAAGATTTTATTTATTTGACAGAGAGAGAGATCACAAGTAGGCAGAGAGTCAGGCAGAGAGAGAGAGAGAAGTAGGCTCCCGCTGAGCAAAGAGCCCGATGCGGGGCTCGATCCCAGGACACTGAGATCATGACCTGAGCCGAAGGCAGCGGCTTAATCCACTGAGCCACCCAGGCGCCCCAGTGTAGGGTAACTTCTATCAGGAGATACAGGTAGCCGTAATGCTGGCAACATGGAGTTTTTTACTCCTCCTGGGAAAGTCCTCCAGGAAAGAATAAAGAAGCAGTTTCAGCTTTTTGCTTCCTCATCTATTGCCAATACACTCATTCCTAAGAAGTACCCACGTTCTGACTGCTGCTGCTGTTTAATTGATCAGTTTTCCCAGAATGCTCTGGAAGCTGATTGAACATCATTTGCCTGAGTTGGCAGAGTGGCTAAATAGTGGACGCAGCAGATGCCTCCAGGCCGGGTGGTGGCTGATGGTACACGGAGGAAGTTTTATTCACACTGCTCTTCTTTTCCAGGGCCCTTTGTCTACAGAGCCCTCTGTGTGAATGGGTCATGCCTCACGCAGCACATTCAGCTTCTTTCTACCCAGTGCCCCATGTGCTTAGTTGGAATTATTAGGAGCCTAGGTGTCATAGGACATCTTTGAGTTAATTTGGGAGTCACCAGGGGAGCTGGCCACCTGCTGTATTTTGGGAATTGCCACTAGCAGGTAACTCATGGGAGGGAACTTTCCAAGAATGAGTGGAGAGCTGCAGTTCTAACTTGTTTCTGAGCTACGGATAGTGCCAAGTATCGCCAAGGCTATTATCCACCTTGCCAGAGACAGCTTAGTCACTTAAAAATTTTAGACCTTCAAGGTATAAGCTTTCTAAAACATTCATTTAACAATCTACTTAGACATTCCTGGAAATACATACATTTGGGTATTTATTAATGATTAGGAAAATTTTAATACAACCAAATCAAAGTATCTGTCATATTCTTTGATAAAATCTGAGATCTAGACAGGTTAGCATTCTCCTGATATTGTTGGGGATTCCACATTGTCAGCCAGGTATGTTTTATCAGATCCTCTGACCAGAACCAAGTAAATGCACAGGCCCTGGTGATGTCAACGTAGTCAGTGAAGACTGAAACTTTCACAGACTCGGCAGGTAGTCTGAATCACATACTTGGCAGGTAGTCTGAATCACTTTAATCTATTTATAGAAGAAACCTCCCCTTTCCCTTAAACCAGGAAACAGATGTATCTTCCAGACCTTATTTCTTGCCCTCAAAATGCCGTGGGTGATGCAGAATTGAAAAGTTGCCACTTTTCAATTCTGCAGTGATAAAGTCAAGCATAAGGCTTGACCTAAACCTTCAAAACAAACTATGGCTAATATGAACCAAGAGTAAAAAGTAGATCCTAATTGTGTACACACGTGGCTTTAGGGGTTCAATTGATATCATGAGAATGAGTCTCCTTCTCTTTCCCACTTTCCTCTGGGAAGCTCTCGGGCAGTTTCTTCCCTCGTGGAAACAAGACAGCTGGTCCAAATGTCTGTCCTGTCCTCTAGAAACCCCGATGGAAAGAGCTTCTTTTCCCAGTAGCGCCAGCAGAAGCCTTAATATTGTGATTCATCAGACTGATTTGGCTCATACCATAAAACAGTCCTTAAAGCCAGGCTTGGGGTTTGGGGTTAGGATAGGGGACTGTCAGGGGCAGAGGGGTGTTAACCAAGGACAATACGGGTTCTGTTACCAGAAGAAAGGTGATCAAATGTTGGACAAACAAAAAAGTAGATGTCCACTAAATTTAAGAAAAAAGACAGAAAATGGTACAACTCTTGGGAAACTGAATTTCAGTCTGTAATATCTAAGATAACCTGAACTGTCCCTTTTCCAAGTTCATGTACACACGCGTGCACACGCACACACTCATACCCCTACCTCCTCCTGCTTGTCATGTGCTACCTGAAGTAGGGAATTGTGGCCAAACCTCTTGGCCCTATATATTGTATGATATCATGAATGGAGAAAATATAAAATAGCATTCCATGCAGCAGACCAAGCAACTTCTACTTGAGCATTTCCTGCTCTATTTCCTAGTGACAAGATTTTAATTTCAGGGGCGCCGATGTGTGTTGAAAGACTGCTGCAAAATTCTTGACAACACTGTATTACCCCCAGAAACTGTGGTGCCACCATTCACCGTCTTCTCCGGCTGCCCAGGTAAGCTTGGGTGCTGATTATGAAAGCAGACTCATTTTCCATCACAAAAGTAATGCATGCAGTTTTTATCTCTGACAATGTATTGATTTGGCTAATTTAAAAATTCTCCTGCTAGAGATTACCTAGAAATGCTATCTAAAAATATAACCAGTATCTTTTTAAATGTGCAGTTGGGTTCACAAGGAAATTTCAAGGGTCAGAAGCAAAGAGGAGACTAAACCCACAGTATAAGCCTGGTTAGGCTTATGCATCTTTTTAATAAATAGAGTGGTTTAGGGTTTGATACTCCTGTCGGGATGAGAGAAAAAGCCTTGAAAGGCAGAGAGATCCTTTTGAAGGGTGATCTCTCAATAAAAGTTGATCTAGAGTCAACCTGCCACCAGCACAGGAAAAGTACAAAGAAGCAAGCCTTTCTTGGTCTGGGCTCTGGCTGGAAAAAGAAAAAATCTTCCAGAGAATTCTAACAATGGCTTCATGTTGTTTGAGGTCTTGAACTTATACTTCCCACACTACCCAGGAATGCCCAAACTGAAGAGTTAATATAGAACATGGTCTAAGACCAACGATACCTCTGGGACACCCAAGAGAAGCAAATACATCCCCTTTCTAATTTGGATGACAGAATGCCCTCAGGTAAAGCCCTTGTGAGCTCAGAGTTCCCAATGGCCAAGCATGTGAGCAAACAAAAGTGATATACCCTCCTCCTAGAAAACTTGGAAAACAGTAAAGCGGAAAGAAGAAGAAAAGAAAAGAAAGAAGAAAGAAGAAGAAAACCTCATGTCCCCCACCCCTACCCCCAGGCAGTCTCGTCTCTTCTGTGTATGGTTTTGCATGATTGAACTCATGCAGTGTGGACAGAGGCACACCAGGGATCCACAGATGGGAGATGGTATGTAGTGAGAGATTTGACAATATATGAGATGTACCCCTTGGTGGTTTAGTTGCTTTTCCAATTAAAAAACTCATCACTCAGATCATTGACTGTGGGTTTCAAAGATGTGCAAAATCATCCATTCAGATTCCTTGGGGAGGAAATGGGCCGTTCTGCTGTTCCATGTACCTCTGCATTTGCAGAGGAGGAAGGAGAGCCTTGCTGAGTGATTCTCCCTAGATTGGGTTCCCACTGTGAGAAAGTATCATCGTTCTTAGCATGCACAGATCAGAAAGCCCCATTGGTTGTTTTCGGTTGATTGTCAGACAGTCTCACCTTCTGAGGTGAGAAGTCTATTAGCAGAGTAATATCTTAATCTCTTTTAACTTATTCATGGTCCTTAGAACCAGCAGTGGTCTTTGGGCATTGATGGCCAAGACAGGGAGACACACCACTTGGTATTTGAAATCCAAGTAAGCACTGTTTGGAGGTTCTGATGGAGGATTCAGGCTGCATGAGACCCTAGAGATGATTGTGTAGATGGGGAAACTGAGGCCTAGAGAGATTGAGTTGTCCACAGGGTCAGAGATTGTTTGTGGGAAAGCCTTGATTAGTTCTTAAGACCCCTTATTTAGAGTCCAGTACTTTCTGTGCTGTGGCAAGGTACTTCCCATGTTCATTTTTAGTAGTTTGACAAACAAAAGTTAACCATCTAGATACTGCTGTTGGCAATCTCTCTCTTTAATAAAGAGACCTAAAATTGTAGGACAACTGGCACATTTTTGAGGGCTCCACTGAGTAGTGGAATAAAATGAAAGACAAACCATCCGGAAAGAATCTGGGTCAGGAACCAAAAAGCCAAAACTGCCTGTAGGAGTCAGACAGACGTGATGGAAATGACAGCCTATGATGGCTAGCCAAGAGTACAGAGCTAACATTTTAAGAATTTCTGATAGTTCATGAGGAGCTAAAAGTCTGCATATCTACATGATATCTCTGAATTTTTAAATGTTGGCTGCTAGCTTTTTAAAAAGATTAAATACGGTGCATACCAAACATGTTTGCAAATCTAACACAGACTGCACATTTATAAAAGGTACCTTGGAGGATTCTGTATTCTTTAGACCTTTTTTCTGTCCTGCCTGCTATTTTCTCCATATATACATATATATATATATGCATATATATATATATATATATATATGCAAGTGTATGTGTTTGTTTTGTATGTGTATTAACGCACAGGTGTGTACGTATCTGTGTATATGTGTGTACTTTTGTATATAATGGGTTATACTGTTCACACCTGTATAAACAGATTCACACTTTCTATTCTGTTTGGAAATTTGCTTTAACAGTGTATCTTGGGGATCTTTTCTTGTCAGTATGTAGAGATTCCCCTCATTCCTTTTCATGGTTGTATGGTTTTCACTACATAAATATACCGTATGTAACTGACTGGTTTCCTGGAATAATGGACCATTACACATTGTACCTGGCTTTTCACTATTAGAAACTTTGCTGCATTAATATTCTTATACATATATTGTTCACTTGGGCAAGGTTATTTGTAAGGCAAATTCTTAGAAGTTGGGTTATCAGATCACAGGGTATGAACCTTTAAAAGTTTTGCTAGATTTTCCAGAGTTGTTCTTCCAAATAGTGGTACAAACGTATGCTTTTATCCATAGTGGGTGAGAGAGAGTGCCTCTCCCTGAAATCCTTAAATACAGTTTTTTGTCTTTTGGTAGGATATTTCTGTTCTACCCCCCTCCACAATTTTTCTGTATGTAGCAGGTTTGGGGATTGGATTCAGGTTCGTTGTATGAACAACAGAGCAGTTTCTTACCTCAGAGAGTGCTCACCTGGGCTTGTCACATCAGAATCCAGGGGATGGACAAATCCTTGTCTGGAACAACCTCCCATGTAGTCGGAGATGCCTTAACTCTTCAGCTCATGCAATAATGTATGAACCTCTTTTACCTGGAAGGTATTTATCCATTCGGGGAATTTGCATTATTTGTCTCCCCCCCACAAAAAAATATCATCTTGAAGATACGGTCAGTAGAAATATTCTGCTAGCATTGAAGCTGGAAGACCTAGAATTTAGACACTCATGAGTAAAGAAAAGGGCCCTATAGGGGTTTAAACAGAAATCAGAGCTGCTGGCCTCCCTCGGCTCCAGTTGGTTGACCAGGTCTTTCTTTTCCCAGGACTGTTTTCAGGGGAGCTCCCAGAATGTACCCAGGAGCTGATGATTGACGTCACGAAGAGCTACTACCAGAAGTTTTTGCCCTTGACACAGGTCTAATGTCTCTGCCTCATGTCTCAAATTCATGTGAGCTCTAAGATGAACTTGGGGACAAAGTGAGCCAGCCAGCATCTACAAAGAGCTCTTGTGTCTTTGATACCTTTCACCTTCTTTTTCTGTTTGTCTGGTTTTTTTAATTCTTTAGAATTTCTCAATCCTTCCAGGTTCTAAGCTCTTAAGACTTCAATAACAGAATGTCTAAAGGAGTTGTGTCCAAATGCTGTGCTTAAACCTTATCTATTAACGGTTCCTTCATGCCATTATCTGTGGAACACAGAATCATCTGTTCCCAACACTCCCACCCCTTGGTCCTGTGGATGACGGGATTCTGCCAAAACAGGCCCACAGAGCAGAGCACTGTCCCAGTGTGGTGGCTGTGAGCTGTTCTACTGCTCACGGCCATTAGCTGCCCACAGTAAACACTGCTCACATGGTTCGCTCTCACTTTTCCTGAGCTGCCACAGTTGCCCACAGTCTTGCAGGGAGGGGAAAGTGTTTGTGACATTTCAGAGCCCAGATTCCTATTGGCTACTAAAACTTGAAGGGAGGGGTAGTTAACATTTTTATTCTTCCTGAAATGACCTTAAGTGTCTTTTTAGACCAGAATAATTAATAAAAGACTTTCTGGCTTTCTGTTCTAGGGCCTTTGGCTTTCACTAAAAGGGGGGCCCTCAGCACCGAGATTTTATTTTTGCAAAGACCCAGGTAGGAGTCTGCTATATGAATGGACTAGTCTGGTAGTCACTACTTGCCTCACAATATTTGGAGGCAACAGCATATGCCTTATTTCCTTGAAGACGTAGCATTTGTGACAGTTGTCCTATGGCTTAGAGCCATTCATCCACTCTATTTGCCATAAACCTCACAGTTCAGACCAAAATATCTCTACCTAGACCCAATCACATATATACACGGTGGCCTCTTAAATCATTCTGTGGGCACAGAGCTCCAAGAAGTAAATGAATTTACCAGTATTGTTATTAGCCATCTCCTAAATAATAACACAACCCTGCCTGGTTCTGCTCTGACCTCTTGGTCTAAAAGGAAGATTTAGAAGGAAAGGTCTGAGAACCTTGGCTTTGCTTAATGCTTTGATTCTGCTGTGAACAGAGTAAGATGGTTCAGCCTTGAAGGTTAGGATCTAGCAGGAGCTGTCTGGACTTAATGTGTGGTTGTGGGGTTTGTTAAAATGGCTATATGTGATGATCTCCTCTAGGTCAATGTAAAACTGTTTTCCAGTTTGTCTTTTTTTTTTAATGTATTAAAAGACTGATATGTGAAACAAATCATTTGAAAGTGATCCCTCTCCTCCTCTGTGATGGCTACCTCACTTCCTCGGCTGCTTCCCTGTGTGCCCGGTGCTCTGCTATAGATTTCACATTCACTAGTCTGCTTATGCTTCATGCCAACCGAGGAGGTGGGATGTTATTCCCATTTTAGAGGTGAGAGAAAACTCAAAGATCTTAGATAAGTTGGTCCAGTCCCTACAGGGACGGAGTGGCTGACCCGGGAGTCATACCAATGTCTGTCTGGCAGCATCGCCATGCGATTCAGCTCTGCCCTGGTAAGATGAGACTTAGCTTGCCCTTGGAGCACATCTGCTGTGTGCCCTGATACCAGTAGTCTGTGATGGTTGCAGCGTTTTTGTTTTGTTTTGGGGGGGAGGTTTGGGGTCATTTCCTGGCATCTTCCCCAGTTCCCTTCTCCTTTTGTGCCACCATAAAGACAAATGTTGGAACTGACAGAGCTTTGATGCTGTCTAAGCTAACCTCTCATTAGCTAGTGAGATATTCCAGAGCACATCTGACAGAATGCCGTCCAGCCTATGTTTGAATACCTCTAAAAAGAAACTGACCACCATGCAACTGACTGTTCATTTTCCTTTTCAGTTTATCCTTTCCAGCTTCATTGAGATGTAATTGACATATCATTTTTTTGACTGCCTATTTTATTGTGAACAATGGAAATTAAGAGAAGGTGGGATTGTTTAAAGCCTCCTAGACATGACTTTAAAAGCCTTAAGTAGTAACTCAAGTACATGATTGCAAAAATCCAATCTAGTTAGTAAAAAGGGGACATGCAGTGAAGTAGAATTTCCCAATCCAGAATCCCAGTTCCATGTTCTACTTCCCAGAGGCAGCTACTGAATAGTTTTGGGTATGTCCTACAAGAGACAGTCTGCAGATCCGTGTACCTTAGCCTCTCTTTGCATACAAATGTGAGTACACAGTGGATGTGCTGTTCTCGGCTTGCTGCTTTTACTTAATGATACGCCTTAGAGATGTTCCATATTTGGCACATACAGGTGACAAAAATAGCAGTTGCTAATATTTGTAGAGTGTTTACCAAGTAGCAGTTACTCTTATGAGTTCTGTACATTTATTAACTTTTTAATACAACCACCATAAAGTAGATACACTTACTGTCCTCAAGTAACAGGAGGTTAAGTAAAGTGCCCAAATTTATACACCTAATATGACAGTGAGTCAAAGCATTCTAGTTCTAGAGCCCATACTATTAAAGATTTTATTTTCTTCATATTATTTTATTTTATTTTATTTGAGAGAGCACAAACAGGGGGAGGGGCAGAGGAAGAGGAAGAAGCAGACTCGCCTCTGAGCAAGGAGCCTGACTCAGGACTCTATCCTAGGACCCTGGGGTTGTGACCTTCGCCAAAGGCAAATACTTAAACGATTGAGCCAGCTAGGCGCCCCTACGGCCTGTAGTTTTTTGTTTTTAAAGATTTTATTTATTTATTTGACAGAGAGATCACAAGTAGGCGGAGAGACAGGCAGAGAGAGAGGGGGAAGCAGGCTCCCAGGATCCTGAGATCATGACCTGAGCTGAAGGCAGAAGCTTAACCCACCGAGCCACCCAGGTGCCCCCAGGCCGTAGTTTTAATCACTATGCTGGAATTCCTCCCCGCTATAATACCTTTCATTGCCCCGGATTGTATCATCTGGCCAACCCTCACTTTACAGAAAACTGAGAAAGTATTTTGCTTTTTCAGGCAGGCAAGGGAAAGGGAGTTGGGGGTGGATATTGGATGAATTATCCAACAGTGTCTGCCACAGACAGTTCCTTCTGAGAAGACTGTCCCCTTGCAGTGTGCCCTGTTGTTAAACTGCAGTTGTGGTTTAAGAAGCTAATCAGAGCAGGTTTCATGGGAGAATTATCTTGCTTGCAGTCAAGAAATAGTGTCTTAAAATTCCGTACCATATGGTTGGCACTCTATAGAGAAATCTGGAAGCTAGGTTAGACAGAATTCCAGTTAGACTGCTTTGTTACAAGTGTCAGAAATCCAGCTTGAGCCAATTTAAGTAAGAAAGGGGTTTTATTGGCTTGCACAAGGAATCATGGAAAAGACTAGCTTGAGAGGCAGTGCAGTATGCACCTTGGACAAGTTACTTAATCTTTCTGCTTTGTGTCCTAAACTGTGCAACGGGAATACAATAGTGCCCCAACAGAATTGGTTCGGATTAAATGAGCTACTATGTGTAAACATCAAAGAGAGCTCCTAGCACTCTGTAGGTAATAATGTTACCATTGCAGGAACAACAATTCCAGAGATTTAAACCCCATATATAGCTCTTTATCGTATATATCTTTTTAAGATTTTATTTATTTATTTATTATTTTTAAAGACTTTATTTATTTATTTGACTGAAAGAGAGAGTACAAATGGGGAGTGGCAGGCAGAGGGAGAGGGAGAAGCAGGTTCCCGGCTGAGCAAGGAACCTGAAGAGGGGCTCGATCCCAGGGCCCTGGGATTATGACCTGAGCTAAAGGCAGATGCTTAACTGACTGAGCCACCCAGGTGCCCCTGTTTTCTATATCTTTTTCATCTGCACATTAGTAAAGGTATGGACTAGACCACTGTAACAAAGAGAGCATGGAAATACCATGGCTCCAGCAAGTTAGAAGATTACTTCTCTCTCACCTAAGAGTGCAGGAATAGGCAGGTTATTAGAGCAAGTAGGTGGCTGGGCCCCATGAAGTCATCAAATAGCCAAGCTCCTCCTATCTTGCCACATGGCCATACTTAGGTACAAGGGAAGCTGTAAATTTAGTCACGGACTGGGTAGCCAAAACTCTGAGGAGGGAGATTCTTTTTTTTTTTGAAGATTTTATTTATTTATTTGACAGACAGAGATCACAAGTAGGCAGAGAGGCAGGCAGAGAGAGAGGAGGAAGCAGGGTCCCCGCTGAGCAGAGAGCCCCATGCGGGGCTCGATGCCAGGACCCTGGGATCATGACCTGAGGTGAAGGCAGAGGCTTTAACCCACTGAGCCACCCAGGTGCCCCGAGGAGGGAGATTCTAACAATAAAAGGGAGAGGGGAAGATTCAGCATAAGGAGACAATAAGCAAGCTCTCCCAGGCTTGTGTATTGGCTTCCTTTTCTCCTGCTGCAAATGGGCTTTCTCCATGCATTGGGGCACGTGGCAGCTGATAGCTCCAGACTTGTACCCTCCCAGCTTGGTGACCCTGAAAGAAAGGCTTCTTCCCTCCAGTTCTAATTTGTGAAAGTCCCACAGAAAGGTTCTCAGTGACTTCTGGTGAGTCCCATACCCTCTTAGATTAATCACGGAAGCCAAGGCCCTGCAATAAACCTGATATGGGTCATGAGCTCTCCCCCATCCCCCCATGGTGGAGATACAGCAGAGCCCATCACCAAAGCAAGGTGCTTAGAAGGCAGAAACAATAGCTACTGCAAACAGTAGAAGAGTCTATAATTATAGACTGATACTGTTAGAAAGGCTGTTGACAGTCTTACGTATCCTAGGAAAGACCAGCTGGACTCCTGTCTCCATGGTGGCTCTCACCGCTGGGACAATCTGTCACCAGATAATTACCTTTAAAACTCCAGAGAAGCAAGTCTCTTTGTCTTCACAGTACTCCCAGAAGAGCGGACTGATGGGAGAAACCTCGGTTGGGACTCTTTCCAGTTGGCTTAGGGTGGATAGGGGCTTCACTGGCTCGTGATGCTGATAAGGCCAGGGCCAGATGGGGCTTCAGGCCGTATTCCAAGACTCACAACAGCATCATCAGGGATCTGTCTCTTCAGCTCTTGACTCTGCTTCCCTTTGAGTTGGCTTCATTCTCAGGCTTCAGGAGTGGCCCTGCAGCTCCAGTTATTGGTAGAAAGAGCTCCCCTTCCCTTTTTTTTTTCTTTCTTAAAGTTGCTTTATTTATTTATTTGAGAGAGCACAAACAGGGAGAGGGTCAGAGGCAGAAGCAGACTCCCTAGTGAGCAGGGAGCCCAATGTAGGGCTCAATCCCAAGATCCTGAGATCATAATCCAAGCCAAAGGCAGCCGCTTAACCAACTTAACCAGGGCGCCCCAAGAGCTCCCCTTCCTTGACAGAACCCCTGGACCAGGCTGTCATTGGCCCAAACCTGGGCTGTATCCAGCCTCAAGTAATCATTGTGGCCAGGAAGGCGGAGTGCACTGATTGCCTAGACCTGAGGCACATACCCACATGGCCTGAGAGCTGGCACCTGGTGGTTGGGGTGGGGGTTGATATTACCAGAAGAGGAGAAGAATGGGCAGGAAAAATCACCTGCTGTCCAGTTCAAGCCTCTTCCTTTCCTCCGGTGTTCTTCACTTCTTCAGTCTCCCTGCCTACCCTTACCACCTGTCCAATCTCTCATTAACCTTGGTCTTGTCGGGGGCAGGGGGAGGGCAGTGTGCCTTATGAGAGGTAGCTAAGCCTGGCACAGAGAGGATGTTGCTTAGCTAAAGTGGAGTGTTCAATAAAGAGCCATTTAGAGGATGCTCTTCTGCCTGGGACTCTTTCCTGTGGACCCAGTAGCACTTTGCGGAGGGACCTTTGTCAAGATCTGGATAAAATTCTAGTTGTATACTTGTGTTCTTGTCTGAGCGCACCCAGCTATGAGCTCCTGAGGAGTCAGGTGTGAGCCTGTGGGTATCCAGCACGTACTTAATGGGGTGATTATGTGGATATGAGCCCCTCCTCCCCTGAGTCCCTACTCAGCCTAGATAAGTCTCACATTGTGGGATCCCTGGTGCAGGGGACAAGGTTGAATGACTGACTGGTGTGCCTCCTGTTGACTGATCTGTTGCATGTGGTTGCACAGGGCTTCCGTGGTCAGTTGGGATCTGCAGTGGCTTCTGAATTAGTCACTTTTGCATGGGCCATTTCACTCAAGGGCTCAAGGCCACAGTTCCCTTCTTAGTCACTCTGACCCATGTGGCTGATGACAGACTTGAAGTGTCTCAGACAAACATTGCTTCTATTTAATACATCCTTGGAAGTTTCTAAGCTATAAAGAAGAGATCTTGGTGGTTAGGGAGGCCTTTCTTGGTCTATTGATCTAGCCAGTGAGAGCCCAGAGGGGTCTAGAACATGGAGCCCCAGACATGTTTTGACTTGCCCTCAGCCGTTTTCCAGGACAAATTAGCATTAATAGACCTGGTTGGTTGCCTTGGGTGATCAGATCTAGCTGGCTGGTCCCCTGGGGGTAGCTTCTATGGAGCTGTGAGGCCCCTGTAATGACAATGGCAGTGTTGAGACAATGTGTTATGGCTTGGTTATTTCAAAACAGTTGTCAGCCAAGGAAACAGTGTTCTCTGATGGGGGCCTGGGGGCCCTTTTTTTTTTTTGGGTGATAGTGGTGAAGAGTGTGGGCGGGCACTGGAAGCAGGCACATCAAAATCTGGCCCTGCTATTTACTAGCCTTCTGACTTTGGGGAGGTTGTCTCCTCTTGTGGAACCTTGGATTTCTCATCCATAAAATGGGGAACATGGGTAGGGGTTGTTATGAAGATTTAAATGTGTCCATACGTGTAAAGCAGGAATCTTGGCTCAGGGTAAGCGCTCAATGACTGGTAGTATTAACTACTATTATTAGGAAGTGATACAACTTGAGTAAAATCCCTCATAGCATAAGGGACAACATTCTTACATAGTTTTAAATTTAGAATAAAATTAAGAACATGTGTTCATTTATAATCAATCCACCACAAATAAGAGATCACCCTTCGTTGCCCAGCACTTATTAGAAAACATTTAATCCTCTCAGCTATCAAAACTATCAACTATCTTTACAACTCATCATACAGAGGAGGAAACTGATCTTCAGAGAGGTTAAGCAAATTTGCCCAGTATCACACAGCTCATTAATGACTGAGCTAGAATCAAAGCCAAGTCTTATCTGGCTGCAAAGTCCATGTTTTATGCAGTTCCCCCAACATCCTGGGCCTCCAAAAGCACTTGGCTCAGAGGAGGATTCTTGCTGCCCAGTCAGTTAATCCTTTGTTTTTAAGTCCTTAAGTTTTTGCTGGTGGGTTAGCCACACCTACTTTTCATAATGCACTTTGACCCAGACTCTGAAGCGAGAAGAGTTAGCACAGGCCTTCTCTGCTTCTCCAAGGAGAGGAGATGGCGTGTTCTGTATCTCCAGGTCCGTTGGCCATCACACAGATGGTTCATACATATGAAAATCATCCAAAAGAGGAGACAGGAATGGAGTCCACACCCTCTCTGGCTTTCAGACTTTGGGCCTGGACATCCAGCCCTGGTCTTTTTTGGTCCTACCAACACACCTCTTCAACTGTATTCAGCTAACATTTAGTGTCTATGGGGCACGCTTTCTGACTTGGCATAGGAACAGCGAGAGCCTGCCGAAGCAGTAGTGCCAGAGGAAGGGGAAAATAAGGAAGCCTGAGACTCAGGAACTGCAAGGCCTCTTGGAGACCCTTAGCTCCTGGGGAATAGGCACAGTTTCTCTTTCTTTCAGTAATCGCAACAACAGCAGGCATGGCCATGTGCCTGGTGTGTTTGAAGTGCTGTCCTCACAGAAGCATTTCACAAGAACCTTCAGAGAGAGGCATGTCCCACATAGAATCCTAGAAGATGGGGATGATTCTCTCCATTTTATAGATGTGGAAGTAGAGGCACAGAGAGGTTAAATAATTTGCCCAAGGTCATACAGCTAGTAAGGGGAGGAACTGGTGTTTGAATCCAGGGTTCTCTAGTCCATGAGTTTAAGATATACATCATACTGCTTTTTGGTAGGAAGGGAGGGAGTGAACAAATGAGTCTGGGATTGGTGGCAAGCCAGACAGACAAGGCCCCCACGGGCAGCATGAGGGGCATGTTGGAGTCGGCAGAGTTAAGTTGCAATTCCAGCTCTGCCACCTCCTGCCTATGAGACCTGGGGCAGTAACCTAATCCAGAAGGGCTCATATCCTCATCTTCAAAATTGGAATAAGGCCATTGTGGGGATTCAGGGAGATCATCTCTGTAAAGCTTTTAGCTCCATGCCTAGTATCCCGTAAGGGCTCAGTAAGGGTTCACGGACACTCTGCAGATAGAGGGTATTAATATGGCATTATTGCAGCTGTACTGATCAAAAGTCCATGTTGACAGGAACTAGAAAGGTATATGAAAACAGTTGTTAAAGATCGGAAAAGAATTAGTTTCTTCAATGCTTTATCATTTCTTTAAAAATGTTCCTAAATGGAATAAATAAAATATAAATGCAGTCGTTGTTAAGTGGTCTTTTAGCCCATTGCTTCAAAGTCTTATCTTATGGGGCATTATTTCTACCTCTGCATAAAAGAGCACTTCAGGCCTGTGATTATAGTTCTGTCAATGCTGAATTTGCTAGGGGTTTGAGTAAATTTGCAATGAGAAAAAAAAGGGAAGTTTTAAAAAATGACTTTGTATTTTGTGGCTTCTGTATCTGGAAATATGATAAAACTGATTTAAAATGTTATGTAGTTACAATTTCATAAATGCTAGAGGGATCATCCCAATCAAAGAGAGATGCAAAGAAAATTAAATCAAGAAGTTGTTGGTGGGATACGGCTTTCTCCTCTTTAAAGGCTACGAGTGGTGTGTTGGAGTTTAAATTCTTTGAGTATTGGAACCAGAACAAGTCTTCAGGACCGATGATTTTTCCTATGGTTTTTGTCTGTTGGAACCTCGGGAAGGGAAGACATCAAAGAGAGGCAATTTCTGGATGGCAGTGCACATTCAAAATTGGGGAAAGCAGTTAAATTGCCAGTGAGCCCTAGTGGAAATCAAGTGTCTGATGCATGGAGACTGATGACTAGCCAGTCTGATGCACGTGGTTTGGTGCAAGTCGGTTCGGACTCCAGGACTGACAGCAGAAAACAGAAGCTTTGCTCATCGCTTGGACCTGGACCTTGGCTGTCGTGTATTGCAGTATGTCTTTCTTCAACAAGCCAAAGAGAAGAAGCTGGCTGTCTTGGAATCCCAGATTCCCTGATTCTTTTTGTCTGGACGTGACAAAGCTAAAAACTGTTACAGGTTGCCGGTAGCTGTTTCAGTCCCAGCAGGAGCTGTGCTCCCCTGGAAGCAGACCCAGGCTCTGTGAACTGGGCTCGGATCCTGCGACCACTGGGATTTAGGACCCCTTCTTCGGAACTCTAAAGAATGAAAACCTCCATCGTGGATGCTGGCTGGACCATCAGGCCACACTCACATCCCCACAGAAGAGGGCTTGTTCTCTGACGGGACCATCAAAGATCAAGCTGCTGGTCAGCTCTTATGTGGAGGCTACCCGCATCCTAATTTGTGATCCCTGCCAACAGCTGCACGTTGCGGGGATGGCTCATCACAGGGAGTGTGACCCCTTCACTTGCTGTTGACAGCTCAGACTCTGGGCCTTCTTGACAGGGATGTCTCACTGCCGCTAACTTGTGTTCGGCTTTCTAGATTAGTTGCAACTCATCACAGTGGGCTGATAGCCTGATTCTACTTCCTTACTACACACTGTCGCCGCCTCGCCGCCCCATCCATACTTGGTAAGGTCGGTTCATTATCTGAATAGAGCTGTCTCCAGAGAGGGATTGATCAAGGCTGGTCACTGGATAAAAGGAGCGGGAGGTACTGTGAACCCATTTTGAAATTTTTTGAAAATTCAGGCTTTCATCCTCATTAGTCGGCTAGGGCTGCCATCACAAAATGCCATAGACTGGGGGGGGGGGGGGGGGGCTTAAATAATAGAAATGTGTGTTCTCGGTTCCGAAGGCCAGAAGTCCAAGACCATTGTGTCGGCAGGTTTGATTTCTCTTGAGTCTTCTCTCCTTGGCTTGCAGATGGCCACCTTCTCGTGTGTCCTGCCATAGTCGCCCCTCGGTGTTGTCTCCTAATCTTCTCTTCTTACAAGGACGCCAGTCAGATCAGATGAGGGTCCACCCTAGTGACCCCATTTTAATTGAATCACCTCTTTGAAAGCCCTGTCTCCCAATACAGTCACATTCTGAGGTACTGTGGGTGAGGGCTTCAGCATAGGAATTGGTGGTAAGGGGGTGGTTAGGGATACAGTTCAGCGCACATCCCGACCAATTCCTGGATTTGTCTTTCTGGCTAAGTGAGATAAAAATGTTTATCTGCAAAAATGTATTTGTGCCTCCTGCATACATACCTTTGCAGATAAAAGGCCTGAAGGAGGAGAAGAGGTAATTGAAAGAATGTTGTTGGGTTGCTGAACGTCGGGGCTGCAGATTTGGTAACAGTAGAGAAAAGTCCTGACACCTGGGGAGCCTTGGGCAAGTCAGGGGTGGCATTTACAATCTTGATTCTTCAGAACTCTATCTGGAAGCTTTCTGCTCTTCCTGACATCAGACTCCAGAGCTACCTTCCTGGCACTGGAGTGCTTTAAGTTCAGACCGCCAAGCCTGTGCTCACAGCTGGCACCGCTGACTGAGAGGCCCGGGCTCCTGCACTTTCCACACGCAACGGACACTCACGAGATGCATAAACTTGTATCATGGACAAGCAGAACCAAGGGCTGGTTGGATCTTTCAGATTGGACTGGAAACTCCCGGGCAGGAGGCCACATGGCAGGAGGCTTACATGGGGGCCCTGTTAACCTCCACTGCCTAACATATGTCCTGCTTGAGGTACCCTAACATTGCAAACTCATTTCCCGGGGGACCTTCTGCCCTCTGGGATTGTACTTCTGTCTTTGTGCCCTCTTGCCACACTGCCTCAGTCCTGGAAGGCTTGAACGTACCAGCTGTGCTGGACTTGAATTGGTACCTCGGGCCAGGTAGAAATGAATCATACAGAAGTTTGGAGGAAGCCACTTGGCTTTCTAAGATAGACTGTGTTTGTTTGTTTGTTTGTTTTTAAATTTGAGGTATAGTTCACTTATACCATATCTAAAATAGACTTGTATTGTTAATGGGATTTATTTTAACTGGCTAAACACGGGACCCCTACGGAGCATAACTGAGATCTGTGTACTGCAGGTTGGTCTTATCCTTTTGCATAGGGTCCTACCAATAATAAATTTGCTGTATCGAAGCCTGAGCCAACAGCCTAGGTGGAGGCCGGTACAGAAGAGAGTTAATAGAGTAGGCCTGACACTGCTCTCCTTGTCTGCAAGGCTGACCCTTTGCTGACACCTGGATAATTGGATGTGGAGAGGGTTCTCAACACTCCCTGAATGATATGAGTGGCTCCCTGTGCCTGAACTGTGTAAAACAATATGGTTTATGCTGAATACCTGCTTTCCTTCCGGGAATCCAGAATTTCGTTATGTGCTAGACAGAGGGTGCCTACTTGACCAGCCCCTAGTAAAAGCCCTGGGTACTGAGTCTCTAAGGAGCTTCCGTGGCAAATAACATTTCACACTTGTTATCGTAACTCACTGCTGGAGGAATTAAGTGTGTCCTGTGTGACTCCACTGGGAGAGGGCTCTGGGAAGTTTGCGCCCGGTTTCCTCCGCACTTTGTTCTCTGTACCTTTTCCCTTTGCTGATTTTGCCTGGTAGCCTTTCGCTGTCATAAATTATAGCCTGATGACAGTAAGACTCTATGCTGAGTCCTGTGAGTCTCCTAAGTAGTCATCAAACTGTGGGCTGGTTTTGGGGGCTCCCAAAACAGGGCACATGGGGGACTTCTGGGTGTTGGTAGTGTTCTCTTCCTCATTTTGGGTGTTGTTTACGTGGGGTGGGTTCAAGTTGTGAAAATTCATTGAGCTGTACAGTTATGTAAACTTTTTCTCTACGTATTTTAAACTTCAATAAAAAGATTACCCACCACAAGGATAAAAAAATAATAACTTTTTTAAAAAAAAACTTCCTTTTATTCAGCAAACATTTCAGTTACTCCTTTTTACTAGGCATTGCTCTGGGAGCTTGGGACATGGGCTAGGAAAGATGTCATCCTCACCTCTCAGTTTACTGGGAGGCAGGTAAAGAGATACTTAGACTATGGTTGATACTTGGTCCACTCTACCCGAGACATCATAGGGTACAAGGGTGCACAGAAAAAGGGCTTTGAACTTGGGCTTTTTGCTGTTCCAGGTCTGCCATTCCAGTACTTTGGGAAGTCAGGGAAATGGGCAGAGAGGGAAATAGCTGGGCACTATCACAAACTGGGAAAATAGGTAGACATAGAGCAGTGAGACCTTCTAGTTTTTATAAGGAAAAAACACAAATCTGAATTTCTATGTGAGCTCTCTTGATTTTTAAGTGCTGTAAATGAATCCAATTTTTCAATAGTGGGAGGCCAAACAAAACACACCCCTGCAAGCTGTATGGCCTTGGCCTGCCAGTTTGCTGGGCATTCTGCCAACCAGCCATCCTTCCTCTCACCAGAGACTTGAGGGTCCACTGTTTTATGCCCTGGGAAATACAGCAGTGAGTAAGCCAGACAACTTTCTTGCATCGTGGGGGGCCCTGGTACTGTGCTGTGCCTCTGGAACTTCAGAATGTGTGGGAATCACCTGGCAGTCACATTTAAAGGCAGACTCCTGAGTCAGGAGGTCTGCGGTAAGGCCTGAAATTTTCTTTCTAACAAGTTCCCAGGTGATGGTAATGCTGGTGGTCCCTGAACTATATATGCTTGAGTGGAGTTGCTCTATATTCTGGAGGGACTTAGGAGCAGCTGGTACTCTGGAGGTAGGGACCGTGCCACGAAAGTGCATCAGCCTGGCAAGCTCCGTGTTTTTACTTGGATTTTAGCTTATTGGGGTGTCTCGGAACATTGCTGAGGACAGCTCAGCTGTCTCGGAGGCGGCTGCCTGAGGGTGCCCTGACAGATCTCTATTCTCAAGAGTTTATAGTCTAGAAGGCGGGGTGGGGGTGGGGGTGGAGGAAGGTATTGGGGAAAGCTTCCTGGAGGAGGTACATGGGAACTGCAGGACCTTTCCCGGCCGCGGAGAAAGGAAGAAACTCTGAACTCCCTGATCTCCTCCGGCCGATCTCGGCATCCGCACGCTGGGTACGGTTTCCCAGGCTTCCCACGTGTCGGCTGTGCACGAGTCCCTGTCAATCAAGCTTCTCTCCCCAAGCCACCCGGGCAGGGTACGGGTTTAAAGGAGGCCGCGGTGTAGAGCGCTCCCATCGTGCCGCGCGGCGGGCGGGTTTGGATTTTAAATCCCCGCGGCCAATCAGTGGCGCGCAGGCTCTTGTAACGTTCCCGGCGCCGCGTTTGAATTCGAGGAGGAGCGAAGCGGTGCCAAGCCTCTACCCAGACCCTGCTAGGTCCGTGGAGCAACTCCGGGAGCATGAGTGCGGCGGCAACTGCAGGGAAGCTGGCGCGGGCACCAGCGGACCCAGGGAAAGCCGGGGGTCCCGGAGGTGCAGCTCCCGGGGCCCCGGCGGCTGCTCCGCCGGCGAAAGAGATCCCGGAGGTCCTAGTGGACCCGCGCAGCCGGCGGCGCTACCTGCGGGGACGCTTTCTGGGGAAGGGAGGCTTTGCTAAGTGCTTCGAAATCTCGGACGCTGACACTAAGGAGGTGTTCGCGGGCAAGATCGTGCCTAAGTCTCTGCTGCTCAAGCCGCACCAGAAGGAGAAGATGTCCATGGAGATATCCATTCACCGCAGCCTCGCCCACCAGCACATCGTAGGCTTCCACGGCTTTTTCGAAGACAATGACTTCGTATTCGTGGTGTTGGAGCTCTGCCGCCGGAGGGTGAGTGTCGCTGCCTCGGAGCCAGGGCTGGGGGCTCCGGGAGCTTGGAGCTGCTGGAGAAGAGGTGCTGGGAACCTCGAGCGAGGGGTTGTAAAGGTCTTGAGCAGAGGGGAGAGGGTGCTTGGCACTTGGAGACGCTAGGGGAGGGGGTTCCGGTTAAGTGGTGCCTGAGAACTGTTGCTGGTGGAGAAGGAGGCTCCTGGACCCTAGGTGTTGAGCGGAGCGGGGGAGGCGCGAGTAGGAGGAGAATCCTGGTACTGGACGCAGGGGCTTCCGGAGTTGCTAAGGGAGGAGTCCCGGGGAAGGGGTGCTGCGAGTCGGGAGCTTCCGGGGTAGGGTTGGGTCGGGGAGAGGGTGGTTGGAGCTGGCTTCGGAGCTTCCGGAAAGACAGGCGGCTGGAGAGGGATCTCCTGCGGCACAAAGGCTTAGAGAGGGATACTGTGGCCTCCGAGCTTCCGGGAGGGGAGCGCGGCCGAAAGAGGTGCTCCAGGTGGGAGGGTTGGGAGGCAGCTAGTGGGAGAAGGGGTGCTATGAGCGGTAGAGGCCATTCTTAGGGAGAAAACAGCTCCTAGCTCTCCTGGAGGGTGGGGGGTCTCCTGGGCTGCTTTAATGACAAGCCCTTCCTTCTGTGCCTTGGTACCGGCTCCCCATTACTCCTCTCCTTCCCCCACTCAGTCTCTCCTGGAGCTGCACAAACGGAGGAAAGCACTGACCGAGCCCGAAGCCCGCTACTACCTTCGGCAGATTGTCCTTGGCTGCCAGTACCTGCACCGAAACCGGGTTATTCACCGGGACCTCAAGCTGGGCAACCTTTTCCTGAATGAGGATCTGGAGGTGAAAATAGGTGAGTGCTGGGCCTGCAGGGGTGCTTGACACCCCCAGAAGCCGAAATGAGGAGGCTGGGAGAAGAAATAGGAAGGAGACAAAGGAGGGAGGAAGAATTCTGGGCTGTTGATGGCCTCTAGAATCCTCTCTTTAGCACAGAAATTTAAAACCGAGCCCAAGCCTGTATCCTGCAGATGCATTTTTTTAGTGCTCCTACACAGTACTTTTTAAAAGAATTTGAATTCGTTTCCGTTGACATAAATTGGGATGCTTGTTATAAAAATTAAGATTTGGAACTCTCTTTAAACAACTGGAAGCCCCTGCAGTTCTGAGACTATATCCCCCCACGCAACTCTTTGCTGGGCTAAAAAGCTGCTGTTCACCTTAGGCTCCCTCAGATTTGCCACAGCCCCCAACTCTCCCTGCTCTTAACTCACAAACTTGCCAAATAGCAGTGCTGACCTTTACTTGCTTGATTCCTTGAGGGCATTTGAGGAGTGCCATTTCCATCTGTTCCCTTTTAGAAATGTGGCCCTCCTTTCTAAGGGGAGGGCCACGGAGGGGCACTGCCCTGGGCCAGCATGGTGGGAAGAATCCAGGACAAGCTTTGCTGCCTATGAGGAGTAGGAACTGGAGGGATCAAATGACCCTGGTTCTTGACAGTCACACCTGTACCAGCTTTCTGCATTGGCAGAGGACAGGCTAGCAACTGAATACCCCCTCTTCCTCCCTCTGTCCCAGGGGATTTTGGACTGGCAACCAAAGTGGAATATGACGGGGAACGCAAGAAGACCTTGTGCGGGACTCCCAATTACATAGCTCCTGAGGTGCTGAGCAAGAAAGGGCACAGTTTCGAGGTGGACGTGTGGTCCATTGGGTGTATCATGTAAGTTGGGAGTTGTGTTCAGACCCACCTGGCCCTTTTGGACATCTTACCTGGCTGACTTTATCCTTCGGACCTTTCTGCCTATGGAGAGGCTGCTCCAGAGAACAGATTGCCCAAAAACAAAGCCTGATTTCCATATCTTTTCTTGTCACTGGTGTATCCTGTGGGATTCTTGCAGTGGCCTGGGCTGTGGGGCTGGGGGGACCTCCACAAACCTGCTCTAGGCCCTTGCTGCTCAAAGTGTGGTCCACAGAGCAGCAGCATTGCCCAGAAACTTGTTAGAAATGCAGAATCTCAGGACGCAGGCTACTGACTGGCTCAGAATCTGGATTTTAACAAAATCCCTAGGTGATTTCCATGCACAGTAAAGTCTTGATCAAGGCCTCCTGAAGCAGGTGGGTGGTGGGCCGAGGGTTGGGCCTTTTTGAGTGTTCTCTTTTGTTGTTGTTATTGGCTGAGGTACTGGAGAACTAAAAGTGAGTTGTAGCAGTGGCTTCCAGATCTTTGCAGTAGAGTTTTTCAAATGAAAACGTCATGCCTTGAGTGCAGAGCCATCCAGGTGGGGCTGCCTCTATAAGGGCAGGTAGCCTGCACACTGGGACCTGTTTTATACTGGCCTGCAGCCTCTGGGGCCCTGGATTCCTACAGGCTCCAGCTGGAAAGTCACTACTGGCTGTCACCTGCTGTCACCTGTCTTCTTCTGAGGGCTCAGCCCCACCCATGCCCTGGCTCCTGTGGACTTGATGACTACCATCAAGGACCCCAAAGTCAGAGTTTCCAGATCCCACCCTGAGATGATTCCTCCGGCAGGTAGGTTTTGGTTGGGAGCCTTGAGCCAAATCCGCCCCCTTGTGCTTACAGGTATACATTGTTAGTGGGCAAACCACCTTTTGAGACCTCTTGCCTCAAAGAGACCTACCTCCGGATCAAGAAGAATGACTACAGTATTCCCAAGGTGACTAAAACACTTTTTTTTAAAGTTTAAATATATTTTGTTTTGGGGGGTTTTCCCCTCAAAAGCTGTTTATTGAGCCGAGCCATATCCCGGGGACAGAGCTAGGTCACCCCTACCCCTAGGATAGCCACAGAGTTCTGACTAAAACATACAGAGCTTGACATGTGTGCACAGAAGCATTTTTTCTAAGGGGAGAGAGTTTATAGATTCTCAGAGGTTGGGTAGATAATCCAAAAGATGTGGAAAGAGAAAAAAAAATGGGGAGGGAACGGGAGGCAGACACAGAAGTGCTGCTTAACCTCAGGGAATGGACCTTGATTTAACTGGGCTCTGCCACATAGTAGCCAGATAACTGGGCAAGTGGCCTGAATCTTTTGAACTCTAGTTTCCATTTATAAAAGGGAGCGACTCACAGGGTACCTTGTATACAGTAAGCACTCAGAGAATCCTGAACCACCCCAAATCCAAAGTGATGTGCATTTTCACAACCACCGGCGTCAGTGCATTGAAAGGAATAGCCTGTTTGTGCAGAAACCTGACACGTGGCTGCTTTCCAGTTTGGTAGCCTTGAATCCTATGAAGTCAAGGGCCCCGTCTGCATAAGGACAGACAAAATCTCTCACAAAGGGTCATTTAACTCTCAGATGGACAGACCCTCGAGGGTTTGGAGTGGGTGCTGACTTCACCACTTTTTTCTTAGAAAGGCATTTAACCCCTCTGTGCTCCATTTCTTTCTCTGCAAAAGAGAGATGGTAATAGAGACCTCTGCCCCTTTAGGTGTTTTTGTGAAGGGTAAGCAAGTTAATACACATGACAGCTTGGAACACTGTCCTGGCACATAGTAAGTGTAAGCTAGTGCTAGGCTGTTACTATGCCTTTGACCTGTGCTGGGTTATCTCCCATCGAATCCTAGTAGGACTCTAGGCTTGTTGCTATGTCCTTACTTTCCAGATGAAGACACAAAGTTCTGAGCACGTCAGGTTACTTGCCATAGCTGCTATCAGGGACAGTACTAGGGAGAGTACTGGGAGCTAATCAAGTCTTTAAGACCCCACAACCTATGTTCTCAAGTGCTACCCTAGTGGTGAACAAGTTAAGTTGCTCTGGAATAAATTCAAGGGAAATCCGATGACTCTTGAGGCTCAAAAAAAGAGAAGTGATCATTCTCACAGCTTGGATTGACATTTGTCAACTCAGTAAAGCCAGTTTGGGAAACAGGGCAGATTTATGGCCATTGAACATGGTGTATGTGAGCCAGGGGCTGCGGTGCCTATGACAGCACTGCACTCGGGTTCCCCATTATGTCCCACTCACGGCGCTCCCTCTCTGCTCTAGCATGTCAACCCTGTGGCCGCCTCCCTCATCCAGAAGATGCTTCAGACAGATCCTACTGCCCGCCCCACCATTCATGAGCTGCTCAATGACGAGTTCTTTACTTCCGGCTACATCCCTGCCCGACTCCCCATCACCTGTCTCACAATTGCACCCCGGTTTTCCATTGCTCCCAGCAGTTTGGACCCCAACAGCCGGAAACCTCTCACAGTCCTCAATAAAGGTAAAACAGTAGGCCCCCAGAGAGAGCCTAGGCTTTACCTGTGTGGGTAGGTGGCCCCCAGAGCCCAGGCATGTGTAGGACCCGCCCCTATCCTTGAATCCACAGCTCCCACCCCACTCAGGGCAAACTGCCCTGCCCCTGGGTGGGCCCTAGTGGGGAAAGACAGACTTTAACCATGGCTGGATCAGACCTGTCCCCTAGAAAAAGGCAAGTGGACTGAATGCCACACCTGACAAACTCTTAGCATTTAAAAAATTCCTAACATCACACAATGATGGCTCATTGAAAATAAATATGGAAAATTTCAAATATATATGTAGGGCACAATGCAGTGGACCCCCCCACCACATTCAACAGTCAGATTATGTAAAGGTGGAAGAATAGACAAAAGCTCCCTTTTCTCCACCAATTAATATTTTTCTAAACTTTACCTTTCTCTCTTTAGCATATATATATAAATTATAAGTGTGTATGTGCATTTGTGTGTATATACACCCAGTTTTTTCCCTAACCACTTAAAAGTAAGTTGTATATGTCCTGCCCTTGACCACTTAATACTTCAGTGTATTTTTTCTAAAAACAAAGATTCTTTCACATAATCGTAGCACATGACACAGCAAGTTCAAGAAACTTAACACTGGTACAGTCTTGTTTTGTCTATTGTGGAGTTACTACTTTTTGTAATTTATGAGTGTCCAGTTCAAATACAATATTAAGATTTTTATTTCTTTGATTTTATTCTTGTATTTCAACTGACAATCTTGTTTCCTTATACTAACATGCATATATTTTTCAACATCTGTAAACTAGTTCCTCTTACTATTTTTCTTTTCAAGTGATGTTTTAACTTGTTCAAGTCCATTTGTCTTTAGAATATTTCACTAAGGGTATTTAGTGCTTTTAAAAAGGTTATTTGAAATACCTTTTTTCCTCTGTGTGTATATAGCACCAATTTAACATATAAATTCATTTGTTTCTGTTGTAATATAATACTGTTTTGGTTTTTTGTTTTTTGGGTTTTTTTGTAATTAAACCGTTAAGGATTCCTTTTTTCTTTATTTTTGCCATTTCTTTTTATTGGTAATATTAGTCTTGAGCTGTTGGTTAAAGTGGGGTCTGATTCAGAGTTCCAATTTTTCCCTTTGTAACTAATCAAATACCTTGCTTGTGCTATTTTGAGACAATCTTTTTTTTTTTTTTTTTTTGACAGAGAGAGATCACAAGTAGGCAGAGAGGCAGGCAGAGAGAGAGGAAGGGAAGCAGGCCCCTGCTGAGCAGAGAGCCCGATGCGGGATCCCAGGACCCTGAGATCATGACCTGAGCCGAAGGCAGCCGCTTAACCCACTGAGCCACCCAGGCACCCCTATTTTGAGACAATCTTGTTTCTCCTCAAACTCTTGTATCCTTGGTGGATCTCGGTGGATCCCCTTAGATCTCACTAAGGCAGTTGCTAATGTGTTATTCTAGTGGAGATTCCTCTCTCTTCCCCACTCCTAAGTTAATTTATCAGAATTCTTCTCTAAGAAAGAGCTGTCGCTTCTCTCTCAAGTATTTATTCCGTTACTTGTATCAACATGTACTCATGGATTTATTCTTTGGCCTATAATGTATAAAATATTGTCATTTTATTTTTAAAGATATTTATTTATTTATTCATTTATTTGACCGACAGAGATCACAAGTAGGCAGAGAGGCAGGCAGAGAGAAGGGGGGAGGCAGACTCCCCTGCTGAGCAGAGAGCCCGATGCAGGGCTCCATCCCAGGACCCTGAGATCAACACCAGAGCCAAAGGCAGATGCTTAGCTGATAGCCATATAGGCACCCTCCTTTGCTGGGGTTTTTAAAGCAAGTCCCAAATATATTATTATTTCACAATTCAGTTCTTGCCACAGCATAGTATTTCTAAATTGAAAACTCCGATCTTAAAAATATTATAAGACAAAAGCCGTATTCTACAAGGAGAACTCACATGTGTTGGTGGAGAAAGAAACATCAGAGCACAAAGACAATAAAAAATCTGGGCTTTTCTAACCGAAATATAACCAATGAAGAAGTCTGAGAGTGTATCTTTTCAGACTCTTGGGCGTTTGTATAAAACTTGGCGGTGGAAGAACAACTCTCATGTTTTCGACAAGTGCCTGCTTAAGCCGTTTTGTTGATGAGCTGTGTACGATTAACCGAGCCCTCCTGTTTTCCTGGGTTTTAATTTTTGGCTGGGCAGCTCCGAGCTGGTGGTGCCTTCACACCGTCTCCCAGAGTGACTGGTGGTATCCTGGAGGGCCCAGTATGGGGGCAGAGGCCAGAGCATCTGAAGCTCTTTGGTGTGTGTGACCATGAAACCTTCCTTAAGGGCTTGACTTGGCCCTAGAGGTATGAGTACCAGGCTCCTGTCACATGAGTGTGGCAGCCGCTGCTCTGTAACCCAGCACTGACTCAGTTGACCCAAAGCAATGGCAGCTAATAATAATTTTTCTCTGGCGAGAGTACCTGCTATGGCAGAGGGTCCCTTTCCCCTCCCACCTGCTGCCTTTGTGCCCAGCTAATGACTACGCATCATCTTCTTCACAGGCACGGAGAACCCCATGCCTGAGCGGCCCCGGGAAAAAGAGGAGCCAGGAGTCCGGGAGACCAATGAGGTGGTTGACTGCCACCTGGGCGATATGCTACAGCAGCTACACAGCGTCAATGCATCCAAGCCCTCAGAGCGGGGGCTGGTGAGGCAAGGTAGGGCATGGTAGGGGCCTGGGGATGGGGTTGCCTGTGCACCTGGAGAGGGCGGGGAAGTCGCCGCCGCAGAGTGTCTGGGGCTTGTCCAGGCCCCGTCTCCATAATACCGTTACTTCCCCGCTTTTCTATAGATTAAAATCCAAATGGGTTAGCCTGACACTCAAGGCCCCGCCTATCTTTTTCTGATTCATGTGTTCTACCTCTGCAAGTGCCCCATCTTCTAGCCCCTCCATGTGGTATCTTATACATCTGTACATGCTCCTTCAGCTGTCCGGGGGATTTCTGCTTAGTCTTCAAGAGACTCAGGGCTCTTGCTGTTCCCTTCTTCTGGAATGTACTCCCTCCACATATATGCAAGGCTCATACTTGCCTCCTTCAGATGTCTGCCCCAGTGTCCCCTCCATGAGCTTTTCCCTGGCCCCCAACTCTGAGCACTTCTTACTCCCTTGTATTTAAATAAGGGATTATCACATGCACTAAACACAACAGTTTTTTTAAAAAGATTTTATTTATTTGAGAGAGCACAAGCAGGGGGAGAGGGAGAAGCAGGCTCCCCACTGAGCCCTACACAGGGCTTGACCCCGTGAACCTGAGATCATGACCTGAGCCGAAGTCAGACATATAACAAACAGACACGCAGGCTCCCCGAACATAACATTTGGATATATTTGGAATTGTATATATTCCGATAATTTCTTAATAACTCAGAACCAAATAATTAGATAATCCATTAGCCACTAACTCTCGTCATGATAGAAATAACTTATTTTGTCCATATTTTTGTTGATCAACCTCTGTCCCTATAACAAGAATGTAAGTTCCTTGAAGGCTGGGTTTTATGCCACTGCTCACTGCACCTGTGACAGTGCCTGGCACAGGGTAGGCCTTTGATGCATGGATGGACGGAATGAATGAATGAATGAAACTGGAACTTTTCTGTCCCGCTGCTTGCCAGGGCTTGGTGGTGGCACAGGCCCTGCTTGGCTCTTCTCTGGGGCCTCAGGACTCTTGAAAGAGCCTGGGTGGGATGCCCAGCAGTCTTCCCTGGCATGGGCCACATAAGTGGGATGGAGGGGAAGATGTGGGTGCTGACCAACCATCTGTCTGTTTCTGTCACAGAGGAGGCTGAGGATCCTGCCTGCATCCCCATCTTCTGGGTCAGCAAGTGGGTGGACTATTCGGACAAGTACGGCCTCGGTAGGTTGCTTTCAGAATGGGCGGTGGCTCGGGTATAGCCAGGTGCCCCTTTGAGCTGTTCCAGGTTCTTGCCTTTTTTGGCTCCTTGGTCCTCTGCTGTCAGCAGTCTCCTGTCTCCATCCCAGGCCTCTCACTAGTGCCCCGCCCCGCTCCCTTCTCCCCCTTCCTGAGGTCTCCCTCCACCCACCAGGGTACCAGCTATGTGACAACAGCGTGGGGGTGCTCTTCAATGACTCGACGCGCCTGATCCTCTACAATGACGGTGACAGCCTGCAGTACATAGAGCGTGATGGCACCGAGTCCTACCTCACCGTGAGCTCGCATCCCAACTCCCTGATGAAGAAGGTGAGCGCCACCCGGTGGCTGGTGGCCGCGTGGTCTGGGGCGGCCGAGAGGGAGGCCCGTGCAGGGCGGTTAGGCTCTAGCTCTGGCCTCCCTCCCTCCTTTTCCAACCAGATCACCCTCCTGAAGTATTTCCGGAACTACATGAGTGAACACTTGCTGAAGGCGGGGGCCAACATCACGCCCCGGGAAGGCGATGAGCTCGCCCGGCTACCCTACCTGCGCACCTGGTTTCGCACCCGCAGTGCCATCATCCTGCACCTCAGCAATGGCTGTGTGCAGATCAACTTCTTCCAGGTGAAGCGGGGTGGGGAGGGTCGGGGTGAGGTACCTGTACCTGTCCACAGGCCCCCATAGTAGGGTGGGGAGTGGGAGGTGTGGGACCTGTGCTTGGCATCAGGCAATAGGAAGAGCAGGAGTGGGGGCAGGAACCCCTCGTCAGTGGGAATGTCTCCCCTCTACTCCCTGGCCTGTACTAGCAGCTGGGGCCTTCAGGCCACTGGTAATTCTGTCTCCCCTCCTAGGACCATACCAAACTCATCCTGTGCCCACTGATGGCAGCCGTGACCTACATCGACGAGAGGAGGGACTTCCGCACATACCGCCTGAGCCTGCTGGAGGAATACGGCTGCTCCAAGGAGCTGGCCAGCCGGCTCCGCTATGCCCGCACCATGGTGGACAAGCTGCTGAGCTCCCGCTCGGCCGCCAACCGTCTCAAGGCCTCCTCGTAGGACTTCCTCCCCTCCGGACTGGCACCCCTTCTCACCCCCACAGCACCTTGGCTTGCACTGGTTAGCTCCCCTCATGCCGTTTTCTAGAATATGCCCCCCAGCCCTGGGGGCTGGGGAGAGCTCCATCATCCTTGCTGGTGGGGGTCGTTGTGTAAGTTATTTTTGTACATGTTCGGGTGTGGGTTCTATGGCCTCTTCCCCTTGCCCCTCAGCCCCACCATATGTATTGTACAGAATACTGCTCTTGAATCTGGGACTGTCCTTTCCTTGCTTTATATATATTAAACACATGTGAATCTTCTATTTCTTCTGTAATCCCTGAGAGTGCCTGGTTTCTGGGCTCTGGACACGACTTTGCTCCAGAAGCCCTGGGCTGCCAAGACACCAAGGCTGGCCTCAGCCATGGACCCCACTCCTGGTCTGGCGGCCTCACCTCCCGGCTGGGCATGACTTCCCGGCCCTTGAGGCCGGTGGGTAGTAGGGCAGGAAGAGGCTCTCGGAGGCACAGCTCCTCATGGCACCGTACGTGTGGAGCAGCAGCCGTGGGAAGCGGGCCGTGAAGTACTGGACGAAGCTGTCGGGGACATGGCCGAGTGCCTGCCGGACCTCCACCGGGAGCTCCCTGTAGTGGTGCTTCTGGAGGAAGGGCGAGAGGGCCCTGCTTAGCCATGACCAGGATGCCCTGTGACCCAGGCCCCACGCAGACCCTAGAGCACACCTTGTTCCTCAGAGCACGGAGCAGGTCTCGCACTGACGTCCCCTTATATGTCCGGAACCGTCTCAGATCTGTGGGCAGGAAACTCTGGCAAGGCTGCCCCCACTGGATTCCCCTCCCTCTGGCAGCCCCAGCCCAAGGCCGGCCTCTACCTGTCTGGAGCGGCACAGAGATGTGCTTGTGCCAGTCGCCCCGGACCACCGTGGAGCCCCCCGCCTCCAGCGCCGCCACCAGGGGCCCTCGCTCAGACTCCTTCTCCAGCCAGTCGCTGACGTCCTAGGATCCAACAGAGCTCTTGAGCCTTATGACCAGTTTCAGAGGCCAAGGCCCAGGAGTGTCCTATGGCTTGGGGGAGCAAAACGGCAAAAGCTTCTTGGTTTAGGAAAGGATTGTTGCCCCTCGAGTACAGCTTCCCAGTGCCTTGTCTCCATGTTACCTGCTAGGTCTTCATCAACCAGTGAGGTAGGTACTGGTCCTCATTTTACAGATGAGCAAGCAGGCTCAGAGGCACCAAGTCCCTTGCTCAAGGTCACATAAGTGGGATGGGCTATCTGGGTACCATTGTAGCATGAGTGACAACTAGGGTTGAATGGCATGGCGCATGTGTTATGGGGGGCTGGGGGGTTGGGGGTAGGTAGGGGTGTGGGGTGGAGCCTGGGGCTGGGAAGTCTGGTCGTGAGCAGACCGTGGAGGGCCGGCATGGCATCGTATAGGTGCCTAGGCCCAAGCTTGGTTCAGAGAAGGAGCTGGGCTTTCTGGAACAGGCAGACAAGTCTCTTTTCCCAGCCACTCTGGATTCCTCTTTATCACTCAGTACCCAAACTTGGGGCCATCCCCAAGACTTCCCTCTGACCTGGAAGAACTGGAGCTGCTTGGCTCTGCTCCAGAAGAAGGGGTGGGCTAGCACCTGGTGAGCCAAGGGGCGGGCCTGGGGCAGGGGGCTCAGCATGGCCTCCACCAGGTTCCTGGCAACCACCTTGTCTGTAGGGGCAAATGGAGAGTCGGGGGGGATGGCTTCAGGCCCGCCCAGCCCCATGCCCTGCTTCCTCCATTCCCTGCCAGGCCCCATCCCCCCTCACCATGTGCCTCTTCCTCCAGGTGAGTCAGGCTGGGAGTCCCTGCAAGGATGTTGGCCTGGCGATAAAGACTCTCTCCAAAAGGGTGGCTGCCACCAGAAAGCACGTAGTAGAACACACAGCCTGCAGAGAAGATGTCCACTGCGCTTGTCTGGGGGCCAGAGAGACCAACATGAGGAGGCAGTCTCTGCTTCCGGGAAGCCTGCCAGATTCAATTCTCCCACAAGCTGTTATGTTAGCCAAGGCTTTGGTTCAGACTAGAACTCAAGGATGCTTCCTGAGCACCATCTCCTCGACCTGAGACCTCCCGCCTTCTACACCACTGGAAAGGGCCCACGGTGTTCGTCCAAAATCTTTGCCCTCCTGAGCTGCTAGTGCACGTGTGCAAGCTGCATTCCTCCAGGCCTACATAGCAGGTAACAGAAGCGAGTGAGGCTGACCGGGTGTGAGGGAATGAAGTGGCATTGAGACCTTATGGTCTCCAGGGGACTCTCCCATGTGCAGAGCTGTGATTTTTCCAAAGGATCCAAAATCAAGATTGTTATGTGGAATTTCCTGAAAGTTAAAATACTGGCCACTAATTAAAATCTGTACAAGTTCAAAACATCAGATCCTTTAGTCCTTGGGTCTCCGGGTGGCCACTTCCTGCTTTCTCGTGATTTAGACGTGGCTTTGCCAAGCGACTGACCTTTCCTGCGCTCTCATCTGTGTGTACAATTTCATCTTCCACCCACACACTGACAACTCAGAAATCCATAATCCTGGGGTTTCTGGGGGTCAGACACTTCTCTGGGCTTCAACTATATTCGTTCCTCTGGTGCTCCCCAAACCCTGGACACCAGTGGTTTTCCCTGGCTACCTATTAGAATCACCTGCTCCAGGCTAGTCTGGTCAGAATCACTGGATGTGGGGCCTGGGCTTCTAACTCACTTAAGGTTGCCAATGATTCTGCAGCACTATGCAGACTGAAAACCCTTTTCTAGCTCAGGATTCCTTAACCCTCGTACTATTGACATTTGGGGCCGGATGCTCCAACACTGCACCTCCCTACAACACAATATGGGGCACTGTCCTGTGCATTGTAGGATGTTTAGCAGCATCCCAGGCCGCTATCCACCAGGTGACTGGTTCCCCTGCCAGGTGTGACAACTAAGAGTGTCTCTAGACAGTGCCCAATGCCCCCTGGACAGTGAAATAGTCCCTGGATAAGAGCCACTGCTCTAGGTAAGAAGGGATGAACTACGCCACTTTACAGATGAAGAAATAGGCTTGGCCACAGCAGGAGAGGCACGGGGCCAGGGAAGGACTCACAGGACTGTCAGAGGGCAGGAGCTGTAGGAGCTCGGGGGCCATCCAGCCTTCCGTGCCGGGGATGCCCGAGCGGAGGCTGAAGCTATAGCGGCCAGCAGGCAGCTTCTTGCAGAGGCCGAAGTCTGAGAGCACCACCCTGCCTGTGCCATCAGGGCCATCAGGCCCGGCGATGAGGACATTGGCCGGCTTCAGGTCCCGGTGCACTAAGAGCAGAGCATAGCTGAGCAGGGCTGTGGGGAAAAGCAGGGCTAGGGCTGGAGGGCAGGATGGAAGCAGAGGCAGGGGCAGGGCCTACCTATGTGTAGGGAATGCAGGTGTGCCAGGCCGGACATCAGCTGCTGCAGCGCCATCAAGGGCGTCAGGCCCCAGCGCTCCAGCTCTGGTTTTTCCACGTACTGAAGAGGGGACAGAGCATCATTGTGCAACCTGGGACCCCCGCTACCACCCAACCACCCCCGAGCTCTGGCTTACCTCCTGCAAGGAGGCCTGGCAGAGTTCTAGGGCAATGTAGTGGAACTGGGGTCCCCGCTCGGTACAAAAGTAGCGGAGCACATTGGGGTGCCTGTCCGATTCCTGCAGCAGCTGGACCTCCCTCCGGACCAGGCCAAAGCATTCCCGGAGCAGCCGCTTCACAGCCACTGCCCGCCCCTCCAGCTGGCCCCTGGGGAGTTCAGAGAAGGAAGTCGAAAGAAAAGGTTCCTCTCTGTACCCGTCTCTGGGAGCCTTTGAAAGACTGGCCCCACCGAAGGACCCCCAAAGTGCTGTGAGAGTCACATGTCCAGCCCAGCTTCTGGTTACCTACTCACCGGAAAACGAACGTCCCACCTGCCCCACGGCCCAGTACGTCTTTGGGGTTGAAGGAAATCTTGCCCACCACGGTAAGCTGCTCAGCTGAGGGGAGAGGAGAGGCACAGTCTCAGGGAGCGGCTGCTCAGTCCCGACCCACCACCGCCTCCACCTTTCTCTGGTCTCCCACCCTTCATGCCCAGCCTGGGGCTGCCGCTTCCTTGTGTGTGTTTGGGAAGTGACTTAACCTCTGTGTCCTCGGCTTTCTCATTTGTAAAGTGGGACTCGTGTTGATGATCCCACACAGCGTTACCATAGATTACGCTGCTCTCATCTGTGTGCACGATGGCTGCTATATTATCTTCCTTATCCTTCTCCCTCTTCTGGCATTTTCTGCCCATATTTCTTTCTTTACTTCCTCTGCCACTCTCTCCACCTCCGCCAGTTAATAACAAACCCTTTTCACTGAGGAATTGGCTTCAGATAGGAAGGTGGGCTTGGCAACTGTCAGTATGGTGAGGGTGAGTGCAGTTCCAGGAAAGACTGACCCCCCAGGATAGGACAGAGCAGCAATGGGCATTTGGATGCAAAGCTGTCCCAGAGTTTGTTCTAGGGGACCAGGGAGCCCCCAGAATGCCTTGGTTTCCTAATAAGAAGGATGGGGTTGGTGCAGGCAGGCAGAGGTTTATAGGCTTGGACAGTTATTGCTCTTCCCTTTGGGTAGCTTGTGAGACACCCCTCACAACGACCCACGCATGTCTGGCCAGGCTGTGCCCTGCTCAGCTCCGAGGGACATCATGCATACAGATAAACATACATTGTGCCCCAAGAGTTGTACAGTGTGGTAGCCCCGAGAACACTCTACTCTGGAAGGGCTGCCCACTTCTGTCTCTGCATCTAGCTCTAGGAAAAGCAAATGAGAATCTGCACCAAGATCAGTGAGAAAAGTACCGAGCTGTTCCTTAGCATTGCTCCGGATTATTTTAGGGAAACTTCACTCTCATCTCTCAAGATACAGGCAGTAACGTAGATCTGTGTACCCGGAGCCCTCAGGAGTGGCTGCGCTCAGGGCCTGGAGACACAGATGGGAAGCTCAGAAGGCAGGGACGGAGTTGCTGGACTCTGACAGACTCTGGTGGTGAGGGGCGAATGGAGCACAATCTCAGGAAGAACAACAGGGTGCTTAGACGAGAGCCATTTTGGGAAAAGATGGAGTGTGGCCTGTCTGGGGAAAGATCCAACTCGAGTCTGAAGACCCCAGGAGACGAGTGTTTCAGGGTGCAGGGAGTGAGTATTAAGGGAACCCCCCGCCCCCAGGGCCAGTAAAGTGACAAGAGCTGCAACCCCTTGGGGGCTCAGGCACCTTTGCAGGTGCGGTGGGTACCTGTGAGAAGAGCCAGCCCCTCAGGAAGGGGAGCTGCTCTGTCTATGCAGGGGCAGGGTAAACAGAGTGGATGTGGGGAGCAGCACTGAAGCATCAGGCCAAGAGTGGGGCGGACTTCAGCCTGAGTTAAGGGGACAACAGCATGAGGCAGTGGTTTGAGCAGAGACCAGGAGGTGCCAGCAGCAGCTCATGCAAAGGACTGAAGGCCAGTCCAGCCCAGAGCCAAAGAAGCAGGAGAAATAGCCTGGCTGACCAAAAAGAGCATGGAAAAGGCCCCCTGGGGCCATCCTCAGATACTAGGGGGAGCTTGAAAGGGCTAGTTAATTTATAAGGTCTAATTGACAAAAGAGAAATGTTTGAAAGTAAAAAGTCCTAAAGAGAGAAACAAAGGAAAAAAATTAGACTTAGGTAATTTACTGGTACCGTCACCAAATATGATGTTAAACTAACACAAATATTATTAACGTCACCTAAGACTGATTTAATAATAATGATACCGGTAACTTCTCATAATGAGGTGATACAGTGAGGTGGGTGTTGTTACTCCCATTTGACAGATGAGAAAATCAAAGCTCAGAGGAGGAAGGCAACCTGTCAAAGTGAACAGCTAGTGGAGTTAGATCTATACCCAGTTCTGTCTGTGCTGGAGAGTCCTTGAAGGTAACAATGATGGCAGACATTTCTAGAGTGCTTAACTCTAGGAGGCTCTAACTTCTAGGAGGCTGTAAATCCTCTCTTATTACTCAGGCTTAAGCACTGTACTATAGTGACTTCTAATAAACAACTTTGAAGCTAAATCTGCCCCATCTTTTCTCTGTGCCTGACTCTGCCCTTTCCTGTTCACTTAAGCTCACCTTCTGGTTCTTCGACTGCCTGGGCTTGCTCTGAGGGGCTTGGAAGGCTCTTCTTCTTCTGGCCCTGGGGGGTGGCCCCTGATGGTGGGGGCTGAGCATTCTGTGAGATGTGAGGATGGTCTGCTGGTGCCAAGAGGGTCTGCTGCTCCTTCTCCACCAGCTGTTGCTGCTGAAATACAGGGCACAAGAGGACTCAGCCATGGTCAGGTCCTGCTGTGGTGGTGCCCAGCAGTCGTGCCTGAGACAGCCTGGCACCAGACCAAGAACATACAGAACATAGTAGCAGAGGCCCAGGGAGCTGCTGGGAGAAAGACGGGGGATAGAATCAGAGCTGGGTGAGAGAGAGAGCTACTGAGTGGTCTTGGAGAGGAGGGGCAGGGTTCCCCCAAGGAAAACCTTAAGACAGATTTGAGGTCAGGGGTGATAGGCCTACCTGCCTCATTAGGAAAATAATCCATCCTCCCAGGAGGACAGCAGTGAGGCTAGCTGCCAACAGGTCTTGGGGTCCCAGCCCTGGATACAAGTCTGGGGTTTTCTCTTCGGGATGCATCTCCAGGTTCCAAGGTTTCTCACGGCTCAGGCTCAGGAGCTGAGGACAAAGGAGCTTTCACTCTTAGCACACTATGGAAACCCTAACCCTTCTACTATAGAAACCCTAACCCTTCTCCATCACCCAGTATGATGCCGGGCAGGAGTCTGGGTGCTCTCCATGGTGCTGAAGCATCATGGTGTCCCAGGAGCGTGGTCTTCCAAAACTAGCTGGTGACCAGCATCTGGGGCGACTGGGGGTAGGAAGCTTTGGCATCACTAAAAAACACAGATACTCTTGGGAAATCACCAAAAAATTCAGATATCCATCTCCAGTTCAGTGGGGACTGAGTGGGCTTCCCAGTTACTCTAACGAGCAACCAGATTTGAGAATTACTGCTCCACCTCATGGCTAGGGTTTTTCAAAAAGTTTGTTTGTTTGTTGTTGTTGTTGTTGTTGTTGTTGTTTTTCCTTCCTTCCATCCTTCTTCTCTCTTTTTTTAAAAGATGTATTTGTTTATTTGAGAGTGAAAGAGAGTGGGGTGGGGGTAGGGGCAGAGGGAGAGGGAGCAGGTCATGGCTGTTCTAACCCTGAACCACTAGTGATTCTTGCCCAACCCTCTCCCAGTAGAGCATGGTCTTGTAGTTTTTCTGTTTACATTTCCTTGAGAAATATTCTGTAATTTATACACTGAAAAATTAGAACTGTGATCCTTATTTCACAATTTAGATAACCAATATCCTTTGATACTTCTAATAGGTTTCTGGCAATAACAACATATATGTATGTTTTTCTTCCAGGAGATTGTGTGATGTCAGTTGACCCATGCCCAGATGTACTCCTAGAAGCCTGAGGGAAAGGTCCAATAGCTGCCCTCCCAACCTGCCAAGCCCCCCAGCCCCACCATGTCCTCTGCCCTTCCAGCACTGACCTCCAGGAAGAGGGTGGGGGCCTGTGTGTCTTCTGAGAGTCTGTTCTCAGCAGTCCCACTCTGTGGGGTGGGATGCACCCTCAGCATGGTGGTATGCAGGACTGGGGGTGGCTCATGGTATCCTAAGGGGCAGAGCAAAGGTCAGCTGGCTGAAGGTGACATCAACCTTCCAGCTCAGAAGCAGGGCTCATAGGCCCTTCATCTACTCAAAAATTTGAGCCAGGAGAATCTCACCGATGAGCAGCCACTGGCTAGGAAGGGCTATACTGCCTGAGGGATATCTGACAGCAGTGCTAGGTGAGCCCTTCCGCTCTCCTGAGACTTGGAGTGTCACTTCTTCTGTGGTGGGGCCATCCATGGGGGCCAGGGTCAGTCCACGAGGCTGTGGCAGAAGATAGAGAGTCATGAAGGAGCTCCTCTCCTACCCCATCCCCTCTTTCCAGCCCCCTCAGAGACCCCTTCTTACCACTAGGGCCACCCCTGCATGAACCAGTGCTTTAGAAACATAGAAGCCAGTTTCATCCTTCCCCACGTACAGTGTCATCCTAGTGAGGGAGAAGAGAAAGGGAAGAAGGATGAGTGATGGTGGTGGGCAGTTTCAGTTCCCACTGTACCTGTGTCTTTGTGTTGTGCTCTCCGACACTGACTCTGGGCTTAACCATGTGACTTGCTTTGGAGAATGAGACAATAGCAAATATATCATAAACAGTGGCTTGAGAAGGGCTCAGCTAGCCTGCTGGGGCACGAGAGGACCTCCTTTGACACCCTAGGCCAAATATTCCACCAATTTATGATAGAGTTGAAAGAGGTCATCTTAAACTATCCAGACTCAGCCAAGCCACCAGATTTCCCACATCAGAAAACCACCCAGCTGACTCACAGCATCTTTTTTTTTTTTTTTTTTAAAGATTTTATTTATTTATTTGACAGAGAGAGATGACAAGCAGGCAGAGAGAGAGGAGGAAGCAGGCTCCCTGCTGAGCAGAGAGCCTGATTTGGGGCTCGATCCCAGGACCCTGGGATCATGACCCAAGCCGAAGACAGTGGCTTAACCCACTGAGCCACCCAGGCGTCCCTGACTCACAGCATCTTGAAAAATAACTAATGTTCATTGTTTTTAAGCTCTAGGTTTTGGGAGTACTTTGTTATGTGGCAGAAGCTAACAGATACAAACTCTAGAGTCACGATTTCTAAATCTGTGTCTAGCCCAGACCTTTTTCAAGAGCTCAGTTTTCTAAGTATGAACTTGGCACTTCATTCCTTACATCCCCTTCCTCCTCTAGAGCTCCCTACTTCTGAAAAGGACAGCACTTATGTGCTTCTAGAAACCTGAGCACTTGCTCACAGACCTTGATTCCTTGCCCACAACCGCCAAATTCCCTGATCACCAAATTCTTACTGTTTTTCCCCCTTCATATCTCTTACTTTCCACTCTATTCCATTTCTAGCATTTCCACCTTATTCCAAAGGGCCTTCATCTCATGTCTGAACTAATGCAGTATTCTATGCATGGACACTTCCTTGCTCTACCACTCTATGATGTTCTCCACACTGCAACCAGAGTTGTCTTTCTAAAATGAAAAGATGATCTAATCACTTTTTTGCTTAAAACCATCCAATGTCTTTTCCTTAGCCTTAGGAGAAAATGTCCAAACATTTCAATGATCCTACAAGATCCCTGCTTAACACCCTCTGACCTTATTCCATGCTCAGATCTATGTTCCAGACTTATTTAATTTCTGTTCCCTGGCTGCCATGTGCATGCTCGGTTTCTCTCTCTCTCTCTCTCTCTCTTGCTTTCTACTCATCCTTCAGGTTTCAATTTAGATGTCCTTTCTTCCAGGAAGCCTTCCAGGACTGCCTCCTGCCCCCAGTCTCAATTTAGGTAACCTTCCTATACATTGCCATGGCAAATCTATACTTCTCTTTTATCATTCTCTATCATACCTATTACGATTATCCTCTTACACACCCATCTTCCACAATAGACTCTAAGATCTCTGTAGGTAAGAACACGGGCTGTATTATTGTACTTCCAGAGCCTGACAGGTAACTAATACACAGTAAGTGCTCAATTAATATTTGTGTACTGAATGAATGGATGATCCGTTATTTTCCCAGCCTGTCTCTTTGTCCCCTAAGATGGGGACTCTAAAGCATTCAGTACTATAGGGAAAGGGAAAAGGTTTGTCTTTAACAGTCACTAAGGCACAGCACCTGCCACACAGAACAAGCACCATCCATTCACTGGAGTGGAGACCCAGAGGCCCCCTGTAGGCCAATTTTGCCCTAGAGTTGGCAAATAGAAGGCGATCCCGAATGTCCTGGGGACACTGTGGGGGGTGCTGGGCACTGGGCACTGATTATTTGCCAATCAGTTTTGTAAATAACCAGTTTGAAATATTTTGGCTCCTGGTTCAGCTGTATAGGTGTGTCATGCTTAAACATCCAATCCGCCCAGGGGGCTCCTCCACAGTCCCCAGGGATGGGCACCTACAGGAGTGGAGTGTCTGAGGTGGAAAAGTCAGTAGCCGTGTCCTGAGGGCCTGAGGCAGGCAGTCGGATGTGGCCCCAGCGGAGGGCGAGGAAATGCAGGGTGTCCCGAGCCAACGTGAGGTGGGGCAGCTGGCGCAGGCTGTCCTGGTACCAGGTGTAGATTCCCATCACTGGCATGCCCAAGTCCTGTGTCCACAGCACCACCCCGCTTCCTGGGTCCACAGTGAGCAGGAGGCCCATCCCGCAGGATGCCAGGTGGCTCATGTCTGCAAGAAAGACCCCAGGGAGGTGTGGGCAAGGAGCTCTGACCTGAGGCATCTCAGAGCATCTTGGGGGGTGGGGGGAATTCCTCGAGGGTAGGCCATCAGGAGGGCACCCACATGTGTGGGGGTCAGGTGAGTTCCCCTGGAGGGTAAGAAGGACATGGGAAGCTCAGTCAGAGTGTATCGGGTCACCTTGTTCCATCAGGGGATCAGTCAGGGTCAACAGGAGAGCTATGTAAGATATGGGGGTCACACAGGATCATCCAGAACGGACTTAGGTGTGTGACTCAGTCCAGGTCACTTGAGAGAGGTCACTTAGAATGTGGGGTAGTCAGCCATGGTCTGATTGAGGTCACCCAGGAGATGATCAGGTGGTCTGGAGGCAGGTGGGTCACTTGGGAGTCATGCTGGGTGAGAAGGGGATGAGTCAGGGGCGCTGGGGGGGTCAGCTGGGGTAAGTTATGGTTACTTGTGTGGGTTCCATGCAAGATGAAGTCGGGGTAAAGGGTGGCTTGGGGACCCCTGTAAGGTCACTCAGGCCATTGGATGGGATGGTCATGATATCAAGGGGGTGGTCAGAATTACCCGGGGGAGGTTAATCTTGGGGGAGTTCACTTAGGGTCATCTCTTGGGAGTTGTTCAACTTTGAGGGTCAGTGAGGACCCATCAGAGTGTTTGTGGGTTGCTTGGGGTCACTCAGGACAACAGGGGCCACACAGGGTTACCTGGCTTAGCTCCTTTGGAGTATGGAAAAGTGAGGATGTTAAAGACGGCTCGGGGTAAAGGAGGGTCTGGCTGGGGTTGAGGGGGGTCACTTAGGGTCGTCCACCAAGGGCGTGTCATTCAGAATGTGGTGAGGCTTGGTAAGGGTTCCCTGAATCGGAGAACTTGCTCAAAAGCTGGAGCCAGGGAAAGGCAGCACTCACATTTTCCAGGCAAGCTGTCCATGGGGGGTGCCGAGTAGCGTCGGTAGGTCGTGTTCCAGCGCAGGGCCGGGGTCCGGTGGTCGTGCATGGTGACCGTGTACTCTGCGAATGCCCAGAAGCAGGGTGACCACCGAATGCCATGCAATATCCCTCCCACACCCACCCCACGGAATGTCATTGTGCACCCGTCCTGGAGGCCAGAGTCTGCAAGGATCACAATCTGTCTGGGTCACCGCTGTCCCCTCAGCTCAGGGCAGTGTTTGCAGACTGACTGGGCAGGATTCAACTTGGAAAGCAAATGCCAGGCACCGCTGGGACATGACTCACGTGTTTGGCCAATGTAGAGGCGTGGGGTAGAGGGACCCTCTGTGGTCAGTGTCATCTGTGTCTTTCCTGACTCAGGGTCCACCACAAACCAGGCATCCTGCTTCCGGCCTATGGAGGTGGAAAGTGGCCCAACCCTCAAGATGGCCTGGGACAGGGTGTGCTACCTGCTGTCCTGTACCCAGCTGTCCCCCACCCCCCATAACGAGGTACTCTCCTGGACTTGGACCCGCGGACTGGAGAGATGCTTACCCGTGTAGAAGACGCCATCAGAGCTGCGACACGGGGAGGCGTGAACCAGCTCAGGGATGGTGAAGGGCAGCCTCTGAGAAGGAACATTTCCAGGAAAGAGAAAGAGCAGAAAAACACGTACAACCTGTTCACTAGAGGCAATCAGTATCGTTTTCATTTCCCAGAGAGTGTCAGTAACTTGGCTGTTGTCACACAGCACGCTTCCGATGGGATAAAGTTCTAACAAACATTCCACCCCATTCCCTGTGACAAATCCAGAGTGCTATTCGATAGCCCCCATCAGAGTCCTGCTGCGGAAGACGAATGCCTTCTCTCCCCTGTGCGCATGTCCCTTTGTAAGGCGACCTGTCGGCCGTGTCCATAACCAAGTGGAATCTCTCTCTTCACCGCTTGACTCTGCACTTGGCCACAGGACTTGCTTTGGCTGGCAAGACGTTAGCGAAGGTGATACAAGCAAAGTTGGACAAGGGTTTGTGCACTGGCCTTGCCCTTTCTCTGGTTCCCTTGTCGCTACCACGTGGACAGCCCAAGCTCTCCTGATGAGGATGAGTGATGCCTGGCCCAGCTGTCCCTCTCAGAAGCCTGCCGACCGCCAACCAACTTTCAGAAAGACAGCCATCCAGCTGACCACAGACGCCGGAGCAAGCTCAGTCAAGACCACCCAGCGGAGTCCAGCCAAAACTGTGATCCCATAAAATGGTGAGTTAAATCAACGGCTGGTATTTTTAAGCCATTGAGTTTCAGGGTGACTATTTATTTGGTAAAAGCTAACTGATGGAAGTTTCCCCCTTGAAGCCCCCAGCGTTCTGAAGAAGCCCTGTAATGCCCTCAGGGGCCTGACAGTCTGCTGCTCCCACCACCCCCTTTCAACAGGTACCTCTGGACAGCCTTCCCATAATGCCCTCTGCAGAGAGCCCCCTGCAGGACCCTCAGACACCAACCATGCAGCCCCTCGGTGCTCCAGCTAACAGAAGCCCAGGCTCTCTCTCTACCCCAAACACCGTAGGAAACACACCATTAATCCCTGTTGTTTCTGGGTCCCCAAGACGTACAGGCTGCCATCAGCTGGGTCTGAGAGAAAGGCTGTCCTGTGGGGCAGAGGAGAACAGGGGGAGAGTTAGACACACATCCCCTGGGTTCATGGCTACCCCAGTTCCCTCCATCTTCCCAGCTAGTAGGAGCCCACCCTGTGGGAGGCACCACGGAGCTCCACAGCCAAACTCTTCCCTTCTTTCCAACATGGCCCCATGCCCACTCCACCCAACTCCCTCCACACAACCGTGGCTTCCGCATCTCCCAGACCCCCTCTCCTTCAAAGACCGCGGGTTCACTTACTCGGTGACATACATTGGCCCCTGGATGACGGGATCTGCAGGCACAGGGACATGAAATGTGAGTAGCCTCCTCCAACTCCCCGCTGATAAGCCTAGCTCCTGTTCATTGTGTGCTTAAGTGTGAGCCAGACACCGAGCCAAACATCCGTCTGCATGTAATTTAATCCTCCCAAAGAGCTCTGTAGGGTCATCACCCTTGGCCCTGTTTTATGGGTGAGGACATGGAGGCTCAGAGAGGGGAAGTGACTTTCCCAAGGCCACACAGCTGGGAAGTGGTCCAGTTGCCTGCAGACACCGGCTTACTGGATTCTAGATCCCAGAAACTTATCTTCTACGTCACAGGTCCAAGGAAGGAAGGGGATTGCCCCCTGCTCACCACCCTTCAGTGTCCACTTCAAGTCCCCCGTCTGCTTGCTCAGTGCGTGGAGACTTCCGTCCAGGGTGGACACTAGCAGGAGGCTCTCTGGCCTGAGGGTCTGGACCTGAAGTGGGAAACCAAGTCACCTTCTCGCAGAAGGGGACAGACAAAGAAGGAAGCATGACTGGCTCCCCCCTTGATGGGAGCTGGGGGGCTCTCTAAAGTCCCTCCCCTTCCCCACCACTCAATGCTTTCTGGTTTTCTAGAGAAGACTGGGGGCCTTTATGAGAGGACTTCACAGCCTCCCAATAAGACCAGTGCTCTTGTCCCCAGCACTGTGTAAGAGACTAAGACTTATACAGGGTAGGTAATGAGCCTGAGACCACACAGAATGGGTACTTGAACCACCAAGCCTCTGATTACAGGGCCTGGTCCCCTACTCATTTGCCACACTGTCTGGCTTTCTTGGGATGACCCCTTTCTGCCTCCCCAGACCAATCCAGCTGCTTTTGGTGCCAGGCCCTAGGGGTCCTCTGGACCAAGGCTTGGGGGCAGCCAAGGGAGGGAGGGCTGGAGCTGCCCTTGCATCGGGCCCCTGCTGGGCTAACTCACCTGCTCTAGCCCCTCCTTGAGCAAACAGGGTGAGGCTGAGTGCCCAGCAGGAACCCTAACATCCGGGTGGCCCAGCCACACCCCTGCAAAAGCCACATCCTGCTCCGGGACCCTCAGGTTTGGAGCTACGCCGGTGGTTTTGGTGGTGAGTTGGAAAACTGCCTCTTAGCCCCTCTCTTTTCGCAGCCTGTTTTCTGGTCTGAGAAGAAGCTGCAGACAGCTTGCCCACAGCTGAGGTGGGTTGACCATCCTCATGCCTACACATTTGTTTTTGATTAGCTAACCATTTTTACAATTGGAACTATTTCCATTTTTTAAAATCAAGATTTCTAATTTTTCTCTTTTCTAGTTTTTCTCATTTTTTTCTGGAAACACCTGCTCTGGCCACCCTGGTCTCGCATTCCTACTCGGCAGTCACGGGTGGACCCAGAGCGGGATGCGGGGCAGGCATCCGGCGTGAACGGCGAACCCACCACGATGCCGTTTGCCATTCTGGGGACTGCAGGCTGAACAAGTCGATTTTATTCTGGGTGCCTTTGCCTTCTTCCTGCATTTCTGCACAACTGGACTCTTACCTGCTGGCAGGACAGGACCTGATCCCCACAACTCCTAGTTATTTATCCCCGATGTTCTGAACCCAGGGTCCAGGTGTGGGTAAGGGAGACTGGCCACGAACCACCTGAATTTCTCGACAGAGGACACTTAAGTGGACCCTGTGTCTCCACCAGGGATCCCAGGACTTTTAGGAGGTCCCCCACCCAGTCCAGGCTGTTCTCTCCACCTGCACCCCCACACTGCAGAAGGGGGCACCTGTTCAGTGCCTTTCCACGCTGGCACTTCTCCAGCTGGGTGTTTGTGGGGGCACCTGGCAAGCCCTCAAACCTAGGAGGCTTTTCCTGGCCAGGGTCTGATTTGAGGCCCTCTGGACCTGGAGGAGGGGAAGGCGCCTCCTGTGGCCTCACTCCCCACCCTCAACCCGATGGCTGAGCAGCTGCCCCCGCCCCCAGTCGGAGGCCCAGAACTTGGAGGTCCCGCAGCCGCCCCATATCTCACCTGTGGCCCTGGCGACCGGAGCAGCGCCACGAGCTGGAGCAGGAGCCCGAGGCGGAGTGGGGGCCATGGGCCGCAGCCCCCGGCTGCACTCACCATGGCGGGTCCCTCAGAGCCTCCAGGGGACAGCAAGGACCCTGCCTAGGTAGGAGGAGACTCCGCCCTGGGCTGGGCCACTTGGTACACAGTAGCCAGGGCGCAAGCTCAGCTGGTGTCCCGCCCTTCCCCCTCACCCCCGCCCCACCTGCCCTTCCCATCACACCCACAACGGCACCCCCAGTCACTCTGCTAGAGAGAGAGTGCGGGGAGGTTAGCCGCCGAGGCCATTCATGCAGATGGTCCCGCGCACGAAGTACTCTAGCAAGCGCTCCGCATCCGTTCCCCGTTATTCAACGGTCCCAGCACTACCGATGGAAAAGCAGAGGCTGGGCACTGGAATTCAAGGTCAGACGTCTGCCCTCAGAGCTTGTGCTCTTTGTTACTGTGCTAGGGCATCTTTCATTGACAGACTGTGCAATATGGATGAACTGATGGACTCATTCATTCAATAAATATTGACCTATTAAGCAGTCTGGGAGGCAGGAGAGAGAGAGTACCTGTCTTTGCAGAACGCACAGCCTCCTATGCCTTCGATACCAGACAGGGCGGCATCCAGCACTCCTTGCTGTGGTGGTTCCAGTCCTCGCTGCGGGCGGGCCTCCCCGACTTGGATCAGAGAGAGCCTGCAGGGATCCCCTTAGTTGTCACGTTTGGGCTCATTCATTTCTCTTTCTTCCTGGTGTAAAAATCACTGCTGATCTGAGGATCATGCAGCTCGGCTTTGCCCATCTCTGCCTCTGCCTCTCTGTCATCCCTGGCCCTCCTGGGCATGCCCCCACAGTCACAGAAGAGTGTGCTAGCTGGCCCACAGCCTCCACCTCCACCCCAAATACGCCACCATCACCGGGGTCTTCACTGTCACCTGCTGTGGCACATGCCCCAGACCCAAGCTGTGATTAACTCTCGATTTCCTTGGCTTGTCCAAGTAACCCTATCTTGCTAGGCTGGCACCCCCATCCCTCTGCTGCTCCAAGGATGGGCTGCTGAGAGCTCACAGGTGCCTGCTTTCTCCACAGACTTGCCCTTGGCTGACTGAAGCATCCTGTGCCCTCCTACCCGCGACTGACTGACATGGGGAAACAAAAGACTGGCCCCTTTCCCTCAAGCTGGAACCAACTCTGAGGTACAATTTGGGTTGTGGAGGTCCCTGTCCTTCACTCACTCCCCTTCTCTTAGAGAGTTCTTCCCAGGGTGCAACCTCAGCTTGAGTCAGAACCCCTGCCTCAGGCTCTGTTTTTAAGAACCTACCTGATCTGAGGCACCTTGTCATCCCATTTTCATCAAATGCAGCCTTAGAAAACCCAACTGCCTCATGGCAAGAAGCCTCTTCTAGAAACGTGTACATCATAAAGTCTTTGGTTTACGTGGTTATTCCTTCAAGCTTAGCTGTTCCAATACTCCCAATTGGCCACGTGGTCCTAATTTCCTAACAGAAGTGATTGCTTGTCACTCTAGAAACCAGCCTGAGCTCCTGAGGGTGTGAATGAGCCCTCCTTTACGCTTTGTATTTTGTATACTGAACATCCGCTTTGAAATGTACATGGTGTTTGTTCTTCATGCTTGGATACATAGTCATGTCTCATGCAAATCCATTCAATTTGCATAGACAGCCTACAAATGAACCCAAATAAATCATTTGTGTGTGTGATGACATGAATAATGCACATTGTAGAGACTTTGTAACATTCAGGAAAATATAAATAGGAAGAAGAAAGTTCATTCATGGTTCCAGCTCCTGGAAACAGAGTACCTTTGTTAACATTCTGTCATAGTTCCTCCTGTGTTTTGTTTTTCCCTATGCCTATATGCTTTAGGGGGCTACTATGTTCCAACACTAATGATGTTTTCCTTCCTCCAGAGCTTCTTCTCCCCCCCGATAGCTCTTCTCTTCAGGCGAGGCTGCTCTGAATTTATTGCCTCTGAGAAGGAAAGAGGAGGGACAGAGAGAAAACAAAGCTTCTTTTAGCTTTTGTTTTTGAACACTTCAGAACACGAACCTAGACCTGAGAGAATAAATAATGAGAGCAGAAAAGTGGAAAAGTCGCTCCCCAGGCTCAGAGAGAAGGAAAATAAGGAGGAGTAGGGGGTGAGAACTTGCTAGAGCCTCGTCACCCAAGGACTAGCTCCCGTGTAGCTTTGTGGGATCAAGAGCAGAGGGGCATTGTATCTGGAGAGGTAGTGAGCCCTGGAGACACCACATGCTGTGCCTGGGCGGACGGGGGTGTTGGGGAGGTTCCCACCGTCTAGTGTGATGTAGAGGTGGGAAAATGTTTTCCAAATGCCTGAGGAGGAGCTGGAGAGAGGGGGTGGGGGGAGAGAGTCTTTGTAAAGAGAGAGGAACAGGGGCGGTGGGTGGCTCAGTGGGTTGGGTGGCTGCCTTCTGCTCAGGTTGTGATCCCAAGGTCATGGGATTGAACCCCACGTGGGGCTGCTTGCTCAGCAGGGAGCCTGCTTCTCCCTCTCCCTCTGCTCCTCCCCCTGCTTGTGCTCTCTCTCTCTAATGATTACATTAAAAATCTTAAAAAAAAAAAAAAAAGAAAAGAAAGAGGAACAATGCAGCAGACTAATAAGGACAAGAGACCAGACCCAACGGCGGAGGCAAGACCACATGGCATCTCAGGAGATACCAGCTGGGATGGGCAATGATGATGACAAGGACTCAGTGCCCTCTTGCCTCTTGGCATTATGTAAACTCCGTGGAACTTAAACCCACCCTGAAAAAGAGCCGGGAGAAAACAGATGGGGCTGAATTTCTTCCACCTGCCACAGAAGGAGCTTAAAATAAAAAGTAAAATTGAGTTATATAGAAATAAAGCTACATTTCTTCTCCAACATCAATTTGTGCTATTATGTGCTCCGCTTCTAGACAAGTATACATAAACCAATAGCCTTCCTCCATTCTAGCAAAAGAGGGGAGAAAACAGAAACAGTAATGGGTGAAATATTCTGAGCATGATAGCAATAAAAAGAAAATGCTTAGGAATGAATTTAACTAGAAAGTCACAGGACCTCTATGAGGAAAACTATAAAGTTTAATGAAGGATATAAAACAGAAATGTGAACAAATGGAAAGATGTGACCCTGTGTGGGAAGATTTAACATAATTAAAATGTCAATTTTCTCCAAATTAGTTCCAAGTATAATGAAATTCTATTAACCCAGGGTTTTTAAAACTTGGCTAACATAAAGATCATATGCAAGACTAAATGCCTGAGAATAGTTGAGAAAAGTGTGAAAATAAAGAAAAATGGGAAGGGTGCTTATGTTACCCGCTATCAGAATACCTGATAAAAGTACAGTATCAATGTCATTTCCTCATGGGAACTGACAAATAGAGAAATATATCGGTTGGACCAAACAGAGAATCCATAAATATATATCAGTGTTTGAGAGAATTTAATAAATGACAAAGATGATATTTTAATTCAATGGGAAATTTATTTATTTTTAAGATTATATTTATTTATTGGACAGAGAGAGAGAAAGCACACAAGCAAGGAGAGAGCAGAGGGAGAAGGAGAAGCAAGCTCCCCGCTAAGCAGGGAGCTTTACATAGGACTTGATCCCAGGACCCTGAGATCATGACCCGAGCTGAAGGCAGATGCTTAACCGACTGAGTCACCCAGGCCCCCCTCAATGGGAAATTTAGTAAGTGCCTTGGCATTAATATTTACGTATCAGAAAGAAAGTAAATCTCTCTCTCTCCCTCTCTTTCTTCCTCTTGGATTTGCATTTTTAAACACTGAAGTCTAGTTGACACAATGTTACATTAGTCTTAGGTGTGTGGTCCAGGGTTTCAACAACTCTTGTTCCTGGTGCTGTGCCACCTGCAAAGGGAGCTTCCATCGGTGACCTTTCTCTCTTTCTTTAACATACATTTGAATTTTCAGAACCGTTTTAGATTCACAGCAAAACTGAGTAGAAAGTCCAGAGATCTCCTATATATCCTCTGCTCCACACATTCATAAGCTACCCCTATTATCAACGTCCCCCACTAGAGAGGTACCTTTGTGACAGTCGATGAACCCACACTGACGTCACTACCATCCAACATCCACAGTCTACACTGGGGGTCACACTTGGGTTGTACATGTTATGAGTTTGGACTAACGTATAATGGTATGTATCCACCATTAAAAAGTAATACAAAGTGGGGCGCCTGGGTGGCTCAGTGGTTTGGGCTGCTGCCTTCGGCTCGGGTCATGATCTCAGGGTCCTGGGATCGAGCCCCGCATCGGGCTCTCTGCTACGCAGGAAGCCTGCTTCCCTCTCTCTCTCTTTCTCTGCCTGCCTCTCTGCCTACTCGTGATCTCTGTCTGTGAAATAAATAAATAAAATCTTAAAAAAAAAAAAGTAATACAAAGTATTTTCACTGTCCTAAAAATCCTCTGCATTCTGCCTATAATTCCCTCCCTCCTCTTACTTTTTTTTTTTTTTTTAAGATTTTTATTTTTTTATGAGAGAGAGAGCAAGGGGAAGGGCAGAGGGAGAGACAAGCAGACTCTGCACTGAGCATGGAGCCTGATGTGGGGTTTGATATCAGGACTTAGCTGAAACCAAGAATCAGATGCTTAACCAACTGAGCCAACCAGGTGCCCCCCACTCTCTCCTCTTTAATCCTTGGCAACCACTGATCTTTTCACTGTCTCCATAGTTTTGCCTTTTCCAGAATGTCATATAGTTGGAATCATAGAGTATGCAACCTGTTCAGGTGGCCTTCTTTATTTTATTTTATTTTTTTAAAAGATTTTATTTATTTGTCAGAGAGAGAGATAGAAGAGGCAGGCAGAGGCAGAGGGAGAAGCAGGTTCCCCGCTGAGCAAGGAGCCTGGTTTGGGACTCTATCCCAGGACGCTGGGATCATGACCCAAGCTGAAGACAGCTGCTTAACTGACTGAGCCTCCCAGGCTTCCCTTCTTTATTTTATTTTTAAAAATATTTCATTTAGTAGGTGCCTGGGTGGCTCAGTGGGTTAAAGCCTCTGCCTTTGGGTCAGGTCATGACCCTGGGGTCCTGGAATTGAGCCCTGCATCAGGCTCTCTGCTCAGTGGGGAGCCTGCTTCCCCATCTCTCTCTGCCTGCCTGTCTCTATCCCTACTTGTGATCTCTCTCTGCCAAATAAATAAATAAAATCTTTAAAATTTTTTTCATTTATTTATTTTGACAGAGAGAGATACAGCACTGGCAGGGGGAGTGGCAGGTAGAGGGAGAAGCAGGTTTCCTGCTAAGCAAGGAGCCCAATATGGGGCTCAATACCAGGACCCGGGATCATGACCTGAGCTGAAGGCAGAGGCTTAACCAACACCCCAGATGGTCTTCTCTAGTAATATGCATTTAAGTTTCCACCATGTCTTTTCATGGCTTGATAGCTTATTTTATTATTTTTTTTAGCACTGAATAATATTCTTTTATCTGGAGGCAACATGGCTTATTTATCCACTTACACTGAAGGGCATTTTGATTACTTCCAGTTTCGGGAGTAATGAATAAAACTGCTATAAACACGCGTGTACAGGCTTTCAAGTAGATCTTGTCAGTTTCCTATTAAAATACATCAAACTTACAGAAAAGTGTACAAATCGTGATCACACAGAGAATGCATCTATTTGACCCATACACGGATCAAGAAATAAGACACGGCCAGCAGCCCCAGGAGGGTCGCCTAGGACCCATTCTAGAGTAACTTCTATCCCGACATGTAACACCATAATGAGTTATGCTGATTTTTTTATACCAGTGGTATCATACCATATGTTCTCTTCTATGTCTGGTTCCTTTTTCAATATTATTTTTGTGAGATTGTCCATGTAGCCAAATGTACTGGTAGTTCACTCTCCTTCTTGTATTATATTACATTATATGAATTACCACAATTACCAGTTACCTCATTGTACTGGCAATTGACCTTGATGGGCATTTGATGTTTTTCCTACCGGTTTTTGGCTACTATGGAATGTTATGAATATTCCTGCATAGGTCTCTTGGTGATCATATCTATGCATTTCTATTGCTTATCTCCTTAGGCACAGACCTGCTAGGGATATGTGTATGTCCAGCTCCAGTAGATTTTGCTAAGCAATTTTCCAAAGTGATTTTACCAGCTTACATTTGGTGTTGGTAATGGTGGGTAGTTTCTTATGCAGTAAAGAAAATACAGAACTGGAAAAGAGAAATGAGAAAAGAAAACCCGGATATATTTGAAATATTTAAAAAAAAAAAAAAAACACCACTTTAGGGATGCTTGGGTGACTTAACCAGTTAAGTGTCTGCCTTCTGCTCAGGTCATGATCCCAGATCTTGGGATCAAGTCCCATGTTGGACTCCTTGCTCAGCAGGGAGCCTGCTTCTCCCTCTGCCATGCCGCTCCCCCTGCTTATGCTCTCTCTCTCTGACAAATAAATAAAATAAATAAAAAATAAAATCTTTTAAAAACAAATAAATAAGTAAATAAAAATTAAAAAATAAAAAACCTTAGGAGGGCAAAAGATACCATAAACAAACATCAGATTAGAAAAATACTGGCAAGACAAGAGAAACAGGAATTAACATCTATACTACAAACTGCACCTATAAACTGGCAAGAAAAAGAAAAACAACCAAAAAATATGCAAAGGCTATGAATAAGAACTTACATAAGATCCACTCCAAACATGTGAAAATGTGCTCAAAATCATGAGGAGAGAAATGTAAAAACAAGATTTTTAAAAAGTAACAAGTATATCACTTTATGCCCATAAATTTGCAAAAATTAAAATGAAGGCTAAGTAATGGCAGAAAGCTGATAATTGCTGAAGCTGAGTCGTGAGTATCTGGAGGCTCATGATACTATTCTATTTGCTTTCAAGATTGAAAATGTCCATAATCAAAAGAAGTAAAAAAGTCTAAACAAAGAAAAAATAAGGCTAAACTTCTTGCTGCCAGGGATCTGGGGACAAGCATACTCTTATATGGGGCTACTGGGGATGGAAATTGTTACAGACTTCTGTGAATGCAATCTGGAAATAATTTATTTAGAATAAAAACCACATAGCCCCCTTGACCTGGAAAACTTATGCTTGGGAAATCTTTCCCATAACAATAGAAGATTTTATATTAAAAAAAAAAACACATTGAAAATATTTTTTAAAGGTTTCTAATGGTGGAGGTCTAAGAGCACTTACCACAGCATTGTTCTTTGTGCAAACAAGGAGAAGCAAAGCAAGTACTCTTCAACTGACCTAGTTAACACAGCATCAGCACCTCAGAGTATTACATGGTCACTAAAAATAGTAGATCTGGGGCACCTGGGTGGCTCAGTGGGTTCCTCTGCCTTCAGCTTGGGTCATGATCCTGGGATCAAGCCCCGAATCGGGCCCTCTGCTCGTCGGGGAGCCTGCTTCCCCTTCTCTCTCTGCTGGCCGGCCTCTCTGCCTACTTGTGATCTCTGTCTGTCAAATCAATCAATCAATCAATCTTTAAAAAAAATAATAGATCTGTTAATTCAGGAAGATCTTTATGTTTTATTAAGAATAGCAAGATGCAGGACGCCTGGGTGGCTCAGTGGGTTAAGCGGCTGCCTTCGGCTCAGGTCATGATCCCAGCATCCTGGGATCGAGTTCCATATCGGGCTCCTTGCTCGGCAGGGAGCCTGCTTCTCCCTCTGCCCCTGCCTCAGCCTGCCTCTCTACCTACTTGTGATCTCTCTCTCTCTGACAAACAAATAAATAAAATCTTTAAAAAAAAAAAATAGCAAGATGCAAAAAAAAAAAAAAAGAAAGAAAGAAAAGAATAGCAAGATGCAGAAAAGAGCATGATAGGAACCTGTTTTTGTAAAACCATGCATATGTATATATGTGCAAATTATTTTATTTTATTTATTTATTTGAGAGAGAGAGCAAGAATGGGAGAGTGAGCACGAGCCGAGGGGGGCCAGAGGGAGAAGGACAAGCAGACTCCCCTCTGAGCAGGGAGCCCCATGCAGGGCTCGATCACGGGACCCAAGATCACAACCTGAGCTGAAGGCAGATGCTTAACTGAGTGAGCCATCCAGGTGGCCCTATGTGTAAATTATTTTTTTACAAACATGGATAAAAATATAGAATGCAATGTATTGGTTTGTAGACAAAGATTCTATGATATGCTGACAGGAATATATTATATTCAGAAAGAGGTAAAAGTGGCAAAAAAATGAAAAGCTGTTCCAAAAAAATCATCTATTCTCTTTATGAAAAAGTCAGCATACATATGTGGGGGGTATGTGCATTGGTATGCTTCTAAGTTCTTGCCCAAACAAAGCACCTGTTTATATACTACGCAGAGCAGCGCTAATCTCCTTGTTTCATACCCTGGCAGTTCTGTCCAGAGGAGTTCAGCTCACAGGACGCCTTCACAAACAAAATAGAAGTCCTCTCTTCATCCTCTGGGTATAACAATAACCACCGTTAAAAATATATATGACTGAGGCACCTGGGTGGCTCAGTGGGTTACAGCCTCTACCTTCGGCTCAGGTCATGATCTCAGGGTCCTGGGATCGAGCCGGAAACAGGCTCTCTGCTCAGCAGGGAGCCTGCTTCACAGCACCCCCCCCCCCCCCCCCCCCCCGCCTACTTGTGATCTCTCTCTCTGTCAAATAAATAAATAAAATCTTTAAAAACATATATGACTTTTGCTTCCCATTTATGATCTTACTTAATCCCTTAACCAGCTTGCAAGGAGAGTTTTATTGTTCCCATTCTACAGATGAACAAACTAAGTCTCAGAGAAGTAAGCAAATCGCCCAAGTGTACAAAGCTAGAAGTGAAGAGGCGGTGATTTCAAAGCTAGTTCTGCTCGGCACCCAAGTCCCAGAACTTAACCTCTGTGTTACACTTTCCTTCCTCTGTTCTTCCCTCGGTGTGTTTTTCAGAGGGTTCACCTTGTCTAGATGAACGAGGCACTGGGGCAGCGGGGCCTGTTCTGAGCCAGGCAGAAGCAGTCCTCATTGCTCATTGCCCAGCTAGCTCACCGGGCAGACCACACTGGGGTTTGAGGTCAAATGCTCAGCTGAGAGTCCTCTGCCCAAATTTGGTCCCCAGATCTCCGCCTGGGAAACTTGTGGTTCTAGATCTCCCCCGGGGACTCACCCAGGCTCAGACTGAGTGCTCAGTTATTTCTCCGTCTCCTCCCAGCTTGGGTCGTGAGTAACCCAGGGCCTCTTTGCCCAGGAGGGAATTGAGTAAGCACCCAGGAGTGGGTTTGGGAGGAGCCTTCTTTCTGCCTCTCGAGAGGCCTCTAGCGGTGGGACTTCAAACTGCAGGTTTATGATTCCTCTTGCGTCACCTGCACAAGCCGGTACACCGGTAGTCGGTGCAGTGGAAGTCAGAGGATTGGTTACCCACCAACGGGGCCGTGGAGAGGAGGCTAGTGACGGCGAGGAGGCTCTCGGGCTGCTTGAGGGAATCTGAGATGCGTGCTGATTGTGTGGCACGTCTTTGTGTATGTTTTATCGGTGTGCCAGAATAGGTTCGTGAGAGCCCACTGTTCTATTTTCCAGAATTCTGTGACTGTCCGTGAAGCACAACCATCGTAAAAAATTAACTTTATAAACCTACAATTAAATACATTATATTTAAAATAAATGTAATAAATACTCAAAAACACATCACTTCGTAATCCTTTTACTGTCCTCTCTGCTCTTGAGATGATTAGCATACATGCTATCTGCGTGGTGGAAATAGTATGGAATGATCGCTACTGCACCTCGAATTCCAGCTGCACGCTGGGGGACATCTCATTAGCAGCTTGAAACCAGAGGCAGCAGGAGAATTTACATCACAGAAATCATCAGATACTGCAAAGCTGGGCTTGATTTGTTGTTTTGTTGACTGCCTGGGCTGAAGAAAGTGCAGAAAATGTTAATGGTGTAGATGAAATTTAAAAGTGCTTTATGGGAAAAAAAAAGGGCTTTATGGGGAGCCTCGGTGGCTCAGTGGGATAAGTATCTGACTCTTGATCTCAACTCAAGTCTTGTCTTAGAGTCATGAGTTCAAGCCTGGCGTTGGGCTCCGTGCTGGACAAGGAGCCAACCTAAAAAAAAAAAAAAAAAAAAAAAAAAAAAGCTTTTTGTCTGGGAATGCTATAAAAGAAATGAGCGAAATATTCTTGGTCTTGGAAACCTCTTATCTGGTTTAGCAAAGACATTGTTCCCATCATTGAAGAACTGGGAAGTTCGAAAATACATCTTTGCTGTGTTACTTTTCACTTGTTAATACAAATAAAAATATCAACCCATGCGCACTTCAGAACTACATTTGGAAAGCTGGTTGTTGGAAATTTACCAGGCCGTACATCTGATTATATTTCTGTAAAAGGTCAAAAACAAGCAGAGAAGCAGACCTGTGGAGCTTTGCTCTTCCAGTCAAACTGTAAGGGGTCTCATACATAGAGTTTCGTTTTGTTTTCTTCCTGAAATATAATTACATCATAAAAGAAAACTTAATTTGCCCCCAAACCCAAACCTAGGTGGAAGCAGTGGGCTCGCCCATCTTGGAGGTGCTTGGCAACAACAGGGAAAGGCCTCCGCCTGGTCCTGCCCTGAGCATGGACTTCTCTCAGAGCTCAGTGGGGAGTTGTTCTCAGACTATGGCCAGGACAGTTCTTAGGGTTAACTTTTCGTGTCCGCTGGCTGAAGAAGGTGTTGGTTTTAAGTCTCTGAGCTACTGTGAGAAAGGATGAAGGGGAATGCTAGCCAGGAGAGGAGTCCCAGAGCCCTCTGCAACCAGGTCCCCCCACTGAAAAGGTTTTGAAGTTCCAGCTTTGGCTTCATCATTTCGGTTTTGTTTTGTTTTATTTTGTTTCTCATTCGTGGCTTTGAATTGCTCCTCTGCTCTCCCTTGAGGCTGTGTGGTGGTGAAAAGATGTGGAGGTGCTTCCTGCTGTGCGTGTGTGAATGCAGGCTCATGCATGTATGTATACGGGCGTGTGTGCACATGCGAGTGTGTGTGGTATATGTATACGTGAGTGCATGTGTGCTCGTGTGCAGTATGTGTGAATGCATTCATATGTGTGTGCGTGTGTGTGCGTGTGCGTGCATGTCGTTTAGAAGAGTTTGTTTCTAGGTACATCTCTCAAGTCATTCTTCCTCATCGTTAGAACCCTGAGCGTGAGTGTAAAGGTGGCTACAAACCTACTTACAGCAGGGGGCAGTAGAGTGCAGCGGTCAGTAGGGCTTGCCGCGGCTTCAATCGGTCGTTCCCAAGTGCTCCTGATTACACGCCTCACTCAGCCAGAAGGTTTTCGAACATGCACCCTCAAGTATATGTAAAACTAAAAAAAAAAAGTATATGTAAAATTAATGCTGAATTACATGCACAATCCCCGTTCTAAATTATAGATATATATGTTACAAAATATAACAAAAGTAAAATAAAAAATACAGGAAATGGTGACATTAACTTTACAAAACACTTTAAAAAAAAAAAGATTTTATTTATTTGTCAGAGAGAGCAACAGAAAGAGGGAGAAGCAGGCTCTCCGCTAAGCAAGGAGCCTGATGCAGGATCCTGAGCAAAAGGCAGTCACTTAACGGACTGAGCTACCCAGGCGTCCCACAAAATGCTTTGTTTAAAAAAAAAAAAAAGCTGTGTTGAGGTAAGGTGAGCTGCACATATTAAAAGTGCATGATTTAATATGTTTTGACATATGTAAACGCCCATAAAACCATCAGGCAATCAAGAGAGTAAACATTTCCATCATACACAAAAGCTTTCTGGTGCCCCTTTGTAATTGCTTCTCCCCACACTTCCTGCCTACCCCCCCTCCCCAAGCAACCACCCATCTGCTTTCTGTCACCATAGATAAGTTTGTAGTTTGTGGAGTTCTATATAAATGGCATCAGACAGGATCTACTTTTGGGGTGGCGAGGACAGTCTGGCTTCTTTCACTCGGCGTAATTATTTTGATAGGATACTAATTACATAGATAGTCATGGATGAAAAGCATTAGGGATGAAATACACGTTTGTTTATTTATTTATTCCTTTATTTATAGAAAGGGGAAAAGGAAGAGAAGGGGCAGAGAGAGAGAGAGGCAAAGGTAGGCGGAAAACACCTTGGGGATGCGTGTCTCACCTGGAATTCTTCCTTTAGAATAGCCCTTGGAGTCCCTGCAAAAGTGTGGACCTAAGGAGTCACATTTGCCTCAAAGTGACCAAGACTGCTTGACCTCAGAGTGGACCGGCTAAGCCCAGCTAAGCCAACTAGGTCTATTCTTCTTGAAAATCTGAATTAATGGAAGGACAGTTTGGGGAGAATTAGAACGGTGAGATACTGTGGAATTGGAGCCAGAGCTGATGTTGTGGAAACCAAAGTCAAGGGCAATTCTAAATTATGGAGCGGAGGGGCACTGGGCGCTTTTTAGAGGATACTGACCTGCAGAGGGAATGAGGAAAACCCTGAAAGAAGAAAACAGGGATCGAAACGGATCTGACCCAAAGGGAGCTGCGTCGCTGGAGAGCTGCCTACTCTATGTTTGCATGAGATTCCTCTGATCCCAACCCTAATACTACTCTTCTTTAATTATTTAATGTCGCTCAACAAATCCTGAGCATTTGGGTTACAAATATATGGGATGCTTATACGTTGGTGACAGAAGTGTAAAATCATACACAACACTGTGGGCAACACAGTCTATGGAACCCAGTTTGGCTTTATCTCCTCGGGTTAAATATTCACATATTCTGTGATAGAGCGATTTCAGTTCTTTCTCACCAAGAAATGTGCCTTCTACCCAAGAAAAACTCCTGAACACGGACAAGGATATTTATTTATTATTTTTTTTTAAAGATTTTATTTATTCATTTGACACAGAGAGATCACAAGTAGGCAGAGAGGCAGGCAGAGAGAGAGAGAGAGGAGGAAGCAGGCTCCCCGCGGAGCAGAGAACCCGATGCGGGACTCGATTCCAGGACCCTGAGATCACGACCCGAGCCGAAGGCAGCAGCTTAACCCACTGAGCCACCCAGGCGCCCGGACAAGGATATTTATATCAGCATCATTCACGAGGACTGAAATCTGGGTGCCCATCAGTGGGAGAGTGGATTGTGCAGCCGTCACACTGTGAATACTGGTTGAGCCAAAACCATGAATTACAAGGACCTTCCAAGATCTGGCTGACCATCAGTGGCATAATATGAGGTGAAAATCCCACAGCTGGGACCCCCCTCATGCAGCCCATTCCTCATGTGAATGGATAAGAAGAACAGAGTGTGCGTGGGGAACAGTTTGGCTTTACTTCTGAGATTCCCTCCCGGGATGGATAAGGTTGTCCTCAAGGTCTACCAGAACGATGGCTTGGGATGGATGGGTGAAAGCCACGTGTTCCCATTGCTGTCCATTGGCTTCAAGATACTCAATATGCCTTGCTCAGCGAGGGAGTCGGCTTCTACCCTTCCCTTGCTCCTCTGCCACTCTTCCTCTTAAATAAATAAGTAAATCTTAAAAAAAAATTCTGTTTTATTTTATTTTTAAAAAGATTTTATTGGGGCGCCTGGGTGGCTCAGTGGTTTAAGCCTCTGCCTTCAGCTCAGGTCATGATCTCAGGGTCCTGGGATCAAGCCCCACATCAGGCTCTCTGCTCAACGGGGAGCCTGCTTCCTCCTCTCTCTCTGCCTGCTTCTCTGCTTACTTGTGATCTCTGTCTATCAAATAAATAAATAAAATCTTTAAATTAAAAAAAAAAGGTTTTATTTATTTAACACAGAGAAAGAGCACAAGCAGGGTGGGCGGCAGGGGCTCTGCTGAGCAGACCCCCCACCCCGCTCCCCACTGGGCTCAGTCCCAAGGTCCTGGGATCATGACCTGAGCCGAAGACAGATGCCCAACCAACTGAGCCACCCAGGTGCCCCCCCAAAACTTCTGTTTTAATTTGTACTTTAAGTTTTGTGATGTTGAGGTATCTTTGTAGACTTCTTTACCCTTTTTATTTCACATCTTATCAGTTTTTTTTCCTAATAAATAAAAGGTGGGGTTTTGTTGTTGTTATTGTTTTCCTTTTTTTTTTTTAAGATTTTATTTATTTATTTGACAGAGAGATCACAAGTAGGCAGAGAGGCAGGCAGAGAGAGAGGAGGAAGCAGGCTCCCTGCTGAGCAGAGAGCCTGATGAGGGGCTCGAGATTATGACCTGAGCCGAAGGCAGAGGCTTAACCCACTGAGCCACCCAGGTGCCCCCCCCTTTTTTTGGTCTTTTTTTTTTTTTTTTTAAAGATATCTTTGTATTCTAAAGGAAATTATCTTTTGCCTTTCTCCCTGGTGGTTTGTCCTGAGAGTGTGGAGTGTGTTCTTTGGGCTCAGAATACACAATTATTATTTAAAAATTTATTTTTAATCTAAAAAAATTTCCTTTAAAAATTTTTTTTAAATCTAAAAAAATTTTTAAAGGAAATTATCTTTTATCTTTGATATAGACTGTTAATGTTTTACCCGTTTGTCTTTCTGACCATGTAGAAGTTTTAATTTCACATTGTGAATTTGCTAGTCTTCTCTGTATGGTTTCTGGGCTTTGTTTCATGTTTAAAAACATGTTCTCCAGTTCAAGATTATGAAAAATTCTGAGACTTCTTTGAGTTTTGCACAGTTACATTTTGCATTTAAACCTTCATTCTATCTGGAGTCAATTTTGGTGTAAGGAGGTAAGGGTACAGCTTTAATTCCCCCTCAAAAGATAGATGTCCCAAATGACATTTATTAAGTAATCCACATTTCCCCCGCTGATCTGAAATGCCACTTACATCACACGTGAAATTCACATATGTATTTGGGTCTATTTCTGACATTCCTGTCCGTTTTTGTTTGTTTGTTTGTTTGTTTTATCTGTTGACCCCTGCACTATTACCACATAGGTTATTATACTTCAATAGTCTATTTAAAAATCTGCTCAAGCTAGTTTGCCTTCATTACTTTTACTTTCCAGAGCTTTCCTGGATATTCTTTAAAAAACAAAACAAAACAGCTTTATTAAGATTTAACACACAGCACGCAATTTCCCTTTACAGCATCCAATGCAATGGGTTTAGCATGTTCAGAGTGCAACCATCATCATAGTCGATTTTATTTTATTTTTTTAAAGATTTTATTTATTTAACAGAAAGAGACACAACAAGAGAGGGAACACAAGCGGTGGGGGGAGGGGAGAGGGAAGCAGGCTTCCCGCTGAGCAGGGAGCCTGATGTGGGGCTTGATCCCAGGACCCTGGGATCATGACCTGAGCGGAAGACGGACAGCCAATGACTGAGCCACCCAGATGCCCTAAAGCAATTGTAAATGTGGTTTAAGAGGACATACACATGTAGTTAAAATATTAAATGGGAGTCATAACATCACAGTCAGTTTTAAAACATTTTCATCACCTCAGAACTAAACCTGGGGCGCCTGGGTGGCTCAGTGGGTTAAGCCTCTGCCTTCGGCTCAGGTCATGATCCCGGGGTCCTGGGATCAAGCCCCGCATCGGGCTCTCTGCTCAGCGGGGAGCCTGCCTCCCCTTCTTTCTCTCTCTCTCCCGCCTGCTTCTCTGCCTACTACTTGTGACCTCTCTCTTCTCTCTCTCTCTCTCTCTCTCTCTGTGTCAAATAAATAAATAAAAAATCTTAAAAAAAAAGAAAAACACTTCATACCCTTTAGTTTCATTCCCTTATTCCCTTATCCCCCAGCCCTCAACAACCATTAGTCTACATTCTGTCTCTATAGATTTTACTATTCTTGATGATCTCATAATAAATGGGATTATAGAATATGTGGTCTTTTGTAACTGGTTGATTTTACTTAGCATAGTGTCTTCAAGGTTCTCCCACGCTGTGGCGTGCATTAGTCCTTTCTTCCTCCTATGGCTGAATGATATGCCCTTTCATGGACATACCGCACTGTGTTTATCCACTCGTCAGTGGACATTTGGGTCGTTTCCGCCTGGTAGCTACTCTGAATAATGCTGCTATGAACATTCGTGTTCAAGTGTTTGTGGTGAATGCATGTTTCCAGTTCTTTGCGGAATGTCCTAGGGGTGGAATTATGCATACAGTGATTCTGTTTCACTTACTGAGAAAACTCCAAACTGTTTCCCATGGCAGCTGCACCGTTTTACAGTTCTACCAGCAATGCATGGAAGAGTTGCAATTTCTCCTTGTTATTTACTGTGTCTTGAGTTTGGGTTTTGGTTTGTTTTGTTGGGTTTTTGCTTTTGTTTTTGTTATAATTCTAGCCAGTCTAGTGAGTTTGAAGTGATTATCTCATTGCAGTTTTATTTGTATTTCCCTGACGGCTAATGATGGTGAGCAACTTTTTATGGGCTTATTGGCCATTCATATATCGTCTTTGGAGAAATGCTTATTCGAGTTCTTTGGCTCATTTAAAAATTGAGTTCATTGGGGCGCCTGGGTGGCTCAGTGGGTTAAGCCTCTGCCTTCGGCTCAGGTCATGATCTCAGGGTCCTGGGATCGAGGCCCACATCTGGCTCTCTGCTCAGCAGGGGGCCTGCTCCCCCCCCCCCCCCCGCCTGTGTCTCTGCCTACTTGTGATCTCTGTCTGTCAAATAAATAAATAAAATCTTTTAAAAAAATTGGGTTCATTTTTTGTTATTGAGTTGTAAGAGATTTATATTTTCCTGACTACTCTTTTTTTTAAATTTTTTTTTCTTTTTTCTTTTTTCTTTTTTTACTTATTTATCTGACAGACAGAGATCACAAGTAGGCAGAGAGAGAGAGAGAGAGAGGGAGGGGGAAGCAGACTCACCGCCAAGAGAGCCTGATGTGGGGCTCGATCCCAGGACCCTGGGATCATGACCTGAGCCGAAGGCAGAGGCTTTAACCCACTGAGCCACCCACATGCCCCAAGTTTTTATTGTTGTTTTTTTGTTTTTTGTTTTTTTAGTAATCTCTATACCCACAGTGGGACTTGAATTCACAACCCCAAGATCAAGAGTTGCATGCTCTGCCGACTGAGCCAGTCAGGCGCCCCCCAGTAACTTTTACATCTGCGTTTTTCCATTTGAACTTCAGTATTGCCTCATCAAAATTGGCTAGCAACTTTTATGTGGCTTTCTAGCAACAAACAAACAAACAAACAAACAAAAAACCCAAATGTTCAGCCTGAAACCAGGCCAGATAGATTCTCCTCAAAGTAGATGAAATTCTCCCCAAAGCATCTCTCCTTTAAATGACCCAAAAAGATGCAGCTGTGTATATTTTGAAGTTGATTTAAACCCTACTTGCAGGCTCCTGGGTGGCTCAGTTAGGGAAGCATCTGCCTTTGGCTCAGGGCATAACCCCAGGGTCCTGGGATGCATCCAGGCTCCCTATTCAGTGGGGAGCCTGCTTCTCCCTCTCCTACACACACCCACCCCAAGCTTGTGCTCCCTCTATCAAATAAATAAATAAAATAAAAAAAAAATCCTACTTGTGTGCATATAGCAAGAATGGGTTTTAGCACAGTTTTCCTCCAGGCTTGTTGATGGTGTGTGGGATTTGTTAATTAATCTCTGGCCTACTTTACTATAGTGCTGACTCAGAGATTAAGGCTGGAGTGCCTCTTTCCAAGATCAACATCCCCAGCTGGCTTGAGGTGATTACTGCTTGATCCCAGGGACTCTGAGCCTCCCTTGGTTCAGAATCTAACCCAAATTACACTCACAGCCTGATTCAGAGCCTTGGACAGGAGTGGTTGCTGGGCTGCATTAGGGAGCCGGGTGGTTTCCCGCACACTTCAGTCCTCGGGGGACTTCTGAAAGGGAATCAAGCCTGTGGTTCCATCCCTGGGGTATCTGAAAGAGAAGTAAACACTTCTTAGATCAATATTTTCAAGGCTGATCTGACCCGAGTCTCTGCATGGAGTCTTCGACGGGAGACCCATTGTTTTTCCAGCTTTTTTCTCTCCAAGGTGACTATGAACTTGAACTCCTGTAATAAAGGGCTTATATGTTTTTCCCCCTAGGAAATTTGTGTGAGTGTGTGATTAGATTGGGGGAAGATGGGATAATGATAGATTTAAAACTGGACACCTGTGGTGCCTGCCCCTTTACAACGGAGTTTCACCACACTTTCCTCATTATGGCCCTCCCTTAGTAGGGTTTCCAGACTATTTTCCCTAATCATGGAATTTTAATATTATGAAGTTTCAATACCACAGATACACTATATGCTGTTTATGCACTACATGTGTATCTGTGTTTTGTACACAAGAATAATAGGAGTTTTTGCCCCTGGGGGAGATATGTCTCCCACTGAGGATATGTGCTTCTTAATAGTTCATAAGCACGCCCTTGGAGGCCTCTACCATGTACAAGGCGGAGGCAGGCAGTCTAGCAAGTGCTTTGAGGAGTGTGAGCTAATCCTGTACATTGTGTTTCACAAAGTGCTTGGTGCACGGTGAGTGCAAAACGAGAGCCCTTGTTGTTGCCATTAGTATTATATTAAGTTTGGGGACAGTGATGTTTGTAAGCACTTCTCAGACTGTGGGCTCTCGTGGTGCTTGAGGGCTGGCCAGAGGTCCAAGGCATTTCAACCTGGAGCTTCTACCAGACGCCCCAACCGGGGGTACCTAAGGAAGGAACTGAGCTGGGTGGGGACTGGGGCCAGTGGACAGGCAGCAGCGCCCTATTTACCCGTGACTTCTGTTCCCCAGGGTCAACCAGGTGTGCCAGGCATGAAAGGGGGTCTGGTGGCGTATGAACTCTTGATTTCTCAGAAGCTGGGAACTGGATTTCTCCTTAAATCTCCTGATTTGTACACTGACCCAATTAAACATCAACGGTACGCTATGTGGACGGAACAAAGGAGATGAGCCCAGGCATACCGACTTGTCCAGGGTTAATCGCGTAGCTGGGATTCCAATCCACTTCTTTCCAAATCCAGGGACCCTGTTCAGTGGGTCCCTCCACGGGACCCAGTCTCCCCTTTACCGCTCAAGATTCTCCCCCACTCCACCCTTCTTGAGGGGTCCTTCGATGCCTCTTCTCTGTCTTCTTGCCTGGGGAAGGGGCCCCAGGCTGGACCCTTCCGGGGATTGGGACAAAGGGGTCCAGCGCCCCTCCCCACCACCCGTCCCCTTCCCAGAAGGACGTGGATTCCTTCTCTGGATGACAAGCCGGGATCCCAGCCTTACCGGGAGCCGGAGCGGGAGGCGGGGGGCGCCGGGGGCGTGGGTCGGTTGTCCTGCAGCTTGAAAACGCCAGGCGGGCGGGCGTGGGGCGGGCGTGGGGCGGGCGCGGCCCTGGCGACCTCAGCGGCTCGGGATGAAACGCCCCGTTGTTCGCGCCGCCCCTCTGACCCCGCCACCCTGGGCATTGTTCTCTGTTCGCCCGGGTCGCGGGTGGGAGGCGAGGCACGCAGGGGTTCCCGAGTCTGGCTCGGCTCCAGGCCTGCGGCCTTCGGCCCTGGGGCCACTGGGGCTGCCGCGCCCGGGAGCGGGAGGCGAGCGTGCGGGGCCGGGAGGCTCAGCCCGCGCAGCCATGGGCTCCCGAGGTTCCCACGCCGCGCGCATTCCCGACGGGGACAGCATCCGGCGGGAGACCGGCTGTGAGCGGCGAGCGGGGCTCGGACCCGGGACGCGGGGGGTCCGGAGCCGGGGCGGCTCCGGGGGGCGTGCGGGATGGCGGGCGGGGAACCCGGGCTCCTGGCGGCCAGGTGGAGCCGGGCAGCCAGGTGTCCTCGAGCTCTGCAGTGCGGGGAGGGAGGGGTGAGGACGGAGGGGCCGGCCCTGGTGGCTCGGTTCCCCCGCGGGAGCGCGTCGCCACGCCCCCTGCAGCCCCGCCGGGGTCCCCGGGGCGTCCCCTTCAGCGGGCTCGTGTCCCCCGCCCGCGGCCGGGGGTCGCCCAGGGAGGGTCCCGCCGCGCGTCCCCAGCGCCGGCGGCCCTGTCACCCTTCGGCCTTTCGCCCCGCAGTCTCGCAGGCCAGTCTGCTCCGCCTCTACCACCGGTTTCGGGCCCTGGACAGGAACGAGAAAGGCTACCTGAGGTGAGGGGGCGCCGGCTTCAGGACCTGCCACCTCTGTCTCTCTGGGCCCACTCCCCTCTTTAACTAACCCTCCTGTCTTGGCCCTACCTACCCCGCTTGAACTTGGACCTGACAGCCGCGTGGATCTGCAACAGATTGGGGCGCTAGCCGTGAACCCCCTGGGAGAACGCATTATAGACAGCTTCTTCCCTGACGGGTGAGGTCTTGCTGGGGGCGGCGGGGTGGGGGGGGGGAACTTTTGGGGGAGGGCTCGGGGAGAGTTAGGGACAGAAGCAGAGAGAGGCCCAAGGGGACCACTGCCTCTCCTCCATTACCCCCAGGAATCTGCGAGTGGATTTCCCAGGCTTTGTCAGAGTCCTGGCTCATTTTCGACCTGTCGATGATGACGACTCAGGCATGCGAGATCCCAAGCAACCTGAACCCCTCAACAGCAGAATGAACAAACTGCGTTGTGAGTTTGTGGGGAATCCCCCTAAGTGAGACCCTAGATATACCACACCAGGAAGAGGCCCTGGGCACCCCCGTCTCTTAGCAAGCCTCTAGATGAGCCCCTCCCCCCCACACACCTCCAGGGCGATCTTTTGCTGGAAGAGTGCAGAGAAGACCCACCTTTCTGTCCCCCTCCGTTCTCTTCTAGTCGTATTTCAGCTCTATGACCTGGATGGTGATGGAAAGATCTCCAGGCATGAGATGTTACAGGTTAGAAGAACGAAAGGGCAAGGGATGTGATGTGTGAAGGGTGGTTGGTTGAAGTGAAAGTTTGTGGGGGGATGGGGCGGATGCCTGGTGAGTGGGGGTGCAGACGTGGGGGGGTATTAAGTGGGAATCCGACGCGGGGTGGGTTTAGTTGGAAAATGGGATGGGGAACAGTTGGGGGTGAGGTTGGAAATAGATCAGTGGTTCTTAACGGGGTGTGTGTGTGTGTGTGTGTGTGTGTGTGTGATTTTTGCTTCCTAAATGCTGTTCGCAATATCTAGAGACATTTTTACTTGTCACAACTTGGGGAGTGGGCAGTAATACCAGCGTCTGGTGGGTAGAAGTCATAAATGCTGCTGAATATCTTTCAATACAAAGGATAGACTCCTTTACCCCCATAAGGAGTTACCTGGCCCCAAATGTCAAGAGTGCCCAGATTCAGAAACTCTCAATAGATATGATGAAGTGGGGGAGGGGATGGAATGGGGAATGGGGGGAGGATGAGGTGGGGGTGAGGTGGAGGATGGGGGGAAGTTGGGTTATAAGATTTGGGGCTGGGTAATGAGTTTGGGTGTACTGTTCAAGTGAGTGAACCCAAACTCATTACAAGTGAGTTCAAATAGACAAGTGGGGGTTCACATGGAGAAGCCATAGGGGACATTATTGGGGGATATGGTGGGGAGTGAAAAAAATGGATGAGGGATAGGTTACAAAATAGGTAAATAGGTAATACCATTGCGGATGATGTGGGCGAGGTTTGGGGTATGGGGCTAGGGCCTCCTCTTTTTTTTTAAATTTTTTTTTAAGATTTTATTTATTTATTTGACAGAGAGAAAGGCAGTGAGAGGGGGAACACAAGCAGGGGGAATGGGAGAGGGAGAAGCAGGCTTCCCGCTGAGCAGGGAGCCTGATGCAGGGGACTCGATCCCAGGACCCTTGGATCCTGACCTGAGCCGAAGGCAGATGCTTAACAACTGAGCTACCCAGGCACCCCTAGGGCCTCCTCTTTATGGCTGTCCCCCTCCATGCCCCCCAGGTCCTCCGGCTGATGGTTGGGGTGCAGGTGACAGAAGAGCAGTTGGAGAGCATCACCGACCGCACGGTGCAGGAAGCGGATGAAGATGGGGATGGGGCTGTGTCCTTCCTGGAGTTCACCAAGGTCAGAATGCCCTTAGGCCCGGGGAGTTGACATCAGGAGTCCCTAGAACAGATGGACCTGGGACAGGAACTTGGAAGAAGGTGGGCAGAAAGACCAGGGTCGCCGAGGAAAGGTGGGGCTTTGGGGTTAGGGAGAGGAGGTTAGAAGCCTAGAGGACTGAGCTCCTGACTACCTACCACCTCCCCCCACCAGTCCTTAGAGAAGATGGACATCGAGCAGAAAATGAGCATCCGGATCCTGAAGTGACCCCCTTTGTGCCTCTGGCTGGCTTACACGGGCCAGTTCACCCTGGGATTCGTCTTCAGCCCCCGACAGAGGCAGGGCCTCCATAAACTGTACTCTTGTGTCTATACTAAACTCCATTTAAGGCCAAGGAGAGAAAGCCAGAAGGGTGTGTACTAAATAAAGCCTAACTCATTTGATCTCAAATTAGTGAATCAGCCAGCAATCTTCTGCAAGCAACTGAAAACCCAACTTGCAGCAACTTCAGTTAAAAAGGGATTTGTAGGGGCTCATGGAATTTAAAAAGTTTGAAAAGTATCTTCAGAATGCTGGAAAAGTCTGGAAGGGTCTTCTGGCACAGTTAGATCCAAAGGGCTCACGCAATGCTATCAGGACTCAGTGATTCATTTCTCAATCAGCTTTCTTTCGTGTTGGCTTTCTTCTCAGGAGGGCTCTTTCCTCTTGGTGGAGCATGGCCACCAGCCCTCCTCCTCAAAGTGTCAAAAAGGGAGATTAGCAAGTGTCTGTACCAAACAGAGCTTCTCTTTGGTGATCTGAAGGATTGAGGAAGACTTGGGAAGGAGATAACTTTGCACCACGTGACTCAAGGATGTCATCTAAAGCCGAGAGGTTACTACCAGACACCAACCCATGTACGTGAGCTGTGTGTTCCCTACACTGTGGGAACCTCAAGCTGAAGGGCACTGTGACCAAGAAGTCCTGGGTAGAGCTTTGCCTCCTGCTGGGACAGTTTGGAGGCAGCCAAAAGTGAGCTAGATATCCTGGTCCTCAGGCTGGCTGCTGGTGAGATTGGGACCGGCAAGAGGTTGGCCATGGAAATGGAGTCAACTCACAAGGTCAAGTCCAGGAAAAAGGAGCAGGGCGTTAGGACTCATGATTCATTGTAGAGCTGGAGGTGTGAGTCGTCAGGGAGGGGCTGCAGGCAGCTAGAGGCTTGTGCTTGGGATCCTCCCTTGAGAGGAGCCTCCCAGAAGGGTGTGTGGCAGGCACTGGAGCTTTCCCGGCTGGTGCCACAAGGATGCTCTGAAGGGGTTTAACTGACCTGGACCCAAATACCATCTATATATCCTGAAGAAAAAATGGGAGTTCCTGAGGGAGTGCCTTTCCTCACCAAGGGGACTGACTGGGAGACTGTGTAGGGAGCCCTGGGAAGGGAAGCAGGTAGAAGGACCAGGTAGTGATGTGGGATAGACTTAATCATGACTACCATTGCCTCCTCTTAACTGATCAGGAAAACATTGAAGAATCTTGAACTTGACTCTCAAATACAAGGAAACTCTGAGTCGTCCTCAGCCCCACCCAGCCAACACCAATAAAGAGAGGCAATATACGGGCTTGGTTTCTGGTTAGAGACCTGCCCTGCAAATCAGTGTGGGTCAGTAGAAATGACTTGCGTTTTGGAGTTTTATTAGGCCTGCAATTGAATCTGCACCCTTCTAATTGGTTACTCACTGTACGCCCTTGGGTAAGATACCACTGCCCTTCCGTGTCTCGGTCTCTGTTATCTGTGAAGCAGATGCAAGCAGCCGCCTTGTGGAGTTGTCCTTCCTTGGCTTGCTGCCCTCCCCAGCAACCCCCCAACTCTGCTTTACTTCAGCTGAGGCCCTTTGGCCCCATCTGTCAACTAGGACTCTGGTCTATATAAGTCAGGATTCTTCCCATTGTTAACTGGTTTATGAAGGATCAGGAATTTACTGGTTCATAAAACTGAAAGAAAAGTCCAAAGGTGGACCAGACAAAGGAGAGTCTCAAAAGCTTAGTAATACCATCAGAAATTAGTCTTCCCATTCCTCAGCTCTGCTCTCCTCGGTGTTGGTTTAATTCCTAAGCAGAAATCCCAATGAAGAGGGAGCCTCTCTTCCCGGCTAGTCTGGCTCAGTGTCCCAGAAGGGAACCTCAGCTTACTCACTGTAGCCATGTGGATGGGCCACTCTGATGACCAGGTCAGACCTGGTCATGTGCTCGCCGCAGCATCTGAAGAGCACAGTCTCACTTGGACCAAATGCAGTGTGTGTGTGTGTGTGTGTGTGTGTGTGTGTGTGTGTGTGCTGCAGTATGTCTTTTCCCTAAAGGAAAATCAGAATGCTGTTGCAAAATCAACAAAAACTATATATGGGTTGGGGTTTTTCTTTTGGCTATAAATAAAAGAATTAGCAACTAACAGTGGCTTAAACAATAAAGACAATTATCTCCCATTATAAGATGTTTTTGGTGGTGGGCAGTCCTAGATTGCTGAGTCGTTCAACAATTTTATCAAGGATCCAAGATCTTTTATCCTTTCCTTTCTCAGTATATTCTCTTTAAATTCTCCAATCTTGTGGATAGCCACTGGAACGTTTGTAACAGCAAGAGTTTATTTGCTTATGTTCTGAGTGGTCAGACATCTTGCTCCCCGCGGCTACACGCCGCAGGACCCAGGCAGAAGGGGCAGCCCTGCCGGAGACATGCCAATCAAATGGGAGAATACAAAGCAAAAATTGTTGCCGGAAACAGATACGTTTAGGCATGCACCTGCTGTATGACTTGTCTCCTTGGATACCACTGGCCAAAGCAAGTCATGTTCCAGCTTGGGTTGATGGGGCAGGAAGGTTTACTCCTTTCACATGGAATCACTGCCTTCCACATGACACTCTGGTTATCTGTTGCTGTGTCAGCAAATCACTCTAAGCGCAGCAGCTTAAAGCAACCACCATTTTATCAGAACCAGCGACTTTGTGGACCACGGGAACAGGGCAGGGTTCAGCCGGGCAATTCTGCTGCTGCCTGTGGTGTGGACTGAGGCTGTCCTGCGGTATACAGCTGGCAGACGGTCTGTAGGGTCTGATTTGACGTTAGTCAAAGGTCTGGGACCTTCACAGGGATACCTGGAAGGTTGGGCTCTCCAGCTGGCAACGTGAAGACTTCTCCCCCTGACAGTTCAGGGCTCCCACAGAGAATGTCCCAAGAGACAAGATGTGGGAAAGCCCAGGCCCGACACAGGCACATTACTTCTGCCGAAATGTGTCAGGACAAAACAATCATAGAGCCTACAAATGGAGGGAATACACAGTCCCTCTCTGGAGCAGAGAAGTATTAAAAATTGTGTGCCTATATTTTACTTACCGCGTGGATTATGCAGATGCATAATCTTCCAGGGAAGAGAAGTAGACCTTTTTTCTATTTATTTTTTTTAAAAAGATTTTATTTATTTATTTGTCAGAGAGAGGGAGAGAAAGAGAAAACAGGGTTGCTGCAGGCAGATGGAGAAGTAGGCTCCGCGCAGAGCAAGGAACTTGACCTGGGGACCTATCTTAGCAGCACGGGATCATGACCTGAGCCAAAGCCAGATGCTTCACCAACTGAGTCACCCAGGAGACCCGGGAAACAGACCTTTTAAAAAAGGAATTTGGGGGAAGTGGCTGATGGGGATTAAGGAGGGCACTTGGGATGAACAGTAGCTGTTGTATGGAAGTTAATAATCAGTAAATTCTGCAGCAGAAACTAATATTACACTGTATGTTAACTAACCGGAATTTAAATAAAAACTTGAAAAAAAAAAAGACTGAATTTTAAGACGGGCCTCACCCTTTCGCAATTCTCATTTATCATGAAATGATTTTTTCCCCCCACAAAAATCTTTGTTCCATTCGGTCCACGTCAGGGGAGAGGGCTGGCTCCCAGCTCATAAAAAGGTTGCCTAGGGGCGCCTGGGTGGCTCAGTGGGTTAAAGCCTCTGCCTTCGGCTCAGGTCATGATCTCAGGGTCCTGGGATCGAGTCCCGCATCGGGCTCTCTGCTCAGCAGGGAGCCTGCTTCCTCCTCTCTCTCTCTGCCTGCCTCTCTGCCTACTTGTGATCTCTCTCTGTCAAATAAATAAATAAAATCTTAAAAACAAAACAAAAAAAAAGGCTGCCTAGTGGGGGATGCCAGAGGAGGCCCTCAAAGCCTGCTGGGCTTCGGAGGCTCCTACTGGTGCCCGAGGGCGCCAGAGCCCAGCCTGGGCGCCGGCCAGCCGGAGGAGCGGAGTCAGGGGGTCGCCATCACCTCATCCAGGAAGCGGGTCTCCAGGAAGTCCCAGAGCGGGACGGAGTGTGCGGGCAGAAGCCGGGGCTCGCAGATCCAAACGGACCTGCTTCGGGTTCTTCTCCAGAACCTGGGCTGCTTCAGGGGCACCTGCAGGCGGGGAGCGGGGCCAAGGCCGCCGCACAGGTTTTGCATCTTCAGGAGACGCTGGGGCTTCTCCTCGCCACCTTGGGAGGAAGGGGCCGGCGCCCCGCAGAGAGAGGTAGGTGCGGGAGGCCCGTAGGTGCGTGCGGACCGGGCGGGGTGGGGTGGGGGGCGGCCTCCCCCTGGGCGTCCTAATGCTGCGGGATCTGTGAGCTCCCGGTGCACGGTGAGAAGGAGCGCAGCGCAAAGCAGGGTGTTGGCTGGTCCTGGAGGCAGGGGCGGGCGCACGACGTGGTTCCCGATGTTGGGACTGGAAAGAAGGTTGGAGTGTGGTCGGGGGCTGGTCGAAGGGGCGTCCTGGGGTCTGCTCCCTCCAGACGCTGTGGAAGCAAGAGACGGGTCCGTGGGACCACCGAGCTCACTGCCGTGAAACGCAAATGAGTGAAACATAGTTGAGTAGTGGTATATTAGTTAATATTTACCAGGAAATCGAAATCACGAAAGCATAGTCATGTTGGTTAACTATTAAATATAACTTTGTTATATTTTATAGTTATATATATATATATTTTAAGATTTTATTTATTTATTTGACAGAGAGAAATCACAAGTAGATGGAGAGGCAGGCAGAGAGAGAGAGAGAGGGAAGCAGGCTCCCTGCTGAGCAGAGAGCCCGATGCGGGCCTCGATTCCAGGACCCTGAGATCATGACCTGAGCCGAAGGCAGCGGCTTAACCCACTGAGCCACCCAGGCGACCAATATAGTTATATATGTTTAAAAAGAAACATAGGGGTGCCTGGGTGGCTCAGTGGCTTAAGCCTCTGACTTCGGCTCAGGTCATGATCTCAGGGTCCTGGGATCGAGTCCCGCATCAGGATCTCTGCTCAGCAGGGAACCTGCTCCCCCCACTCTCTGCCTGCCTCTCTGCCTACTTGTGATCTCTGTCTGTCAAATAAATAAATAAAATCTTAAAAAAAAAAAAAAAGATGTTCAGCCTCGATGCTAATTGGAGCCATGATGCTTCTAAGGACCAGATTTGGTTTTATAAATTAAAAGCCTTAACAATGGCCATATTCTTTGATCTAGAGCTCTCATTTCTAGGAATTTATCCTCAGTAAATAATTTGAATGTGTAGAAAGACTGACCTACCAGGTTATGCACTTAAGTATTATTTATAACAAAGGGGAAAACCCGAGTCAG